>NC_138942.1:34107368-34639868 GCF_965226115.1 Aulonocara stuartgranti
TGAAACATGGGGAGACTTCTCTTTAAAGGCAAAATTAACCCATAACACCACAATATCAGAAGGCCAACACAAACATTTAAAACTGTTACTGCTAGTTTTTTAATTGTGAGTACCATTTTTTTTTGATTGACATCATACTTATAATTGTCATAATAAACACAAAAATAACAACAGCAACAAAGAGTTTAAAAAAGGGTCAAAATAAATTTCAACATTTATCCTTACCTTGTTGATTCCAAACAATTTTGGATACCTTGTTTAGTTTCTCCAAGTGGATCAAGATACAACGACTTCTTTTCTTGTGGGTAAATGACCTACAGTAAAATTATGTGGAGAATTACATGTAATAATTCAATACTTAAGACTATCTGTATGCCACACGTCTTATAAAACTGATTTGATGAATATTTTAAATGCAATTTTTTTTTTACCACTAACGTCCAGTGATGATGTTCATTTACAGTTCCCAGAATGACTTCATGCTCCATGGGTTTGATCTTAAATTGAAACAAAAGAATAAAAACATTAACTTCAGACATAAAAAAAAAAGAAATGCAATAACATGTTGTTTAGAGTCCTTTTTTATTAAAGCAATTTATGATATATTATATATCATCCACTTATAAAGTACTCTGCGACAGCCATGATTCACCCCTCATTTCTTTAACCTGTGCAAGAAGCTGAACTATCTTATATTTTTTAGAAGTGGTTTTGCACATTACTTCCTCCAAGACTAATAAAGGTCTTTCTAAGGATTTTTTTGGACATGGAGTTCATTTTTCACTCATTTTCAATGCGATCCTTGTACCATCTGCAGAATAATGTTTAAGCCTCTTTAACAGTGACGTATGAATCACTTGAGAATAAAAAGGTACCTATTAAAGAGATGAAGCAGTGTTGATGATTTCAAAAGAGATATTAGCCCAAATGTTTGCAAATCTCAGCATTGATTGGAGTGTGTACAAAAAATAAAAAAGGAGGAAACCAGACAAGCACAGAACAAAACAGAACTGGCAAGTCTAATAAACTATCCACATCTACAAACCCCAGTCTCAATTCATTCTTTCTCCATAAGCTGTTATCCAATCTAAATCTGGATGTGGATATGATCCGAGGTACTTAAACAATACACACAAGGTTCTTTCTAGAGATACCTACCTTGAGTCTTGGAGCTTTTCTCTTCCAAATGGCAGTCATTGAAAATGAATCAATGAATGCTGCTTTTGCTAAATTATGATGATTGCATTGTCTCACCATGATCGCAAGATATGCATTAATAGACTTTTAACTGTTGTCAAGGAATAAAACACTGATAGTTGCATTGTTGTCAGTAAAGATCACTGTACCTCACTTTCCAACTCCATCTCCGGACCAATTTGTTGGATATCCCAGTAGAATAATTTGTAAGCACCAATTTTTGAGAGTAGAATGTGAGGACTCTTTCCAGCCCAGGCATCCATTATATCTACAAAAAGTAATGAGAAAAAGAGATAAGTCAGCAGGGCAAAATGTAAATCAAAATTTAAAATGCATAATTTCTTATGTAGTTGTCTGACAAAAGGCGTGTTTCAGGGTAAATACTTTTAAAATGCTGTTAAAATGGGCACATGGTTTAACAATGTATTTTGTAGGAAAAAAAGAGCACTTAAATTTGCTTTTATTTGGGGGTAAAGTTACACTTACAATGTTTAAATTTAAATAAATTTAAATAAATTCATATTAATAAAAGAAAAGGAATTTAGAAAAAATAGAAATAGAAATGCTCTTGCCCCCTATCAAATCTTTTTTCCAGCAGAAACACCTATTACAACAATTTTTTTTAAATTATGTTTAGTTGAAGCTACATGAATATATCGTTAGCTTCATAGCATAAGTGCCTAAGTCATTGACTTAGTCAAATGACTTAGGCAATTATGCTATGAAGCTAACGATATTTTAAAATACTCAGGCTCAAGGCTTGCACCTGTGGCCTTTACTATTACATAACCATTTCTGGAAAAATGTTATTTTTCTCCTCCAAAACTAGTTTTATCATCTCTAAAATAGAGTGTCAATTTCTGGGCTGTTAAAAGCAGCGTCTTAAAGAGTATTTGATCTTTCGAACTGTTGCTGGCAGGCAGTCATCATCACAACATTAATATACTTCTTGTAGTGGGCATTCTATGTCACTAGCAGCATATATGACAGCAATTTTAGAAAAGAAGAAAATGATGAACATACACTACTAGTTAGGGACACACCTTCCCATTCAGTGTTTTTCTGTGTGTTCATGCTTTTCATGCAGTGACAATCATCTTAGGTGACTACCCCATGAAGCTCACTGACAGAAGGCCTAGAGTGTGCAAAGCAGTGATCAAAGCAAAGAGTGGCTAATTTGAAGAATCCAAGATATAAAAAATATTTTTGGTTCTTTCATACTGGTTTACTACATCCTTTGTGTTAGGGTTAGTGCTCCATATGTATCCATTCATAGTTTTGATGCCTGGAGTTCTAATCAACAATGAATCTACAAAATAGACAAGGAAATTAAGAAGCAACATTAAAATGAAAGTGTGTCCAAACTTTTCACTCTTAGTGTACATCAGATGTACAATATCAATCATGAACATTCTGGGTTACACAACAACAAAAGAAAGATTCAGTTTTGAAGGACTCACTTTTTCATTTGTGTAATTTTACACACGTGGCTTACATCCTTTTACAAGTTTTCTATAATGTTTTGCCCCATGAAGGTTTTGTTTTTGTTTTTTTTTAAGCATTAACATATTGTTAAATTTAAAGATTCTTTTAAGAAATATACCTAAAAAAAATCTGGTTAAAGGTGTAAAATTTGCTATGCCATGATCTACAGAGTACTGAAACAAACACTGTCATAGGAACAAAAGTCCTTTTTAAAAAAATAAAAAAATATTATATTTATTTACATTTCTCTGCAACAGGTTCAGTGTATCTTTGAGGTGGTGATGCTGGAGGTGGTGCAGGGGTAGCTTGTGAGGCTGTTGCTGGGGCTGGTGTCACAGGTGGAACTGTTGCTTCTATGGTTTGTGCTGTAGATTGCTGGGCTGTAATCTGTGGAGGTGAGGCTTATGTGGTTGTAGCATTTGAAGCTGTGGTCTGTGAGGCTGGGTCTGCTGTTGTGGTCTGTGAGGCTGGGTCTGCTGTTGTGGTCTGTAGTGGCGAATTTCTGTCCCAAGCTTCGAAAAAATACTTCTTCCACTTCTTAATGTGAGCTGTTCAGATTTATTTCTGACTCGTACATACAAACAAAAGATGTCACGGTCAAAAAACTATTTGCTGCTACAGCGCACATTTCCATTGCCGTCCTGGCTCACTCTAACCTGCTACCACACATGCGCTGTAATGTTTTCTTACCTGACACAAATTAAACGCGCAGCATTTATTCTCTAACAACATATTATACAAAATTAAACATGTAACATAATAACTGAAACAGTATCAAAAATATTTCTCTATAGATTGGCTCTAACATGGTCTTTGAGGCTGGGTCTGCTGTTGTGGTCTTTGAGGCCTGGGGTCCGTTCTTCGTACCTCGCTTACTACATCCAAGATCAAATGACACATCCAAGATCAAATCATCGCGCTAACTTTGAGCTCGCTATTCCGGTTCTCCGAACACACCTGTTGTTGACGATTAGTACAGCTGGATGAAGTAATGTGAGATCACTGGGTGGCTTAACAGGAGCTACGCATCGATAGTAGAAACATTGATCGGCAACCCTTTGATTGGTTGGCGAAAATGTCGAAGGAGCGCGCTCGGTATTTTTCGGCAGCAGAGCAAGAACTCTTGATTGAGGGATTTCAGGAGTTTCAGAGTTTAATTAAAACGCAAGGGAACACTGCAAAGGCTGCAAAAGCAAGGAGAGAGGGCTGGCAGGAAGTTGCTGACAAATCAAACTCGTAAGTGATTTAATAATAACAATAATAATGGAGTGCATTGATATAGCGCTTTTCAAGGCACCCAAAGCGCTTTACAATGCCACTATTCATTCACTCTCACATTCACACACTGGTGGAGGCAGCTACGGTTGTAGCCACAGCTGCCCTGGGGCAGACTGACAGAAGCCAGGCTGCCATATCACGCCATCGGCCCCTCGATCTGGCCATCACCAGTAGACGGTAGGGTAAATTTATTATATTATATTACATTATATCCCCTTTCACATTAGAGCCACGACAGGACCCACTAGAACATGGGAACAAGTAAAAGTGAAATATAAGAATATTCTACAGAATGGTAATATTTATCACTTATATTGCTTTTCGTCTCTTGAAAAGAGACCCTGAAATAATCTGTTTGTTTGTTCATAACAGCAACCAAGAAAAGGGCAGAGCAAAAAAAGACAGGTGGTGGTCCTGCACCCCCTCGTCAACAAGTTATCGATATCTCTCTATGAGCACACTGTCGCGCTGAGCTAAAGGATCCTGTCTATCCCGCAATATACGCTGAATTCTGAAAACTCTCCTTATCAATCTTGCACCTTCCGCAATGGGTTGCTCGCGTAAACGGACAGGACATGGCTGCGACAGACTTCCCAAATCCACCTTCGCTTTTATAGCCGTGGTCTCTCATCTTGATTACACGAAGTAATTTACAATTACTACTCTGAAATATGAATTACATCTGTAATAATCACATACATGAAATAGAATGATTAATAGTACATTTCCCTTTTTTTAGGAAATGACCTGTATGTATCTGTATGGAATCAATAAAAGGATCAAGTGCTGCATTATCTTTAGTTACATTGATAATATTTATTTATGGTGAAACAGTGGTAAAATATCGCTGTTGCTTTCGTATACATGAAGCGGACATACCTGAGTGGCCGCGATCTAATCCTGTTTACATAAAGTGAACCTGCTCCCGAGCAGGTTTACGCTTACGGCTCTGTTGCTATGACAGCAAGTCCTGGATGAGCTTCGGAGAACCGAACGATCCAAGATCACGCGAAATTGTCAACAATCAAATCCAGCTAACTTACTTAGCGAGGTACGAAGAACGGACCCCTGGTCTGCTGTTATGGTCTGTGAGGCTGGGTCTGCTGCTGTTTGGGATTTGGTTTGTAGAGCTGTAGCGTGTTCTGGTGCTGTAGCACTTGTGGCTGGTTCTGGTGGTTCGTTCTCTTTCTGTGCTGTTGCTCCTGACTCTGGATCTGACACCGTTATTGCTATACCTTGTGGAACTGGAGATGGATGTTGTGTTTGAACTGGTAGTGATGTAAGTGATGCCATTGGTGGTGTAGCCTGTGTAGCTCTCGGAGGAGGTGGTGATGGTGCTACCGCCACTGGTGCTGCTGTAGCCTGTCAAGCTAGAGCAGATGCTGGAGCTGCTGCAGCTTGTGGTACTGCTGGACCTTGTGCTGTTAGTAATGTGGCTGCTGTTTTCTTTAAACCCCGGTGTGGCACTCTTGGCATGCTGTCTTTGCTTAACTTATTTACTTTTGGAATGATTGTCCCATTGGAATCCTGAAGATCTGCACTTTTACCTTGGATTGCTGTAATAATGTAAGGCCCTAAAAAGTTTGCTTCAAGTTTCCTCTGCTGGCTTCTTATGTTAGCTCTTAAAACTTTGTCACCAACTTTGCAAAAATTGACATTAAGTGTCTTAAGTTTTAAGACACAATGTATTTCTGGCAAAGCTTCAGTGTATTGATTGGACATGAAGAAAACTGTTATTGAGGGGTGGAACGATCCATAAAAATATTCAGTGGTGTAGTGCTTTTATGGCGGTGAAACTGATCTGCCTGTGCCTCAAAAACTAAAAAAGTTTCATTGTGTGGGATTTTCGTGTAGTTTGTCACAGACAGAAAGACATACCATGAACTCTTCTGGGATTTCGGAAGGATAGCGAGCCTCTCTGCCAAACATTAGGTAATAAGGCGAGTATTTGGTGGTCACTTGTTTTTTAGTTCTGAGTCCAAACATTACAGCATCCAGTCAAAGGTAATTCAATTCAATAAGAAACACAAGAGTTGATGATCAAGGTTTACATAACTTATTTTGAGAGATACAAAAACATTGCTGTGTTCCTCTTAAAATAAGTTAGCTGTAGTAGAATTACATAGAGTTTGTTTTGGAGTACCCACCCAGTTATTGATGTCCACTGACATCCCTGGCCAGTAGAGCCGCTTTGAAATGGCTTCTCTTGTTTTTGTTTGCCCGCAATGGGCCCCAGTAGGACTGGCATGAAAATCTGAAAAAACTGTGTTTGCCTCATCAGCCCCACAGACTACCGTTGTCTTTATGGTTTTGTCTGTGCCTTTGTAGCGCCAGTAAAACAGCTGCTCCCCTAAACATAAACAAGAAAATAGAAAAGTTTATCACGACAGGTCTATATGTGGTAAAAGTCATGACAATACATCTTGAATGTAATGAATCAGTTATGTATGTGATATAATTTGGGGTGACTATTGGACTGGTTCTCTATATTTATGACAGTATGACTACTTCAGAAGCCAAAAAGATTATGCCACACACAAGACTGTATTACTGATACTAAAAAAAGTGATGGATGTGTAAAGTAATTATAACTAATGGCCTTCAGATATCATGGAGTTATTTTTAATACAAATATCAACTCAAAGTAGTTCAAGTCCACATTCTGTCAGTAAAAAAATTGTATATGTGTTAATATATATGTATTGATGACATTTATAAATGCTACGAAGTTGCAGTTATTACCTTCAATGTCATAAATAGCAGCTTTTCTTCGGAGAAGAAATTTCTCTTTTTCGTTGAAAAGCGCTGGATAATCGCCTTTCAGTTCATATGCAACCAAAATCTTGTACTCGTCTGGTTCCATCCTCTTGTGGTGTTTGTTATTTTCGAAAACAAATTGTAAAGTAATCTCAGAGGCACTCTGGTTTTTCGGTTTGTGTGCCCAACGTGAGCTAATTTGCATAATTGATGCGGAAAACCCACGTGACCGGAGATTTTGGAAAAATTTGACAATGTTTGAGTCAAGTAGGCCTACAAAAGGTTGGCCAAAACTAACCTGCAAAATTTTGAAAAGCCCTGTTACTTACAAAGACGATAAATATATGTATTTAAATGTTGTTTTAAATTTTATTTATTTACAAAGAAAAACTCTGCCAATGTGCATTATAGATGGGGGGGGGGCACACATTTTAACAACTGATGCCACACAGCCTGATAAAATCTGTATCCCTCCATAACTTTTGCTGTGAAGAAGAAATCCTCTTCAAAGTTACTGTACTTATTGGTTATACTGTGACTTATTTTGCAAATAAACTCCTTCATGATAGCTTCGCTGCAAAGTGTAAACTGAGTGCAAATTCACCGGAGAGCGACGTGTTTCCATAATCGCGTCGGGTTTTACAGTATTATAGTATCAAAGTCTTTTTCTAGACAAAGTATTCCCAGCAGGTTATTTCAGTGTACAGTTTAAGGTAAATTGTCTTCCACACGACACATTACAATGTCACGAAACTATGAAATTAATAGAGTCTGCTGTTTTCCAGCTTTTACTCTTTATTGCGTCGACTGCAGATCAGTGACAAGTAGCGTACAGAACGGAGCTGGGCAAGTGGCTCCTCCTACTTTGCGCGTTCTCGTAGATGGGGAAACAATTTTTGCCGGGGGTAACTACTTTGGCACAACACCGGCTCTTTATCGCTTGCCGTGGGTTGTTTTTTTTTTTCTCTCACCGTCTCACTCACACTATTTTTCCGCTTCACTTGCGTGCGAGCCTTGTGCTTTGCGCTGGGCAGAGGGGGGAGGGGCGATAGGTACACTCTCAGTAGCACAGGAACAGAGCGGGAGGGAGAGAGAGAGAGCCAGGGACAACAACGTCACATTAAGCTGGGCAGACACTGTGCGATTTTTTCAGTCGCGTGATTCAGCTTCTGCTCAAACTCTACGGTTGACTCGCAGGGTTTAGAAGTTCATAGGTCACGATGCAGGGTCTCACACTATACGACCCGATGCTCTGATGCGACCTGAGTGCTCACACTGTGCGTTAGGGCTGGGTTTTTATAATCGATTCATCGATTAAAATCGATTCTGGCTTGGATAACGTAAAATCGATTCATTAAAATCCTGAATCGATTTTTTAATATAAATTTATTTTGCCCAAAATGCCAGAATCTCAGGTGACATCTCACAAAATTTCAAGAACCACCAAACAGTTAAAACAGTAAATGAGAGCAGGAACACGGATTCTGCACAAAGACTTAAACACACAGCGCGACCCGCGGATCAGAATCAGTTAGATGTCGCTTTTCTCACAGTCGGGGCTGAAAGCCGACAGCTCGCTGATTCTGATCTGTCGGCAGGTCCGCGCTTTGTGTTCACGCCCTTTATGAGCCGATTCTAAAGCTGTTAGTTTGATCTCTCTCCAAACAATATTGACCGAACCAGCAGCAAAAGAAGATCCAAACGCTTCACATAAACATCATCATGAATTCACTCTGACTTTTACTGTTTTGCTTCCACCGCGATGCACAGCTCTCTCTCCCTCTCTCTGTACTTCAAGAACAGTTTCCCTTTCTTCATTATTCGCTTGCTTGTTACACAAGTCTACTGTTGTTTACAGGCTGTCAGCCGCTGTTTTTTTCCCTTTTACATTCTTCCGAAAAGAAAACCTCATTTCTGCTGTTCAATACTGAACAACTTTAAACTTTTTAAAATTATTCAAAATGCAAAACGCTTAACCGTGTCTCTAATAAAACCGCTGTAACGTCAGATGTGATGTTCATATGTTGATTAATGGTTTTCTTTCGTTTTTGATGTACTGCAGAATATTTTTATAAAATCCCAGGCCAGGAAAATCACCTTCATGTTTTTCTGTGTTTTATCTTCAGCTACTTTGACACAAAGGCCTCTGCTGTGATGCTCACACCTGTGATAAAGTCTTGCGTGTGTCAGCTTCCTTTTTATTGATACAAAAATATGTAAATGTACTGATCTGAATTATAATATTTCTGACTGTCAAAATTTCCCAGATTTAAATCGAATCGAATTAAATCGAATCGTGGATCGAATCGATTCGGGGCCTTGTGAATCGGAATTGAATCGATTCTAGAAATCAGTGACGATACCCAGCCCTACTGTGCGTCCATAAAATGAAGGTTATAACAGAAATTCTGTCGCTCGCTCTCCCTCTATGTCTTTCACTCACACAGACACACCACCACCATCAACTTTGCTAAATTGCTAATGAAAAACATTGATCAGCTGTGATTGAGCAGCAGTGTAGATCCAACTATTTTCACGGTTGTTGTGTTCGTGATAATTTTGTGAGGCCACATCGAAAAGGCTCGGATGAGCTTCCCAAAGTTCTACAAGTTGTGCCTCCATCGCTTGTGTCCAGATCACACGCTGCACAGCTGTGCTGCGCCGTCTTTTTCGCTGACATTTGTGTTTGCGCGTGCGCAGTGTGAGAAACTGCGGTGACACCCTCACGACGGTCGCGAGGATTTCAAACAGGTTTGAAATCCTCACGACCAAGCGATTAATGATCGGGAGCTGGTCGTGAGGTGTCAATCGCTTCTCGTTACCCCACGTATACTACACGATGCACAACGCATGATGAAGGCCAAAATCGGGCCGATCGCCAAAACGGTCGCACGACTCAAAAATCGGCTCAAAATGGGCCAAAAATCGCACAGTGTGAGCCCAGCATTAGAAAGGTATAGTAATCATCCACAACTATTTTCAGTTGCAGATGATAAAGGATTCAGAAAGTTTATTCATGCAGGTCCATATGACAGAGAATGTGCATGTTCTTTTTGTTTTCATATTTTAATTTATATTTAATTGTGTTGTGATTTGCAGTGTTTTGTGTTGTTTCACTTTAAATTGTTTAAAAGGAAAAAAATGAAAATTGAAATAGATAAAAGTTGACCTGTGAATAGTTTGTTTTTGTATTATATGATTTATTTATTACATTTTATGTGGAGTGAATAAATAAAAGTATAAAGTATAAATATAAATATAAGTATAAATATATAAATATAAGTATAAATAAAAATATTTACGGGGCCACCGTAAATATTTATATATAAACATATATAAATAAAACCACTTTTTTTTACATTAGTAATTCCTTTTGTGCATAATTTTATATTATTGTTAATAATAAATTAATTAAAGCAACAAAACAACCTGAAGAGCCGGTTCGGAGCCGAAAGATCCGGCTCTTTTTAGTGAGCTGAGCCGAAAGAGCCGGATCTCTAAAAAGAGCCGGAAATCCCATCACTATTCTTCACTCCAGATACGTTATATATTACGTTGACCGTGATGGCGGATTCATTTGCGTTAATGTATAATTTTGACAGCACTACTTTTAACCTGAAGCTTCTGGCTCTGAGCTTTGAATGAGTTAAATGTGTTTGTGGTGGCTCTGCTGCAGTTTTGACAAACACTTTGTTTTACTCACAGTGAGTCGCTTCACAGCCATAATATTGATGTGAAGGTGCCTGAAATGTTTCCTGTCCTCGCCTGCCAGTGCAGAAAAGTATAGCATCTTCTAAATATATGATTATTTAAAGCATGAAATGCATACGTTCAGTATTTGCATTTTTATTAATGAAAGTATCTCAGGATAATACTTGGGTTCAGTAAACTTTTACTTTAGTAAATGTTATTTTGCCAGCTCTGTAATCTGTGAGTGATCACTGCTTCGTGGTTTGGAATGAAAGACTTTAGATTCCTGTTTTGGCTCTAGGTGAGTGACTGGTGGGAGGAATACGTCTATTTAAGGAGCCGAGGTCCCATAATGGTCAACAGTAACTACTATGGAATGGTAACCACTGCTTCTTTATACAATTACATGTTTACATTCTGAGCTAAGGTTAGGAGTTATATTAAGGTCAGAATGTCAGAATGAAAGGTAGGAGAGCCAAGCAGAAAGACGGCACTGCAGGAAACAATTTTTCGGTGAAAGAAAATGAGGACAGAATAAATGTCCCAGTAAGTAATATTAAGTTTGTTGAGTTTAGTAAACTTCGGTGAAATTAGAATACCAAGGAAAAAATAACACTTAAAGAATTATTGCAGCTGTGGAATATTTCAGACAGTATGCTACTGAGGGCAGCTAACATAAGAGTTATGAGTTATAAGATATAATCTAAGTCGTAACATTGCTGTATGGAGCTGCAGATTTGGTTGCAGGTTAACATAGCTGGACTGGCCATCGGGCATACCGGGTATATGCCTGGTGACTTATTTTTTATTTTTTTTTGTAAGGGCATGAACAATGAGAGGTGGTGGATTGGCCAGATGCTGGTCGATGTGTGAAAATAACTCAGTTGTTTGGTGGTGGCTATGACGGAGCTTCCACAGAGGCCAGCAGGTGGATGAGGGAAGGGGAGGCAGGAGGAGAGACCCGAGGCAGCCACCAGTCCGAGTGTCAGGTGAACTGAACTTCAGGTAAGAAGTTATGACCTGCAGTCTATCTGGGTCAGATATAAACCAAGTTTAGGTGGAGTTTATTTTCATTGTGCTGACTTTTTACCGTCAGTTAAATCTTATAAAGTTTGTATCTGTCTTGTGTGAAACTTGTATGAAAAGCATACAAGAGTAAAAACAGGTATAAGATCCCTTGAAAGATTATATAATGAATCTTGTATGTTTTGGATACTTACTAAAACAATATATGAAAGTAATGAGAAAGTGGCCACTTTCATGAGTTAAGTCATATAAGTTTTTACTATTTCTTTTCCATATGGCACTGTCACAACAGCATTTGTTTTCATTCAAAGTCTTTATGGCTTTAATACCTGGGGGGCCGGTCTGTAGTCAAAATGCCCGATTTTCTGTCCCAGTCCAGTCCTGCAGGTTAATACTGGCAGTGTCACCATGCCAGCTGACTGTATTTCATCATCAGCCAGTGTTGTTCTTTATCAATATTACCAAAGTTTACCATAAGGCAGCATAGAAAGTATTTACTTGCTTTCAGGTTTTATTCAAATGTTAGTCTTTTCAGTTGTTTCCCCACTTTTTTCCTGTTTCAAAATCAAACACCAGTTTGTGAGAAGATTATCTTCTTTTTTTAACAGGCAGATAAAGTTTTGCATTGGAACTGGCTAATTTGTCAATTGTTTGTTTTTTGCCCAAAACATATGTGCACTATATGTCAGTAAAAATACTATGCAAATATTGCTGTCCTTGAATGCTGAGTAAACACTGACTGATTGTATCTCTTGTACTTTATCAACGCAGTATCTAAAAACTTTGCACCGTAGTGGTTAAAATCTCATTCTAATAAGAGTTAAAAGCGCATTTGGTTATTATGTTTATAGGGTTATTGAATTATGGTTAACGGTTGGTATAATTTTTTTTAAACATTATCTGCCAATTACATCTGCCACCCTTCTCCAAATCTGTGCCCCTACCTGGCCCCCCCAACAAAAATTTTCTAGACACGCCACTGCTAATCAGAGCTCCTGGAACCGCTCATGATCCAAAGCACACCACATCTGTAAAACGTGCAGGTTTGAGTGTGCACAGCTGCCAGTGGCATTGGGACACTAAGATAAGATAAGAAGAACTTTATCCCTTGGGAAATTCTTTTGTCATGCACATGCTCAATGCAGCAAAAGAGACAGAGGAACATGGGAATAAGATATACAAATATATGCCATAAGAATACTAGTATACAGTAATATACAGAGAGGAACGCTTGTTTGAGGGCGGAGTCAAGGAGGCCATTTACGTGAAAAGGGAAAGACCACCTCTGAATCGAGGAGGGGGCCTAAGGGTCCATCTGTCACCATCTTACAATGCTGTGATTGTAGCCATTCCCCAACTCTCTGTGAATGGTACTCATGGCCATTGATCAGTGGGCTTTGATCAGTGGGCTTTGATCAGTGGGTTTTGGTCAGTGGTTACTGATCAGTGGTCATGAGAATTTGCATAATTAAGATTAAGGAACTGACCTCCCAGCCCATTGTTCCTTCAGTGGGCTGGTTTCAGTCATTATGCAAATGTACTGTTTATAAGATTGGAAACCTGCAGTCAGCTGAGACTGAAGACGTCATTTGGATGAGTGACGAAACGTTTCTCGCACAAAACGCTACGTCCAGATGAACAGAATCAACTTTTTGGAGATTTACTTTCCTGGATGATTGAGAATACATCAAGACTTTGAATTAATGGCTCATCCATCAAGCAGAGTGTATTACTGAAGTAGTGAGCCGACCATGAAATCAGATACTGAGCAAAAATCACTGGGCTTTTGTCCAAAAACTGTCCTCTCATTTTGACGTTTGCGTCACATGCCGAAGTCTTTGACTTTGTGGAGACTTTGTTGGAAGCTTTAGTCTGATTGATGTGCACAGTGGTTTGATGTTTTGTGAGCTTTCAGATTGTCTTAGTTTATCTTGGAGTTGAGACGATACTTGAGAAAGATGCAGTGTTTAGTGGAGTATGTTTCCTCATAAATATTATGGACAGTCTGCAGTTTCCGCTGAGTTGACTTTTCTGTGAACTTTGTACACTTCTGGGGTTACTTTAGTACTTTTTTTTTTGCTAGGACAATTTTGCAAAAAGATGTACTGGCAGTAAGTACAGGCCCATGAGCAAAATAATAATTGATAATAAAGACATGTAATGCCCTCCCAGAATCCCTTGGGCTCAGATGAGGAAGCAGTACTTCAGCTCTGGGGTCAACAAGAGATCGCTGGATACCATTGAGAGGGCGGCTTTCTTGTAACCTTGGACGACGAGGAGCAAGGCATGAGGGGAGATGACCCAGAGGGGAACTTGGACTGCTATGCCAAGTCTCTGCTTCATGGGAAATGTTATGACAGGTGAGGAGGTCACTAAGGAACCTGTGTGGGGGGTGTTTATGAACCTGGTATATTTAAAACTGTGTGTAGTGACTTCTGTCTTAATTCAAGAGCCCAACTGCAGTGAGCATTGTATAAAAATGTGAAAGTAAAGTTAGATTTGTAGTAATAGGTGGTTCTTCTCAGAGACAAAAGATACATCACCACTTAAAGTAGATTACATGGCCAAGAGAATGTTCACCATCAGTATGTAATGCTCTGGGAATACCGTGCCATCTATTGGAAGACAGTTGGTGATATTTAAGAACTGATTGCATCCGTCTGTCCATGTAAGAATTATGTAATGTGATGTTGATATTTTCCACATAGGAAAAATGATCTTTTTCTCCTGCATGTTAGGTTTCGGGTAATCAGGGTTCATCTTATTTTAAAAACCGGAAAGTACCATGTTACTCCAAACAAGTACTTGACTCAGGCAGGCTTACTTGCAGTAGGATGAGGTAGAGGAGGGGTGCCCAATTCCAGTCCTCAAGAGCTACTATCCTGCAGTTTTTAGATGCATCCCTACTCCAACACAGCTGAATCAAATGGTTTGATTACCTCTTCAGCATCCCATCAACTTCATCACCCCCCCCACCACCACCAACCACCCACCACCACCACCACCAGTGGGGTGATTGTTTTGATTTGGAGCTATAGAGATAGAATTGATAGGGATAAATACTACAATGAATGGACTGAATTTACTAAACTGAGCTCAGATTGTAAGAGTGGAAGAGTACCCTACATGCCTCTGTGCACACACAGACACACACCTCCACCTCTGCTATGGCTGGATTCCCCTAAAATACCAACAGAGTAGTACACAGGGTGGCAGGAGATTAGTGAAGTGAAACACAAATATAGTAATCAGTTTCTAATCTTTAGCTTTTGTTGGCAGATGCTATCAGCTGCTGTGTGTCTAGTAATCTTTCCCACAAATCTGTGTGATGTGATTTAAGCTGCTCACTGAGTCACACCTGGATTTCCCTAAAATACGACCAGAGGGATGTAGGCGGAGAAATGTTTTCTATTCTTTTGTTTTGATCCTCAGACTGCTGCATATTTTCCGTGAGGCGCACGCACACACACACACACGCTATGAATGTGGAGATCGTACTCTGAACTTACTGCCATCTTCAAGAAAGAGTTTGATATGAATGAGCTTTCATGTGGCACTTTCTGCTGTCTGCGAGCAAGTTATGACCAATGCTGTGGAGGTCGACCAACGTGTGACTGCTCTTGAGTGTCGGTCTGAGGTGCCGGCTGAGCCTGTTACTCTGAATGCTCAGGGGTCGGGGACCGCTTCCCACTTTCCCCTGGGGAAACATGCAGAGGAGCGGTGGGGGAGTCGAAGTAAAGGCGGCCCGCGCAGAAGGCAGGGAGCCAGAGCTTTGGCTGCTTCAAGGACTGGGAAAAGCACAGTGTCAGCGTTTTGTCTGGAGATGTTGCTATGTGGTCAAGATCAGGCTCTGACGACAGCCTCAGGTCGTAATATGGAAACTACTGCAACAACAGAGGGTCCCGTTGAGACAGTGCTTCTTACATGCTCCCCACAATGGAGTAAAGTTGTGAAAAATGGCAAGTCTCGTCACAAGCTGGAGAAGGTTAATTCGGGTTCAGGAATGCATGCTGCTACCACTGGACACAATAAGAGGCCTGGACCTGTATTGGTTATCGGCACTGGAGCTGTGAGTAGGGGAGACCGGGGATAGTTGTAACATTTTTGACATTTCTGTCTGTAAATTGGAGCTCTTTTAAGGTAGTGGATTAAAAATGTAATGCAAAGTATTTACATGTCTCTGCTATTAAATAGTGCAGCTATTTTCTCTGCAGCACAATTACCCATTGCATGGTATGGCCTCAAACACAAAGAGTGAAATGTTGCAATTAACCCCATAGTCTGGGTTAGTTGTAACTGTCACGAAGTACAAGGTGGACTCACGCGCTGGACTCCGGGGATGATGCACACAAGAGAATTTATTAAAGAACAATGTCCAATGAGTGTATATACACAGATGCGAGGCAGTGCTATGTACAAAAGGTGAGGGGGGCAGGGCTCTGGGGAAAATCCAGGGGAACACGCTCGTCTTTCTCCACACAATCCAAACACGAATCCACTCGCACACCAGGGAAACAGTCCAGGGAATCTGTACACAAAGAAACGCTTGTTGCTGATGTCGTTGCCCCAACTTGTTTAATATAAGTTAAAGTAATAGTGTGGTAAGTTGTAACATCTGCGTTATTGTTACAACTAACCCAGACTGTAGCTGTTACAACTGACCCAGACTCCTATAGCCATGAACTAGCTAATATTATAGCCAACGACTAAAACACTAGCACTAAAGACCTACACAGAATATATCCCCATAGACATACAAATAACACAATTTAAGTTTGATGAGTTTAACTGCAAAGCAGATAATGCTATTAGAAATTGAAATAAAGTAGAAAAACTTACTTTTTGGCATACAAATTACTTTTTTTTCGTGTTAAATTGTCTGTGTTTGACAAAATGTGCTGATTTTTCACATGTGATAGCAGAACTGAATTGGGCATGCACAGGATGAGTCACATCATTTGAAACTTAGCCCTGATTGGAGAAACTGGAAGTGTTACAACTGACCCACGTTACAACTATCCCCGGTCTCCCCTACAATCAGAACTGTGAAAACTAAATTGGTGAGCGTGTTTGCCACTAAATTTGCCCTGAATGTAGATGCAGAAACTCAAATCAAATCAAATCAAATCAAATCACTTTTTATTGTCACATCACATGTGCAGGCACACTGGCACAGCACATGCTAGTGAAATTCTTGTGTGCGAGCCCCACAAGCAACAGAGATGTGCAAACACAACAACACAAACGAGCAAAATACAAGAATGGCCAACCTGAAACTAATAAATATATGTACAATATATAATAGTGTATGCATTTCTGGATGTGTATACTAAATATTTTCCTACGTGTGTGTGTGTGTGTGTGTGTGTGTGTGTGTATACACATTTTTACAAATTAAATAGTAAAAAAATAAAATAAAATAATAATAATAATAATAATAATAATAATAATAAAATATATAAAATATACAGAGTTGAATATGTGCAAAACAAGTGGCATTTATATACAGTGTGGAGTGCATAATGTTGAAAACTCTTGCTCTGTATTTGAGAGAGAAATTCAAAAGAGATGTGACCTGTCAAAAAAATTGCTAGTAAACGTAGCAGGTTCGGCTCTTTCAAGGTTACTGCTGAATGTAATGATGTGGGTGAAATGTACAATCCTGAACTCTGGCCTGAAGGGGCTCTGGTCCAGCGCTTTTATGAACCTCGTAAGCCCGGTACGGTGGTGCCAAGCACAGTGGATCCAGCACGGGAGATAACTGCGCCTTCTGGTACCAATGTATCAACATGAAGATGTCTATTCGGGTATTATCTTACAACTGTCGTGGTCTACGTTTGGGACAGAGTGCAGGGGATAAAGCTCGACGGATTGTTGTGGACAGTCTGCTTGCAGAATGTGACATTTTATGCTTGCAGGAGACATGGTTGTCCAAACAGGACCTGGGAAAACTTAACTGTCTAAATGCAAGTTTTTTGGGAGTGGGGGAATCAAAAACTGATCTCAGCACAGCTATAGTCAGAGGTAGTGGAGTGGTTGCTGTGCTTTGGGACAAAAAAATAGACCCCATGATAAAGCCCATTAGACTGAATGTAGACTGGTGTACTGGTATACAATATACACAGAATAATAGTAGTTTTATCATTCTTAATATTTATACTCCCTATGAATCTTGTGAAAATGAGCAAGACTACCTCAGTAGGTTGGCTTTTATTAATGCATTTATTCAAGACAACAATACTTACAGTATATATGTTTTGGGTGATTTTAATGCTGATCTCACAGACAGCAGTTCTCAGTTTGCTGACCATTTAACCCACTTTTGTGAAGTTAATAATCTTATCCTGCCTACCAAAGTGTTACTGCCTGCAGACAGCTATACATACATAAGTGAAGCCTGGCATAGTACATCATGACTGGACCACCGTATCTGTACAGCTGATGGACATGCAGCTTTAGCAAACATGACTATTAGGTATGAGGTAACTGTGTCAGACTTTTGGTTTTACTGTGAATGTGGAACAAATGCCAGCAACAACTGGAAATAACATTGCTAATATTGCTACCAGTGTAAAATTAGACTGGTCAGCATTTAGTGAAGATGATTTCTTAGCTTATCATAGTAACACCGATATACAGCTGAACAACATTTCTTTGCCCAAAGAAGCTATTTTGTGAAAGGATGTCACCTGTAAGAATGCTGTGCATAAACATTTACTCTGCTCCATGTATGATGATATAGTGACTGCTCTGTATGAAAGTGGTACACTGCTTGATAAACAACACAAGCATAAGAAACCTAACATCAGACCTGGCTGGAAAGAACATGTATCCACGTACCATGATGAAGCTCGCATAGCTTATAAATGTTGGGCCATGGCTGGAAGACCTAAACAAGGCCCAGAATTTGAACAGAAAAAATGTGCGAATGCCAGATATAAGTACGCTGCTCGCTTTAAAACTAAAAATGAGCAAATGCTGAGAGCGGATTCTTTGGCCAGGAAAATGCTGTGAAATAATAGGACAGATTTTTGGAAAGAGGTGAAAGCTCTTAATAACTGTAAACCATCTCTACCATCAACTGTTGAAGGTGTTTCTGGGGCAGATAACATTGCAGCATTATGGAGACAGCATTACAGTGCGTTGTTTAACTGTATAAAAAGTGAACGATGTGAGGACAATTTTGACATGAGTAATGACACAATAAGTGTAAGGACATATGAAGTATATGAAGCCATTCATAGGTTATCTGATAATAAAGCTTCTGGTTTGGATCACATCACTGCAGAACATATAAAACATGCTAGTTTAAGGCTAGCTCCTCTTCTAGCACTCTGCTTCACTGGGTTTATGATTCATGGCATATTACCAGACTCAATGCTGTGTATTTTACTGGTACCAGTTATGAAGGACAAAGCTGCAAAAGTGAGCTGTTTGGATAATTACAGGCCGATTGCACTAGCCAGTATTTTATCTAAGGTGTTAGAAAGAATCTTGTTTGACAGAGTTAGTGTGTTCATCTCTTCTCTGGATAATCAGTTTGGCTTCAAACCAAAGCACGGCACTGACATGTGCATATGTGAACTCAAGGAAATAGTTTGTATAGGGCTAAAAATTCATCTGTCCTCATCTGTTTCATTAATGCCTCTAAGGCAGTGGTCCCCAAACTACGGCCTGTGGGCCGGATACGGCCTGCCTCCACATTTGTCCCGGCCCCCTGAACAATATTAGAGATGCATTATTTTTTCCCTCGCATTATTATTTTTTCAGTCTGGCCACGCGATCGACACTAATGCACCCATAGAACACTGGGGTGTAGTGGGCCTGCCCGACTGAATCTCTGGAAATGTTTCCTCATGTCAATAAAGCTCATTTGATTTGAATTGTAAACCACACTAAACCGCACTTTTCCCAGAACGTGAACGTGACCCGTCTGAACTGGAATCTGCATACGGAGATGTGCTGTACTAGACAATGGTTGAGCCGCGGCAGAGTTTTGAGGCGTTTTTACGAGCTGCTACCCGAAATTAACGCATTTCTTCATTCAAAAGGCAAAACGGTCCCAGAGCTGATCGACGCAGAATGGAAGTGGCACCTCGCATTTTTAACAGACGTGACGGAAATGCTGAACGGCCTTAACTTGCAGCTACAAGGCCAGGGGAAACTCATTTGCAACATGTATTCCCTGCATTTGAGTTGAAACTAGCGCTGCTTTTGGAACAAGTGAAAAAGCACAACTTCACCCATCTCCCTGCTACCCAAAACCTTTCTGCAGAGAACCCAGCGGTCCCGTTCCCAGCTGAAAAGTGTGTGGAAGCACTGGAAATGCTGAAGGCGGAGTTCAGTGTGTGATTCCGTCAACTACATGTTCATGCAAAAGAAATCCGTCTTTTCCAAAACCCCTTTGTTGCCGACATCGATGAAGCCCAGCCTTTTTATCAGTTTGAGCTGGTCGAGTTACAGAACTGTGATGTTCTGAAAGACCCATTCAAGCCCAACAGTCTCGTTGACTTCTATGCCGCCCTCCCAAATGACACGTACCCTAACATAAAAAAAACATGCAATGAAGATGTCCACACTTTTTGGCAGCACGTATATCTGCGAGCAAACCTTTTCACGCATGAAACTCATGAAAACTCCGATGAGATCAAGATTGACAGATGAACATCTGCATCAGTGTTTGAGACTGGCTGTGACTAGAATGGAACCGGACATTCAACTTCTCACCGGCCAGATGCAGGCCCACAGTTCACACTGATGAACATACAGTACATAGGTAAGCTCACTTTTGAGACTTGAATAAGTTATTCTGAGTATAAACAAATATAATCATAATAAAATCTACTGGGATAAAATCCATCTCCACAACCATACTGGTATTGAAATGTTTTGTGCTGTGTAGGTGCTGTATCACTTAGTTTGGTTTCTCAGCCTGCTTGCTTTGTGGTTTTCAGAGGGAAGTTGATGAGAGAAAGCAAACAGTGGTGTCTACTAGGCTACCCTACTGGCACCTACAAAACTGGATTATAAGGAAAGAACACAAGAACTTTGAGAGACTGCTCATATGAGTCATTTAAGAGATTCTGCTCTGACAACTGAAGCTTAAGATTGCGCACGGCCAGTGTTGGGAAGGTTACTTTTAAAATGTATTCCATTACAGAATACAGAATACATGCCCCAAAATGTATTCTGTAACGTATTCCGTTACGTTACTCAATGACAGTAACGTATTCTGAATACTTTGGATTACTTAATATATTATCGTGCTTTTTACAACAATGTGAATGTACTATTGCTGTGTGATTTATTACTATTACTGAAGGTCCGCGACTCCGAACTGTAGTAAAGGGACCTCTGACTAATAAGGCGGGGTCCCTGTCGGCTCGTAGCCGAAAAATAGCTTTACTTTGTTGTGTGGGTCAACTCTGCTTGCGAGAGACAGAGAGAGGCGTTGAAAGGCTGCTCCAACGGAACTTATTGTTTTCAGAGGAAAACACGAACACGGTGTACAGTCGAGTCTTAATAGCTTACTTACAACTGGGCTCGTCAGGCACTCTTCTTGGCTGCAGTGGTTATTATTATATTTACATGCTTCCAGCTCCCGTTTTTCCTCGATGACAACTCGTACCTTTCCACTCCCCTTTTTCTCCCTCCTCGCGCTCACAGACCCATAACGTGTATGGCAGTCCATTCTCCCTGCAGCACGGACTACACTGCCCATGATGCTACATTCTTTAGAGCTATGCTTGTAGCATTCTGCCTGTTAGCTTAGCACAACAACAACAACAACGAAAAGGCCTCTCTCACCCAGGAAACACACAGTCGCAGAGAGAGAGTGTGTCGCCCTGTAACCATGGCAACCATAACGCTGCCGCCTGGAACAACAGAACGTAGCTGTCAAACAAAACCCAAACAGTCCTGACCCGCGACAAAATGAAACAGGAAAGTACCGCAGTGTAATCCATTTATTTCAACAAAGTAACTGTATTC
The DNA here is from genome assembly GCF_965226115.1 of Aulonocara stuartgranti. Classification (NCBI taxonomy): domain Eukaryota; kingdom Metazoa; phylum Chordata; class Actinopteri; order Cichliformes; family Cichlidae; genus Aulonocara; species Aulonocara stuartgranti. Next base: position 34,128,792 of record NC_138942.1, read on the forward strand.
TAAATACCACCTTTTTAAACGGTAACCGTAACGGAATACAGTTACTCATATTTTGTATTTTAAATACGTAACGGCGGTACATGTATTCCGTTACTCCCCAACACTGCGCACGGCACAACAGAAACTTTCTTTCTGTGAAGAACCCAGAGAGGGTTATTTGGTTATTATTGATTTCAGAAATACTGTTATTATATATTTCCTGACTTTTTTTCTGTGAAGAACCCAAAGAAGGTTATTTGATTATTTATTGATGTCATAAATAGTGTTATTAAGTATTTCCTACGTTAATTTTTTCTGTGAAGAACCCAAAGAGGGTTATTTGATCTCGGAAAGGGTTATTAATATTTGGTTATGTGCGGCTTTCTGGAAAACAATAAAGGTTAACATTTCGGCAAACCTGCGATTATCACACTTTTTCTGTTAAAAACTGACCCTGGCCCCCATCAGAGAAGGGAAAAGTTATGTGGCCCTCACTGGAAAAAGTTTGGGGACCCATGCTCTAAGGCTTTTGATCGAGTGAACCACAGAAAACCTTTTGATAAACTGAAGAGACGGGGAGTTCCTCAATACATCGTGAGGATTCTCTCTTACTGGTACGCTCATCAGAACATGCAGGTTAAATGGGGAAGCAGTATTTCTGCCCCCTTTGGCGTCAGCAATGGTGTTAGACAGGGTGGGATTTTGTCTCCAATTTTATTTAATTTATATGTTGATGATTTGTCCATACAGCTGAGAGCCTGTGTATATTAGGTAAAACATTGATAAATCATCTCATGTATGCAGATGACCTGGTTGTTTATAGTCCAAGCAGTGCTGGGTTACAGGATCTTCTCAATGTCTGTACTGAATATGGTGTGCAATATGACATGAAGTACAATGCTGCTAAAAGTGCTGTTTTGATATGTAGAACCAAGCAGGATAAACAGCTAAATTTCCCTTTGTTTAAACTGGCACAAAAAACTCTTGAAGTTCATAAAAAGGTGAAATACCTCGGGGACTTTATTACTGAGAAAATGAATGATGATGATGACATATACAGACAGCGGTGTGAGCTCTATGTCCAGGCAAATGCTACTGCACGCAAATTCAGCTTTTGTTCACTTCCAGTTAAAGTGGCTTTGTTTAAAGCGTATTGCACACCGATATATACTGCCCCCTTGTGGTCATCCTACAAACACTGTAGCATGCAGAAGCTGCATGTTGCATATAATGATGCGATAAGAATCTTTTGGAGGGGTAGTGCCAGCCAGATGTTTGTAGCTGTGTGTGTTTGGACTTTTAAAGCACTTTTAAGAAAGCTAATGTTCAATTTTAGAGAACGACTGGATGGTTCGAGTAACAGTATAATTTTAGCGCTCACAGATCCAACGGTTCCCGTTACTCATCCAGTCTGAGAAAGCACTGGTTGAAGTGTTTGTGTATTTATTGATTTCTTTTAAGTAATTGTGTTTTATGTATATTATGGTGTTATATTTTTACAAATGCTTTATATATTTACAGTGGGGCAAAAAAGTATTTAGTCAGCCACCGATTGTGCAAGTTCCCCCACCTAAAATGATGACAGAGGTCAGTAATTTGCACCAGAGGTACACTTCAACTGTGAGAGACAGAATGTGAAAGAAAAATCCATGAATCCACATGGTAGGATTTGTAAAGAATTTATATATAAAAAAAGAAAAACACCCAGCACGCCCTGCGGGCGGTTTATCCTTCAAGCTCGGGTCCTCTACCAGAGGCCTGGGAGCTTGAGGGTCCTGCGCAGTATCTTAGCTGTTCCCAGGACTGCGCTCTTCTGGACAGAGATCTCCGATGTTGTTCCTGGGATCTGCTGGAGCCACTCGCCTAGCTTGGGAGTCACCGCACCTAGTGCTCCGATTACCACGGGGACCACCGTTACCTTCACCCTCCACATCCTCTCGAGCTCTTCTCTGAGCCCTTGGTATTTCTCCAGCTTCTCGTGTTCCTTCTTCCTGATATTGCTGTCATTCGGAACCGCTACATCGATCACTACGGCCATCTTCTTCTGTTTGTCTACCACCACTATGTCCGGTTGGTTAGCCACCACCATTTTGTCCGTCTGTATCTGGAAGTCCCACAGGATCTTAGCTCGGTCATTCTCCACCACCCTTGGGGGCATCTCCCATTTTGACCTCGGGACTTCCAGGTTATACTCGGCACAGATGTTCCTGTACACTATGCCGGCCACTTGGTTATGGCGTTCCATGTATGCCTTGCCTGCTAGCATCTTGCACCCTGCTGTTATGTGCTGGATTGTCTCTGGGGCATCTTTACACAGCCTGCACCTGGGGTCTTGCCTGGTGTGATAGACCCCAGCCTCTATGGATCTTGTACTCAGAGCTTGTTCTTGTGCTGCCATGATTAGTGCCTCTGTGCTGTCTTTCAGTCCAGCTTTGTCCAGCCACTGGTAGGATTTCTGGATATCAGCCACCTCCTCTATCTGCCGGTGGTACATACCGTGCAGGGGCCTGTCCTTCCATGATGGTTCCTCGTCTCCCTCCTCTTTCTTGGGTTTCCGCTGCCTGAGGTATTCACTGAGCACTCGGTCAGTTGGGGCCATCTTCCTAATGTATTCTTGGATGTTCGTTGTCTCATCCTGGACTGTGGTGCTGACACTCACCAGTCCCCGGCCCCCTTCCTTCCGCTTAGCGTACAGCCTCAGGGTGCTGGATTTGGGGTGAAACCCTCCATGCATGGTAAGGAGCTTTCTTGTCTTTATGTCAGTGGCTTCTATCTCCTCCTTTGGCCAGCCTATTACCCCAGCAGGGTACCTGATCACGGGCAGGGCGTACGTGTTGATGGCCCGGATCTTGTTCTTACCATTCAGCTGACTCCTCAGGACTTGCCTGACCCTCTGCAGGTACTTGGTGGTTGCAGCTTTTCTAGCGGCCTCTTCATGGTTCCCATTCGCCTGCGGGACCCCCAGGTACTTGTAACTGTCCTCTATGTCTGCAATGTTGCCTTCTGGAAGTTCAATCCCCTCAGTTCTGACTACCTTCCCTCTCTTTGTTACCATCCGACTACACTTCTCCAGTCCGAACGACATTCCAATGTCATTGCTGTATAGCCTGGTAGTGTGGATCAGTGAATCGATGTCTCGTTCACTCTTGGCATACAGCTTGATGTCATCCATGTACAGGAGGTGGCTGACAACTGCTCCGTTCTGTAGTCGGTATCCGTAGCCAGTCTTATTAATGATCTCACTGAGGGGGTTCAGGCCTATGCAGAACAGCAGTGGGGACAGAGCATCTCCTTGGTAGATCCCGCACTTGATGGTGACTTGTGCTATGGGCTTGGAGTTGGCCTCTAGTGTTGTACGCCACATCCCCATTGAGTTCCTGATGAAGGCTCTTAGGGTCCCATTGATCTTGTACAATTCTAGGCATTCCAGTATCCAGCTGTGGGGCATTGAGTCATAGGCCTTCTTGTAATCAATCCAGGCAGTGCACAGGTTGGTCAGTCTGGTCTTGCAGTCTCGGCTGATTGTTCTGTCTACCAGTAGCTGGTGTTTTGCGCCTCTGGTATTCTTGCCAATTCCTTTCTGTGTCCCGCTCATGTATTGACCCATGTGCCTGTTCATCTTAGCCGATATGATGCCTGACAGGAGCTTCCATGTAGTACTGAGGCAGGTTATTGGTCGGTAGTTGGAGGGGACCGGTCCCTTCTTGGGGTCCTTGGGGATCAGGACCGTCCGGCCTTCAGTTAGCCATTCCGGGTGTCTCTCGTTAACTAGCAGCTGGTTCATTTGTGCTGCCAGACGCTCGTGGAGTGCAGTCAGCTTCTTCAGCCAGTAGGCGTGAACCATGTCGGGCCCTGGTGCTGTCCAACTCTTCATACTGGAGACCCTTTCTTGGATATCTGCCACTGTGATGGTTACTGGACCCTGTTCAGGGAGGTCGCTGTGGTCAGCCCTCAGATCCTCTAGCCACTGAGCATTGCCGTTATGGGTTGCATCCTTCTCCCATATGCTCTTCCAGTATTGCTCCGTCTCCAGCCTTGGTGGTGCTGTTCTCTTATTGTTCCCTTGCCACTGAGAGTACCTTTGCTGGTTCTGTGGAGAACAGCTGGTTTATTCTCCTGCCTTCTATCTCTCTGGTGTACCTCCTCAAGCGGCTGGCCAAGGCTGTGAGTCTTTGCTTGGCAGTTTCCAAGGCCTCAGGTATGGACAGCTTGCTGTATTTCTTAGGCACCTTATTTGTCGCACCTTTCTGCAACTCCGTTAGTTGGCTAACCTCCCTCCGTGCTACTTTGATCTTGCCCTCTAGCCTCCTTCTCCATGGAGGGTACTGCCCCTTGTCGCTGTTCAACTTGTAGCCAAGCATCTCACTGATCACTGTTGCCGTATTGTAGATCAGCTTGTTAGTGTCGGTAATCGTGGTTGTAGGTATTGCCCGTAGTGCTGCATTAACATCATCTAGCAGACCTTCTGAGGGAACTTCACGTAATCTTGGTAACCGGCTACGCGGGATCCAGGTTTCAAGCTTGGCCATGATCCTATTTTTCAGGTCAGTTCCTCTCGCACTCAACGATCCTTTTCCTATCGCACTTGGGGCTATGTACCCAATCTCGGGTGGGGGTGATGATATCTCCCCCCTGACCTGGCGTCCTGACTCCTCCTTGCCGTAGCATCTGTGTTGTACCTCGTCAATCTCTAGCTGTGAGAGCAGTCCCTTCTTTCGAATGTTGGAACACTGAGCTACTAGTTGTTTCGCCGTCATTGTGGATGTTGGGTATCGAAGAATCCATAGGTCCCTCATCCTATTCATGTAGCCCCTTCCGCCGGGGTTACTTGCATAGTAGCATTCCAACAACGCCCTGTTTTCGTCTCTTGCCCACCGATGCCTTCTTGTTCCAGTAGCCCACTTTTCGTCAGGGTGCCCTGGTTCCTCAACACCTGACGCGGACCTTGTTGATCCGGGCGACGTCCGAGCCGGCATGCCTTCATATTTATCTGTCTCGCTCATGTCTGCGGTAGGCTTGCTTAGCATAGGGGGTCTAGCCTTAGGACCCTTACTGGATACAGACGCCCCAGGCAGGAGTCGAACTTGCGATCCTCTGTTCCAAAGGCGTGTAGTCTAACCACTACGCTATCCAGCTGCTTGGAGGCACTGCTGGGATATATATATATATATATATATATATATATATATATATATATATATATATATATATATATATATATATATATATATATATATATATATATATATATATATTCCATTACAGAATACAGAATACATGCCCCAAAATGTATTCTGTAACGTATTCCGTTACGTTACTCAATGAGATTAACGTATTCTGAATACTTTGGATTGCTTAATATATTATCATGCTTTTTACAACTACATGAATGTACTATTGCTGTGTGATTTATTACTGTTACTGAAGGTCCGCGGTTCCGAACCGTAGTAAAGGGACCTCTGACTAATACGTCGGGTTCATGTCGGGCTCGTAGCCGAAAAATAGCTTTACTTTGTTGTCTGGGTTAACTCTGCTTGCCAGAGACAGAGAGAGGCGTCGAAAGGCTGCTCCAACGGAACTTATTGTTTTCGGAGGAAAACACGAACACAGTGTACAGTCGAGTCTTAATAGCTTACTTACAACTGGGCTCGTCAGGCACTCTTCTTGGCTGCAGTGGTTATTATTATATTTACATGCTTCCAGCTCCCGTTTCTGCTTGATGACAGCTCGTACTTTTCCTTTTTCTCCCTCCTCGCGCTCACAGACACATAACGGGTATGGCAGTCCATTCTCCCTGCAGCACGGACTACACTGGCCATGATGCTACATTCTGTAGAGCTATACCTGTAGCATTCTGCCTATTAGCTTAGCACAACAACAACAAAAAGGCGCTCTCTCACCCAGGAAACACGCAGAGAGAGAGCGTCACCCTGTAACCATGGCAACCGTAACGCTGCCGCCTGGAACAACAGAACGTAGCTGTCAAACAAAACCCAAACAGGCCTGACCCGCGACAACATGAAACAGGAAAGTACCGCAGTGTAATCGATTTATTTCAACAAAGTAACTGTATTCTGAATACCACCTTTTTAAACGGTAACTGTAACGGAATACAGTTACTCATATTTTGTATTTTAAATACGTAACGGCGGTACATGTATTCCGTTACTCCCCAACACTGAATATAGTATATATGATGCATACATGTAGGCACATGTCTTGACCATCTTGTCCTTGCAGACTCCAGTATGATGTGAATCAAATATTATTTAAGTCTCAGTGCAGAGCCTTTATTTCAATGGCCCTGCTTGTGTTGTATAATGGAATCAAATTTATGTTTAAGCCAAATGATCGATATAAACCACAAAATTCATTTAGAGCTGATAGTTAGTTGGTTTCTCAGTTGCAGTGTTCAGCAAGCTTTGTAGAACTTCTTTGAAATGAAAACGGTTCTACTGTGTGGTGGAAATAGTTTGGTTCGGTTACTTGCTAAGCTAGGTCCCCACTCACACAGTCTTTGAGACCAGTCTGTGACCATCTGGCAACCACCTATGAGGGAAAAATGATTGGTTGTTGCAAGTTGCAAGTTGTTGCAAGTTGCCCGCTTGAAATTGGTTGACCGGCTGCTGGACTTTCGGGAAGGAATGTTGTTCCATTCTTGGAACAGTCCTGGGTTGGCTTTGGCATTTCTTGATCATGCTCCCTTCTTCTCTGCACGATACAGCGTTTTTATGTTGAGGAATATTATTCTGAAATTGTTTGCTTTCAGAATAATATTTCTCAACTCTGCTTACCCCGTTTCCTGTAGCATCTCCTGTGCGAAGTAAGCAGGGGTAGGCAGTATGTTCCTGAGAGGTAATCTGTCTGCGGCAGAGTGGTATCTCCTATATTCCACCAGAGGTCCGATTCATGGAAGTACGACCCGTAAATATGGAGTGGCTGAAGTGGCCTTTTCATCACGGGCGATGAAAAGTCTGGAGATGCGGGATGTTTTCACTTTGGCCTGTCATTCTACAAGACCATAGTTCCACAGTTAGGGGTACCGGGAGACTACATCCTCTTTCCAGGTGTCTGCTGTCAATCAGCTGTTGATGACGTCAGCCTGTCACCTCCGCTTCAGATCGCTCTCCTAAACGCTCGCTCCATAGCCAACAAATCATTTGTACTGAATGGCTTTTTTAGCAGTAATAGTCTGGACTTCATGTTTCTCATGAATGTATCCACCTTAATGAGCTCTGCCCGGTCGGCTGTCGCTTCATCGGGACTCCGCATTTGGACAATCGTGGTGGTGGTCTGATCACTGTTCACCGAGACAATTTCGCGTGCAGGACACTGAGTTTTTCCCTTCCTTTGAGTCACAACTTCTTAAGGTTGGTTCTTCAGATATATTTTATTGTGTTTTAATTTACCGCCATCCCGACCCCGCTGATGTTTTCATTAAAGATTTTACGGACTTTTTATCTTCCATTATTAAACTGGAGAAAGTCTTAATGATTGGGGATTTCAACCTCCACGTGGATGATCTTAGCTGTAGCATGGCCTCTGACTTTTTATCTATTACAGACTCTTTTAGTTTCATTCAGCATGTCTCTGGACCCACCGATGTTAAAGGCCACACCTTGGACCTTGTGTTTTCTCTTGGCTTAGACATAACTAATGTCTGTGTTAAAGACGTATAAGTGAGTGACCATTCCTGTGTTACTTTTAATCTTAGCTTCCCACTGTACGCACCACCTTCTAATCTCATGTTCCATAAGCGGTTCATAAATCAGGATGTTGCTTTGAAGTTTTCTAATATGTTGGACCCTCGTGTGATCAATGGCAGCACTGATGCTGATGTTGCTACACAGTGTTTTAACAATCACTGCTTGGAGATTTTAAATTCAGTGGCACCTATGAAATCTGTCATTGCTTCCCCAAAAAGAGCTCATCCATGGATAAATTATGACGTAAGGAAGGTCAAAAGAATCTGTAGGAAAGTAGAACGCCTTTGGAAATCAACTAAACTCGAAGTTCACAGGCTCCACCTTAGGGAACTTTGGGTTTCCCTACATGAAACCATAAAAACAGCCAGATCAGGATATTTTTCTCAGTTAATATCATCAAGCAAGAGAAATTCCAAGGTACTGTTTGACTCCATAAACTCTATTGTTTCCCCCGTGGTCCACCCAGTACCTGTGACCTTTATATCTGAGAGTGATGACTTTCTGAATTTCTTTGTGGATAAAGTTGATCATGTCCGTATGAGCATTGGTTCTTCAATACCATCTGTTTGTGTCTCTGGGCCACCTCCCCCTCATTTACTGTCAGTGTTTAACCCAATGACCATACATGACCTTTCACTCCTGCTGGAAAAAATGAAAATTACCACTTGTGCAAATTACATTCTACCTGCTGGGCTGTTTAAAAATGCTCTCTCTGCCATTGGCCGCTCTATTGTAGAGATATGCAATGCCTCTCTTTTAACAGGTGTGGTCCCTACGTTCTGTAAGCATGCTGTGGTTGAGCAGATATTAAAAAAGAGCAGTTTGGATCCAACTCAGCTTAAGAATTATAGGTCTATCTCTAAGCTTCCATTATTATCGAAAATTCTGGAAAAAGTAGTTGCAGATCAACTTACCACTTTTTTAGAAAAACATGAAATTTATGACAAATTTCAGTCAGGTTTCCGTAAAAGTCATTCAACAGAAACCGCATTACTTAAAGTCTCTAGTGACATTATGATGTCAGCTGACTCCAGAGCATCCTCAGTCATGGTTTTCTTGGACTTGACATCTGCCATTGACTCCATTGATCATACCATCCTGATTAACAGGTTCCGGGACGTAGTCGGTGTGTCCAGTCTGGCTCTGGAGTGGTTTCGGTCATACCTCTCCAACAGATCTTTTAGTGTTTTTGCGAATCGGTTTATGTCACATTCTAAAGATCTGACATGTGGGGTACCGCAGGGTTCAGTTCTGGGTCCTATTCTTTTTCTTTTGTACATGTTACCTCTAGGACTTATAATTAGGCAGTTCCCTGAGGTGTCTTATCACTTCTGTGCTGATGATATCAAACAACTGTGCTTTACTCGAGTTGTTTTCAGTCTGGTTTTCTTTTTTCTTTTTAATGAACTTTGTTCCAGTTTCTCTATGCTAGTAGTAAAACAGTGTTTCTGTACTGCTCCCTCTGCCTTTGCAAGTGTTTTAATAAAAATATTGAAGGCCGTTGCAGCATTTACAACTATAAAAATGTTGATCTGTGTCAGTGGAAACAATTGAAGGATTTCAGATGCCATTAAGTCTTCCTGTCTAAGACCTGTGGCTCCACTCTGGGACTGCAGTAGTGACTACGTTCATGAGCAGCACATGTCACCCCCCCTCTTATTTTTCAAGATCAAAAATGTGACGTACATTTAATTTTTTTATTCCATGATATCTCCCCCAGCCACTGACATCCTGACAGAGAGGAAGCCCAGCATGTTATTCAATGGCAGGAGGTGCGTGAAACTGCATCCTATTATTTATTATTTGCAAAGTGCTGCCACTGCTCTCACATTCAGGATGGAAATGAGAGTGCACAAAATAATTTGTCCTCTAAACTACTGCAGGTTAAAAGGAACATCACAGTAAGATGGTATGACAGGTCTTTTCCTTTCCCAGCAACCAATTTAACAGCTGATTAAACAGGATTAATCATGTTCTGAAGTTATAAAACTGAACTTTTAAATGATTTTGGCATATTCTTACTTGAATTTTGTCCACACTTTGTCTAAAATGCAACATTATTTGGTATTTTAAAAAAGGAATATTTTCTCTTCTCAGAGAAAAATCTACAGTATAAGGAGAGACTCCAGTTGTGCCATTCAAAGTGTTTTGTTTTTGTCCCCTAACCGCATCAAATGAAAGGTTTTCTTGAACTGGATGTGGATGGTGATGAGTCCGGCAACTGACCGCTCTAAAAGAAAGAAAACAAGAAAATCACACCCTTTATGATTTTGTACTTTAAACACCAGCGTCACAAGAGTTGTTTATCCAGAGCTGGATGTGTAATTATGTCAGAGTTAAAATGTAGTTTTTACAGTAGCCGTAACTTTTTTTTTTCTGTATTTCATGGAGCAAAATGTTTTTCTCGTGGCAGCGTTGTGAGGGTGATTGAAACTGGCACATCAAATGAGTGAATGCCATTTGCAGAATAAATTAAACCAAAGTCCATGAATAGAAATTGGCAGGACTGTAAAAAGGCTGTACTGTAATTGACACATACTAGTCCTCCAGTATTTACTTGGCTGTCATGGTCCTGGGCCATGTTGGCCCAGTATTCTTAGCTTTTGTTTGTTTTGTATTTTGTTCTTTATTCATGCCGTGGTTCCTGGGTTCTGTTAAGATGTTCCTTATTTGATTACCCCCTGTGTGCCCCTCTGTGTATCTGTGAGTCCTCGTTTCCCCTCCTTGTGTTTTATTCCATGTGTTCCCAGCCTGTTATGTCTGTGTTCTCCCCGTGCTCTCTCTCCTCCTGTCTGAACCTCTGTGTACTTCCTGTTTTACTTTGCCCGTCTCCCGTCAGGGTTGCGTTCACTCCTGCCGTGTCTTGTTATGATTATCGGTGTCACCTGCGTTCCCTGTGTGTTCCCACTTCCCTCGTTAACCCTCTGTGTATTTATGTCTGCGTCTCCCTCAGTTCTGTGTCGTGTTCTCCCTCATGGCCGTGTGTGTCTCTGTCTATTACGTTATAGTTTCCCAGTTTAGTTTGTATGGTTTTGCTCTCCAGCAATAAAGCTGTGAATTTTGAGTTCATTCCTGTCTCTGTGAGTTTGCGATTGGGTCCTAAGAGTAGTGATGGCCAAATGAAGCTTTCCGAAGCACTGAAGCTTGTATTGAAAAACGGTTCATTACTCGAAGCTTTTCAACACAGTCCTCTCCGGTGACATCTGGTGGTGAAAATTTTGAAGAGCAGCTTGAATCTGCAAAATAAAACGGACTGCTCAATTATCACTGCTCACTCAAGAGTGGAGTTCTCTCTGATATTGGGCCACCGTTCCGTTGCTTTGAACATGTAATTGGTTTTGTTTTCTCGATTGGGGGGCTGAAAAAAATGTAATGCGTATCTGCGTAATACATTTTGATCAATAAACTTTCCCTATTTAAACATGCACTATGGTGGCCTTTCTTTGCTCATAACTCCTTGATGTTGGTAAATACAATAAGTGAGCAATATATATAATATACATATGAGAATCCACAGCACATTATGGAGTATGCCCCTGCTGTGAAGTCCTGCCTCCATCTACTTGTCGTTTAATCACTGGACAGCTGGACAGGTTCATACAAAATATTAGATGAGGCCAATTGTCCTATACATATTTTTGACCTAGGGGTGGGATTGATTGTGAACTGGAAAGGGAAAATGCTTAGGAAGCTGAGTAGGGCTGCATCGTCACTGATTTGTAGAATCATTTTTGATTCGATACAGGATCCGATTCAATTTGATTGGAATCTGGAAAGTTTTGCCTCAGTCAGAAATATTACAATTCTGATCATTTAACAGTATATATCCATAATTTCGTATCTATTAAAAGAAAGCTGACACATGTGAGACTTAATTAGAGATGTAAACAGAGAGTTATGAAACCTGCAGCTGCAGAAGCCAGCGAAGAAAAAAGAGGCAAACACAGCGCGGACCCGACGACACACCAAAATCTGACTCTGACGCGTCGGGTCCGCGCTCTGTGTTTACGTTTGTATGCAGAATCCGTAAACCTGCTCCCAGTTACTGTTTTAGCTGTATGGTGTTTGACGACATGTTGTGAGGTTTAACCTGAGATGCTGGCGTTTCAGGCATAATAACGTTAATTTACAAATCGACACGGGATTGTAATGAATCAATATCACTTTATTCAATTTAGCATGGATTGTAATCAGAAAGGCGATAATCAAAACCCACCCCTAATCAAGAACTTGCAAAGTAAAAACATGATCTATGTCAGGTAGCCCTTTTGTTATTTACATTTAAAAAGAGGATTAGTGTTACTGTGCGCTGGCTGAGTCTGTTTCTTTTCTTAGAAATAGTTTCTCCTGCCCTGGAGAAAATCCACTTGCATGGAACAGAAGAGGCTGTGGAGTGCAGGAACTACACTGCAAGCTGGTAGATATGCAGGTATTCCTGGGTCCTGCAGACTATCACCTAAAAACAATAAACAAAATGATTTTCTAAACTGTAGCAATGTAATGTACGTATAGTGTCAAATACATTGTTGTAGTCTTCATTAGCTTTAATTCACATGGAAGTGTTCCTAAATTCATATGCTGTAATGATATTTACATTATGAAAACATGATTTTGGACATTTCAAGTTTTTCACTTCGGCAGATAAAATGAATTGAGCAAAATCAACTCAAAATATTCCCACACGCCAGAACGTCCTCTCTTCCTCGCTGGCTCCATATCTGTCAGTGGAATGATCACCTCGTCGCTATCTGTCACCATCAACACACTCCACGAATCCCGTGGATGATTCACTTCCTTATATCCGTTTGAATCAGGTACCGAAGCAGTTACGTGCGTAATGAAGCTTCGGACGTCACTGGTCACGTGACTTTTGCCAAACGAAGCAAGCCTCGACACAGTGCTTCTGAACCAGTGTGTTGTTTTTTTCGACACACGCTCCGGAGCGTCAGCTTCAAGCGGGCCATCACTACCTAAGAGTAATGTTCAAAGCAAATCTGCATCTGTCATTCATGCCTTTCTATCAGGATATGGAGTGTGTGATGCTTGGCGTACCCTAAATCCTCATGAAAGAGATTACTCCTATTTTTCACATGTGCACCATACATACTCAAGAATTGATTACTTTATCATTGACACTAATTATCTGCAGCAGGTCCACTCCTGTGCCTACCATAGCATAGTTATTTCAGATCACGCCCCTCTTACTCTCTCTTCCACATCCTCCTGTTAAAGCTGCACAGTGGCACTTCAACTCGACCCTTCTGTCAGATGAAAATTTTGTAAAGGATGAGATACGCTTTTACTTTGCCACCAGCTCTCCCCCAGAGACTTCCAGCCTTGTCGTATGGGATGCCTTTAAGGCGTATATCAGAGGCCAGATTATTGCTTATTCAGCAAGAATTAAAAAAACAGTCCACCTATGAAAAAAAAAAAAAAGAGCTAATGCAGTGGTTCCCAAACTTTTTTTTTTGCTAGGCCCCTTTTTGTTTTACAAGAAAAATGTAAAACAAGAAAAATTGGAACGAATCCTGGCAGGATCAGCCTGATATTATTTGTATCCCGCTGTAACTTTACTGTATAAAGCGCAAACATCTCCAAAAAGTCAGGAGTAGTTGGTCATTACAAGAAGTGTTTGTGAACTAAAAATCAAGAATGTGGGATCCTGTTTGCCCGTGATTTGAACAGCCCAGCGCTGCTCCCGACGAAGGGAAAAGCAATTCTGCAGGGGAGACCTACCTCGGCACTTGTGCAGGTGAAACCAAAGGGAAGATTTGCTTCACCATATTTTCTAGTCTTTGGCTTAGAATGAAGTTGCTTTGGAAACATTCAGTGATGCTTCATCTCCTGCTTTGTGTTTGTGTGGGCGCCTGTGCTAGCAGTGTCCAAGCGTTGTTGTGTTTTTTTTTGTTTGTTTTTTTCCTTTTCATACCACACTCCCCCTGCAATGGCTTTGCCCCCCTCCCCCCTAGGGGGCGGGCCCCACACTTTGGGAAGCTCTGAGTCAACTTAAGGAGACTGATGAACAGTATGCTCTCAAACAGAATCATGAAATATTTTAAAAGCGCTAGTTCACTCTAGTACAAGGTACTAGACTGAACGCCTATTCATACATAAAATCAAATTTTTATGTGCATGGTGACAAACCCGATAAATTACTGCGGAGCCTTCCAAAAGGTTCTAGGGAAAAGCAAAGTATTCTTAAAATTCGACAAGATATCAACATAGTCACAGATCATGAAAAATAAATGAAGTATTCAGGGATTTTCTTTTTTTTACTCACAGCTTTACACCTCAGAGTCCCAAACTGACTGCAATTCAATTACTGATTTCTGAGCTAAACTTGACATTTCTGAAATATCACCTGTTAAGAGATGTACTCTAAAACACTTCTTCAGTAGAGAATCAGAGAAGAGAAACACGCAGAATTTCTTGCTAGCAAGGGCAGCCTCGCACTGAGAAACTGCCTCTCTCTCTCTCTCTCTCTCTCTCTCTCTCTCTCTCTCTCTCTCTCTCTCTGTGTGTGTGTGTGTGTGTGTGTGTGTGTGTGTGTGTGTGTGTACTGACTACTAAGTACAATTTTCCATTGACACCACCAGATCTCTTCCTCAGTCATTCTGTGAAGCCTGTATTACACTTAATGAAAAGAAAGGAAAAGATCTGTTGGAATGTGCCTCCTATAGACCCATTTCTCTATTGAACACAAATGGTAAATGGCCTGTATTTGTATGGCGCTTTACTCAGTCCCTAAGGGACCCCAAAGCGCTTTACACCACATTCAGTCTTTCACCCATTCACACACACATTCACACACAAAGTGAGCTCTTCCCGTTAAGTAGCAAAGCAAGTATGTTAGACTTCACGAGTTTTCCCTTCAAATTTGAAAGGAAAAATGTACATATTTGGGAATCACAATGACAAAAAAAACAGAAACCTTTTCAAAGAAAATGTGAGTGCATTGCTGAACCAAGTGAAGCCGTCCCTCACCCACTGGACATCACTCTCTCTGTCTCTGGTAGGATGTATCAATTCAATTTTCAATGAGCTGGACTCTGTCATCTCATCTTACTTATGGCAGGGTAAACGTCCAAGGCGATCGTGGCTCAAGAGTTGGGAGTTCGCCTTGTAATCGGAAGGTTGCCGGTTTGAGCCCCGGCTTGGACAGTCTCTGTCGTTGTGTCCTTGGGCAAGACACTTCACCCATTGCCTACTGGTGGTGGTCAGAGGGCCCGGTGGCGCCAGTGTCCGGCAGCCTCGCCTCTGTCAGTGCGCCCCAGGGTGGCTGTGGCTACAATGTAGCTGCCATCACCAGTGTGTGAATGTGTGTGAATGGGTGGATGACTGGATATGTAAAGCGCTTTGGGGTCCTTAGGGACTAGTAAAGTGCTATATAAATACAGGCCATTTACCATTTAATAAGGTGCATCTTCAAAAATCTAAAATTGAAGGTGGGTTTGCACGTCCCAACTTTCGTTTCTATTACAGTTTTTTTCAATCGCTAACAAGTGCATACCCATACTTCAGATACTTTTTCTAAACTCTTAACACAGACTCACACCTACAAAACACAATTGGCCAAATGGATAATTTTCTTCTCAAAAATACATTTTGTTAAATATATACTAACTAACAAAATAGAACACATCTTTCTCTGCACACACTAACTGTACAAAAACACTATAAATCTGACTCAAAATGAAATTAGTCTGTCAAAGAATAACACTTGTTTTCACCTCACAAGGTACATGCAGTCAATCAAAGTACACCAGGTTTCAAAATACTGGCTATTATTGACATTACAAAAACTGCATAGATTTTTATGTTTCAGTTTTACAGGTATTTGCATGCGAAACATGCAATCCACCATTTTGACACCAGAAATGTCTTGGTTGGTAACTGTATGTCCACATGTACAGTAATGTTCACATTCAAAAGCATTCCAGTAAAAAGCAAACAAGTTTTTGTTTCTCCACTGTTTACCACAGGAGGTACAGTAGAAACACGGTATGATAGGACAGAGAAAGTTTTACAGTATTGCTTACAGTGAACAAAATATCCATGAAACACACAAGAGCATTCTGAACAAAAAAACAACAGCAAAAAGCCAAGATAAAAAGGGGGGGAGGGGGAGGGGGGCTAAAAAAAGACAAAAAATTTGCATCTAATCTCTGCGATCTTCAGGGTTAGGCCACATGTTTTCATCAACATCACATCTGATGTTACCCAAGTCGATGCACCTGGGATAAAACCGCCTGGTATGTCGGATCCACCCTTGGCAATCGTCAACTGTGATGTCCCTGGAGCCAGCATCCATGGCTTCAAGGAGGGACATCTGGTCATGTGGCTGATGGTCATAAACCTTCCACCTCCATGCAGAAAAAAACTCCTCTATGGGGTTGAGGAAAGGTGAATAGGGTGGAAGGAAGAGACTTACCAGTCTTGGGTGGACTTCAAACCATGTTGTTATTGCTTGCGAGTGATGGAAAGCCACATTGTCCCAGGTAATTACAAAGGTCCTCATGTTTTCACCCTCCTGACCCTGCTCTGGAACCAGGCGCTGGTGGAGATCATTGAGAAAGGCAAGCAAGCGCTCTGTATTATAGGGTCCAACCTGACATCTGTGAAGGAGTAATCCTGCATTTGCAATTGCTGCACACATGGTAATGTTTGCCCCTCTCTGTCCTGGCACATCAACTGTGGCCCTTTTTCCAATTACATTTCGTCCACGTCTACGCCTTTTGGCCAGATTGAATCCTGCCTCATCGATGTATATGAATTCATGAGGGGCCTGGTTGGCCTCCAATTCCATAACTCTCTGAAACAAAGTTTATGTAAGTCATGTTATTACTGTATACCATACTGTACTGTAACCTAGTATTGTGTAGGTTACCTACTTGCAAAGTGCAAAGCTTATAGAACTGGACATTGGATTGAATATACACTATACCTGGACATATTGTCGTCGTAGCTCCTTGACCCCCTCACTGTTCCTCTCAAAGGGAACAGTGTAGATCTGCTTCATCCGCACTCTGTGTTTGGACAATGTCCGCGTAATGGTTGTGAGGCTGATTCTATCGATATTGTCAAATATCTCATGGTCCGCCACAATTCTAGTTTGAATTTCACGCAGTTTTATTGAATTATTTGCAGTAACCATTTCTACAATGGCAAGCTCCTGATCATTACTGAGGAGCTTTCCTCTTCCCCCAGAGGGTGGAAGACGTTGCATTCTTTAGAAAGACAAAAAATTCAACTTATGCATTACTGTATGACCATATTGACATGTCAAGTGAGAATAAAAACAATCCATGTAAAATGCAATACTTACCTGTTGGTTTGTTGAAAGGTGCGTATAATGGAGGCAACCATTGACCGCCTCAAATTGGGCTGCACTCTTTCACCAGCCTCTCTTAGTGAAAGACCATGGTTGATTACATGGTCAATGATAGTGGCACGGATTTCATCACTGACTACTGTTCTTGCAGCCCTTGGAATGCCACCACCACGCATTCTTACACCTCTACCTTGCCCTCTCCTTGGGCCTGCTCTTCTCCCTGGGCCCCTTGCTCTTACTCTTCCTCGACCAGACATTACAGTGTTTGTCTTTTTCTTGTTTCCAAAAACATCACTCCTCAAGGTCTTGCCTTATAAACCCCACTGAGTCTAAGCCAGAATGGAAGAAGCTGTGGTTGGCCCAATTTACCCAACATAAATCAGCTGTGTGTCAATTATTCAATTGTTTGTTTATTATCAGCTGAGATATATTTTTGATATTGATATTGTTTTTGTACTGATATCATTGCAGAAGCAGAGGTTTTTATACTGTATCTAAGGTTTGGAATATTGTTTTTGCTATTGTGGGATGCTGTGTGTTAACATTCGTAGATACTACAAAAACAGTCCATAATTTTGTTGGGAGGTATAGCTTGTCTGTTAAGAAAATGTAAGCATTGTGGAAATGTGTTCACTGACTGCATATTGGGTGAACACGACATGAAATGTGTGAATGGTATGGCCACAACAGACTGATGCTGTGCTAATTGTGTTTAGAGTTTTGCAAATGTGACAACTGTTTGGACAAATGCTTGTTAGCGACTGCAAAAAACTGTATTGGGCTGCTAACATACGATGTTTGGTGTTCTGGTATTTTTACCAAGATCGGAGTGGTTGTCCTGACTGGGTGACTATGGAATTGCATAGTGACAATATCATATCCTTACCAGCAGCACTTTGCTCTCCACTCTTATCCTCTTCATTCAACTCCATCCGCAACCCTGTAATGGTATACTCATTAAAAATATGGGGCCAGTTTAGGAAATACTTTAAACGCTGTGACTTCTCCCTTCTCAGCCCCATTGCATCTAACTATCTCTTTAAACCTTCTATCCAGGACGCTGGGTTTGTGGCACAGAAGTGGAATAACTTGCTTCAAGACCTATTCATAGCCAACAAACTGGCATCATTTGAACAACTTGCCATTAAATATAGTCTACCACCATCACACTTTTTCAGATACTTGCAAGTCAAGCACTTTATTTGTTCCCAGACTTCAGGCTCAAGCCCTCCACCAGAGCCTACACTACTAGAAACTATCCTACAACTCTATCCAACCAACACAGGGCTGATTTCCCTGCTTTACAATAAAATGTTAAATTTGACACATACCTCTTCATCCAAGCTCAAGACAGTGTGGGAAGAAGACTTAAACATGACATTCTCTGACGAAACATGGGCCTCTATACTAAAACATGTCAACACAACATCATTATGTGCCCGCCACTGTTAAATCCAGTTCAAAGTGGTGCATAGAGCCCACTTCTCAAAATCCAGATTATCTATCCTGAAATCACTCCATATTGTGACAGATGCAAAACTGCTGAAGCCTCACTGATCCACATGTACTGGTCTTGTCCCAATCTCGTTCAGTTCTGGACAGACGTTTTTCATACCCTGTGCTGGACTCTGAGTGTGACGCTGGCCCCCTTCTTGCTGTGTTTGGCATCAGTGGGAATGATGTGCTTCTACTGGCCTCTAAAACAGGCATTATCATTCTGTTCCCTGTTGGCCAGGAGGGCAATCCTACTGAGGTAGTGGGATGCTGCCCCCCCCCCCCCCCCCCACTCTCAAACAGTGGTTATGTGACCTCATGGCGTGTCTAAAACTAGAAAAAAATAAGACACTCGCTCCAGAACTCTACTGGAAAGTGTGCAGGGTCCTTTCATTGATGCATTTCAAAATCTATAAGAATTTTTCAGCAAACTCTCTTATGTCAGATGTGGAAATACAGTGGACAGGTCTATGGCAGTGACCTGGGTGGGAATGAATGGGATTATTTTGCAGGGATTATGTTACCTTGGCAAATATCATACATATGTTTATATTTCGCTTTTTTTCTTCTCTTTATTTCCCTTTTTTCTCCCCCCCCTTTTATTTCAAAGCCTAAATGTACGGGCTACTTAAACCGAATGTACAGATCATCTGTAATCCTTCTCTTTTCTTTCTGTTTATATAAAAGGAAAAACATTTAATAAAAAGACATTGTTTAAAAATGCATGAAGGTTTACAGTATGAGTGAAGTGTAAGGAGTGTAAGGAGAAACTGTTATGGGAACCAAAGTGACCGGCGCTGAATTTTTCTTTTCCCCAATAGTAAGACGTAACATTACGCCTTTCAGTCCTGCTTACAATGTGACAGTAGTCCTAGATATTTGGATCTGATTAGCTGCACAGAAAGCAGCTGCAGCATGGAGGCACATATTCTCTAAAATCCGCTCCAGGGGAGGAAAAGATTAAACAAACAAAAAAACCAAGCAGTGGTTAATAGCCACAGGACAGCCTGACAAACACTGATGAAAATGTGGTGGAGGAGGTGTCATATTTGTATGTACAGTACATGTGTAATTGGTTTTCAGTGTCTGTATTGGTTAGTGGAAATATTGGTCGGGCATGCTGCTAGCTAAGCAAATACCCATGCTCTCATTCCGGGGACTGAGGTGTTTTCCTGTATTGGAAAAGTCCCACCGATGCCAAGTGAGAGTGACCCAGTTATGAAAGTTTTAAGGGAACAGGCGGGGATTTTCTTTATCTCCCTTCCACTCTGTTCTTTCATGTCACAATACCACAAGTTTAGACAACTCTGAAGTGTCTTTTTCTGTGGAAGCCACAACTTGTATATAATATCTGAGCCTTTCCCCATGATTTTGGTTTCGTTTTGGATATGGAAAGTGTAGTTAGTCTTTTTTTCTTGTAAGAATTATGTGGTAGTTTGGATATTTTATCATATGGTGAGTAGTTCTGGTTAAACTCCAACCTCAAAGCTTCACTCATTTGACTTTCTGATTTTATTTTATTTTATTTTTTTTTTTACTATTTTCTCAGTGGGAGAGAAAATAATCATGGTGACAAACTTCCTTTCTGTAGCATACAGATCAAAGATCCAGTTACTTTACACCATTACATCATTACATGAAAACATCCCAGCTGTAGTCGAGCAACAATAAGTATCAGGTGATACCAGCATGTCATTTTCTGAGATAGTCTGTTGGCACACAGTCTTCATTTGGACTGGTACTTTTTTGCTGACATTCCTTTTAATCTAAAAATAAAATTTGAAATGCAAATGAAAAAGAATTATTACCAGCTTACCTATTTACAGGGTTTGGACACGGACAGAGCGTTAAAACCACAGTGGTTTTCTGAGATTTATTGAAAGAAAAACCCTTTTACAAAGGTTAATATGGCATGGATAAACAGGGGGAAAATAATGGCTCCTTTATATCCACTGTGTGGATTCTTTGTTTGTTGATAATGCAGAACAAAGTGTATCCTGACCTTTATTGTTGCCATTGCATCCCATTTTTGCACACATGCTCTTTGCACAGGATTTTACTTAGTCACAGTACACAGATGTTAGATTAGTCAAAACACACCTTCCTCTACATTTAATGTAGTACTGATATTGGTCCCTGAGTTTAGTATAATGAGGAGAAAAGTTCGCGTAGACATGTTTTTGTTTTGTTTTTTCTATGAGGGCCATACTATGCCTCACCTGTTCTGCAAGTCCCTGCTGTTTTCCCCACATTCCTAGTCTGTGGCAGCTTTCTGTTGTGCTCTTTTGATGTTAAAGATATGGTCTGGTTTCATATTCTGTCCAACTCTATCTTTAAAAATGGCTGTAGTTTATAACATATTACAGGTTTGATGTGCAGTGATTCCCTGCATCATTTAGCATTCAGCTTAAGCAAATCAGTTGATTTGCCAGCTAAACTCAGTGTCTGGGTTGTGTGATGCTGAGCAGTTCGCAAAGACCACCTGGTCTGAGCTGACCAGACCTGTTATTCTATAGGTCAGAGGAGGCTGCCATACAGTCATGTGTCTTTGCTGTAGATGGATCAGTGATACACAATATGGTACCAAAAGTCTTGAGTCGGAGTAGCTCACAAGGTCACATGAAGCTAGAATGTCTTTTTTGGCTGCTGATTCTGTTTTGGATGAGAACTACATCACTGGCCTTTGCTGTCGCCCCGTGCTCCAGTGATAAAACAGAGGCTACTTTCATCCACTGTCTGGGCCTATGATTTGCTAGGATTGATGATGGATAATCCATAACTTGGTGCAGTCTGCAGTGTCAGTTTTAGGTCTGTGAAAGCACGTGTCATTAGTCACATGTTGTCTGTTGTGTGCAGTTGGTCCACCTCCCATGTATCATTGTTGACAGTGGAGCCACTCACGTTGCATAGTTTGGTATGCATTTACAGCAAAATGTCGTGCAAAGAAATGTCATCATTGTCTGTTTGTGGTTTGGAATAGATTAAATCACAGCAGTCCTTCTTAGTGAGAGGGACTTGCCGTCTGACGTGATCACGTGTCCCAGGTGAATTTGGAGAGTCTGACCATGTGAACCCTGCTCAGTAAGCTGTTTCAGCAGCACTTTTGTGTTGTTCTCAAAGGTCTGCTTACCAGTCACAAAACTTCAATCATCAACGTGTTGCAACAATGTTGAACGTCCCTGAGGACTGAAACTTGACAGGTGTTCTGTTAGTGACTTTTCAAAAGCCCTGAGAGCAGTGAAGCCCATGGGGCATTGCATCCACGTGGAGTTTTTTGCATTAACCTTTATCATGCAATTAGCCAAATCACAGAGATGGATTTTCTACACCACAGAGATGAATACAGGAGTAATACCTCCAAGCTTTAGATTTCATTGGACTCTAATGACTTCACAAAAGGAGCAGTGCCCACAGGGACTCTGTGGTGTCACCATTTTCAGGAGCGTCTGGGGTCAGCTCTGTCAGTACAGAGAAGCCTTTGCTATTCTTACAACACATTTGGCTTCTGTCCTGCTTCCTCAACCAGCCTGTTGCAGTGTTTTAGATGGCTTATTTTAAACAGGTAATACAGGATGCATGATGTTGGTATAAGATATACAGAAACCCATGATGGTGTAAATAAATGTTTTAAGTGCAACAGGGAGTAGGTAGGCATTTAATGCTTTAAGACCTGGCCCTTATTGGGCTTTCTGTACTCTCATTAGCTATAAATTGTGTGCATACATCCAGATGAGTTGGGTGAGAACTCGACTGAACAGAAAAGGCAAATGCCTTATTTGCAGGATATACTGTAAGTCCAAAGTTTTATTGTCTCTGGTGTGTCATTTCATGTACTGGGTGAAAGTAGAGAGGACCGAGGACAGGGTGCATGCAATCTTGATGTGGCAGACCTCAATGATGTTTAAGTTTAAGCGTCAAATCTCCATCAACCAAAACACAGAAATCAGTGTTTTAATATGTCACTATTTAGTGTTTTCATATTGGGAATCTCTTGTGTATCATTCAGTGGAAATCCCCCTGCTCCTACAGTTTTGATATATATGCCAAGGTTTGGTTTTGGATTCTGTTTGTTATCACTGACTGAGAGGAGGGGCATTTGTAAGGAGTGCAGGAGTGCTTTGCATCAGCTTTGGCTTTCATATTTTTCAGTCTCCTTTTGTTTTCCCTTCTCTCTCTCTCTCTTCTCCGTGTGTGCCAAATCTCTCAACCTTAGTCTTGTCAAGTCCCTTCATGTGCATGTGTGTGTGCATGTGTTTGTACTTTTGCTTCCTTCACCCACATCCTCCTGTCTGCATGTAATGGAACTAAATACTTTCAATTTCACATTTGCCTTTTCCTTGGCTTCACTTTCTTTTTTCCAGTCATTGTTTAAATGCATTACTTTTTTTTATTTTAGATTATATTTTTTATTCAATTTTTCCTATTCTGGAAGATTATTTATGTGGCAGCTCAAGAGCTCCTACCTAACTGTGTACTAGTACATGGAGAAGATGCAAGAGATGTGGGAAGGGAAAAACAACTACAAAAACACAGACCACTGTGATTCCCTGAAAGAATGGATCAGGGAGAAAATCCAGAGGAAGGAAATACTCTGTTTTTCGGGATATTGTCATTAGAATAAAAAAAGATCAGTGTTTATGCATCTATCTACCTATCTACCTATCTACCTATCTGCCTGTCTGCCTGTCTGCCTGCCTGCCTGCCTGCCTGCGTTTCTTTTTCCCCCTGTATGCTCTAAAAATATCTCAGCAGGAAATGTAAAGGACATGAGAGCATGTCGTGTCAACTTTTTAGTTTTGTGAAATAAACTTCCCAGCACCTCCCCCCACCCTCCACCTGATAATGCTTACAGTTTTTCTCAGTCGCTTTGGTGCGTTTCTCAGAACACCATTAACATTTGCACAGCAGTTAGTGCATTTCCCAAAACAATTAGTGCAAACTGCAAAACCTAGTGGATAGCCTGCAAAAGCACGTCACATGCACAGAATTGATTATCCATACCTCAAAAGCAAGTATCCATGTCAATGAAACTGTCAGTGCCATCAAAATGAAAAGTCTTGACACCATCTTTATGAACAAGATAGTCAAATGGCATTGTCATGTTTCCACTATGACAGTTTATAATTTCAGTGTTTCCCATTGCAAAAACAATTGGTGACACCTGAAAATGCTGACGACAGCACTATGGCCTACCTGTACAGCCATCTGAAATGTGCAGTAAAGTCACTGTAGATGTTATGGGAGTCTTGGGAGTAACTGAGACACTGAATACGTACGTTTCACATTTCCATTGTGTAGAAGTGTTTGTAATCCTACAGAATTGTGCAAAAGAAAAATATGCTACAGTCACTTGTTCACTGTAGAATACATGTAAACATAAAATCACCCATTTGGTAGAGCCTCCTCATGAGTGACAGCTGTAATTCACCTGAGATCAATTGTTCAATTTCGGAGACATTTCCAGGAAAAATGATACAGAAAGGTATAGGATTTGCTTGACAGATGGCCAATATTTGGCATGTGATAACTAGTTCAACAATTTTGTGTGTGATGACTTAAGCAATGGATGTATGACTATTAGTTTTATTGGGAATGACTATTCAGCATCCATAGGTATGATTACTTTTGACTGACATGACATAAGCAAATGGAAATGTCAGAAAGCAGCAGGGAAATGTATGGAAGCAACTGATTCATGTCCAAAATCATTTGCAGTTTGTTCAGAGAGAGGAGAAATTGCTACTATGATGTGCCCAAATGACTGAGTGTTGTGGAGGTTGAACTAATAGTTATGAGAATTTCAATTCTGATCTGAGAAACGCACCAAAGCGACTGAGAAAAACTGTAATCGACTTCAATTTAATACACATGCATTAAATTGATTGTTGATTTCTATTGATTTTTTGATTTTTTTATACGTTTTTTTCTCTTTTTTCTTCGTGCTTACAGTTCACAAAATGTTAACTGTAGTAATTGTTCACAATTAAATCTGTTGTGTTTAATTTTAAAAGCAAAAAGAAAATATAAAGTAAATTAAAAAAAATGCACATAAATAATTTTTCTACAATAATTAAATAGATTCAACATCTTTCTTTCTTCAACAGAATTGACTGCACAGATGGTATCTGCCCAAAGGAAAAAGTACTTTACTAGGTCATAAATTTGACTTAATATTTATTGTATACAATAATGGGTTTCTATACATTTTACATCAGATGAAAACTTTGGTTGTAAGATTCAGATAATTATTTATTAAAATTAGAAAGAAAAGTATGTCTTTGTGCCCCCCTTTCCATTGTTAATGCCCTATCGGCCCCCCTGGCTAAACTTTGCTAGACCCGCCCCTGCACAGTTACAGCTGTCAGCTACGTAGAAAAAGATCCTGGTGTAGAAAGTAATATTAAATAAATTCTAACAACAGCTGATCAAGCTTAAACGTGCTGCTGTTGTTCAGCCGCTGGTTTCCTCTTTCTGGTGCAAAGTGGGCGATAAACAAACAAGAGAGACGGACTCACGACAGAAAAGCCGATCAGCTGATCATTGATTAGTTTCATGATTGAAGTAGCAGCAGGAGAGAGAGGGATAACTAGATAATGTACATCTGGTGGCGTTGATACGAAACCTCGTGTCTTCACTGTCATGTCAGGTCACTGATGATGGTTATGGGGTTTCATGCATCATCGTGGGTGAAGATATGGTCAACTCCCACGTGTCTTCCAAATACTCCTGCAGTCAGACTGTAAGTAACGTCTCTGTGTCTTGAAGTTCAGAGTCCCAGTGTTATATAACGCACTGTTGTAGGTAAGCTTATTTACACCAGACAATCCTCTGGAGCTTTTCACAACTGGCATACTCTGGCCTATTAGGTACTACATTGGAAGCATTTCCTCCCTTGGTGGGAACAACATAATATTGTTTGCTTTTTGTGACTCGGTTTTCTTCACTTGGTCAGCTTTGCCCTAACTGATGCAATTAAATGATGCAATGATGAAAGCAGAAACTGTGAACGCAGAAAAACCAAATACTGACCCAGTAAAGTCAGGATGTTTATTTTGGCTCTGTCAATCTTAAAATGTTGGTCGTATCCTAACGAGTCTTTAAGAGTGTTTCTTGGCTCAGATGGCTCTTTGGATGAGTCACTACAGTACAATCGAGAAGTTTATCAGTGTAGTAAGACAGGTTACTCTGTAAATACTACCAAAACAGGGCCTGCTTCAGACTTTCATTTTAAGTCCTTTAAATTCCTGAAATTTCCTGTTTGAAGCCCCCTTGACTTTTGTGCACCGCACAGCTTAACATCACAAATCAGCAGGACCACAAACGGTGCAGGATTCTAAGTGTTTAGGGTGGAATTGTGGTTTTAAATGACACATAAATGTTGTTGAATTTTCCCTGAATTATTTCTTAATACAGGCTATAATGTCATGTGGACAAGATATGTGGCATAACCCTTGTTCCACGAAAGGACAGAATGTACTGTTTCACACATTTTCACTTCCATTTCAATCATCTGCTCTTCTTAGTAAACACATTCATCTAAAATTAAAAAATAAAAATTCTGAAAAAATGCCAAAGTCAGCCCTTTGATTTATCAGATGATCCTCTTAATTCTAAACCTCAATAGCTAATATTTTTACATACAAACAGCTAATCTTTGGAGTTGTTTCCAAGTTTGCAGAAAGTTTCGCTTTGTCAGCAGCAAGAAAATAGTTAGAAATCAAAGTAAAGATGAATTGCTTTTTCAGAGAAAAAACACATTTGATTTCCAGTAAAGTATTCATGTGAGCATCAGAAAGGGGAACAGTCTGCAAAATGATGACATCAGTTTAGCTACAGCATTACTAAGTTGCTGCTTGTTTATTTATCATCACTATAGACAATTTTATACATTTGGAAAAAAACACAGGCAGGCCTAAATGTTAGTTCCTCCTTGTCAGGATGCCTGGGTCGTTGACCCAGGGTTTTTGAGTTTATTATATTATTTATAATTTCTAGTCTTTGGGTTTTTGTTAGAGTCATGTCTTATGGTTTGTCTCTGTGTATTCCTTAGTTGCTGTCTCCCCTGTCTGCTACATCCCCATGTCCTGTCTGTGTCTGTGTCTGTCCTGGTCCCACGTCTCTGTTCCCTCTGTTGTAGTGCCTGCCTGTGAGTCTGTGTCTGTAAGTTCAGTCTGTGTTATGTTTCCTGTTTTATTTTGAAGGTCCACGTCTCATGTTAATGTATCTGGTTTTGCTTCCCCTGTGTTGTTAGGCCTGATTTGCCCCAGCTGTGTTTCCCTCCTGTCACTCATTCCCTGATTGCTCCCTCTGTGTATTTAAGCCCTGTGTGTTCTTCCATCATTGTCGCGATCTACTCTCGTCTTGCTGTGTCGTGCGTGCGTGCGTGCGTGCGTGCGTGCGTGCGTGCGTGCGTGCGTGCGTGCGTGCGTGCGTGCGTGCGTGCGTGCGTGCGTGCGTGCGTGCGTGCGTATCAGTTTTGTTACTTTTTGAGTTTAGCATTAAAGCTGTTTTGAAGTACACTCTTGCTTCCGAGCGTCTGCACTTTGGGTCCTCCTTACCACCACTCCTGCTTGCACACAGCCCTAACCTGACACTCCTGGCTGAAAATGGGCCTTTAGGGCTGAGCACGTGTGCAAGCACAGCTAATACAAAAGTACAGACAATTTGTGTTACCTGGAATTAAGAAAAATCCTAGTTTTTGGCTTTTGTTCGTCAAATTGCAAAAAACAAAAATGTATTTTAAGTTTGCATCTAAGCTCAAATTAAACCCAACTCACATAAGAATAAAAATGCCAGAGTTGCATTTTTTTATTGCCAAGTTTCCTTTGAAAATTCAAAACTTTTTGACATTTACATTTTTGTTATTTTAGCTCTATATTTCCTCAAATGAGGCAAATACATCATGACACTGTAAAGATGAACTGAACTACATATTATTCAATGGCCCGCAGCAGAGCAGTGTAGGGTACTTCAATTCAATTCAGTTTTATTTATATAGCGCCAAATCACAACAAAAGTCGCCTCAAGGCGCTTTATATTGTACTTACACCTGATAGTCATGCTGATAGACTAATTGGTGCTTTAATCGGTGCTGCCTTCATTGTAAATCTTGAGTGTGTTCTTGGAGCTCTGTGTGTTTTTAGCCAAAAATGACTCTTTTTGAAAAGAGATTGCAGGCCGCTGGTCTAGAGAATTTGAGTCTTAAGAATCATGAGATGATTCTTGCAACGATAACTTATCCAGCCTGCTGACAGGGAAACGAGAAGTGAGAAAAGTTGGGGACAACTATGTAAATAAGCTGACTGTGTATTTACTATGTACATAAGTTTTTGCATTCAAAAGCTAAACACAATTATAGCATGGTGTTTGAAAATACATGATGGTAAATAAAAACTAATTTTGTCCAGAGTGATTGTACTTTTATGTTCGTCAACAGCTCAGGAAGTCCTCAATCCACACTGACTTCATGGTTCATTACGGGTGAAATGTCAACTCAGGAAGGACACACACACACACACACACACACACACACACACACACACACACACACACACACACACACACACACAGGAAGAGAGAGTGAGATCATTAATACGAAGGATTGCAGCAGCTTTTGGATTTCATATTCAATCATAAATTTCATTCCAAATTTTAACAGTTGCTTCTATTGAGATGTGTTTTTAATTCTACGATACCTTTCCTGTTCAAATAGTTTATTCACATAGTAAAGAAGTAGCTAAGCAGCTCAGTAAGTATGAACAAAATTAATTTAAGCACATTTTTCATCATCTGCAGTTCATGAAAAAAAGGTGCCACATTAAAAAAACAAATCAGTAGATCACCAAATGATGGATAAAGACTCTTCTCAGCTATTGAGGTACAGGTACACTTCATGTACTTATTAACATACAGTTCAAAGGCCTGCACTGGGGTGCATTGTTTACGACTGTACCAAATGACTCACGTTTTAAACACTGTTTGAATAATCAGCAGCGGCATCAGAAATCTCCACACCCACGCTCAGTTTCACAAATAAACAAAAAACTTGCACCAGCCACACTCTTCATAGTCACAGGAGAGACAATTGAAAACTTCCCAGAAATTGAAATAGTAATAATCACGCTAAAGCTGGCTTTTTATGCCATTTTGGAAAAGTCCAGAGCCTTTATACATAGCATATGCCAAGCAGACTCATTGGGAGATGAATAACATGTAGCCTAGAATTAAACATCTACAACTTAAAGAGACAGACAGGTCAGTACCTCACTATTGTCTCTAAACATTTAGATCCATAAAATATTCAGTTTCATTAACAGGAGCAAAGTTCTGAGGGCGGTGCACGCTCTCATTTCACATGTTGGCCTGTGTTTTCCCAGAAAGACAGAAAGGCCTCACAGTTCAAACCTGTGGAAAAGCTGATCAAAGAAAAAGATTCACACTTAAAACAAATCCAGCAATGCTGCTTCTAACACACACATTTACCTTTCAGATCAGTGTCTTAAAAACAAACAAAAGAAAACATAAAAATAATTTTTTTAAAAATCCCATCCATCTGTGCAGTTTTAAAAAATATCTTCGTCCACATGTAAACGCCAAAAACCTGTGAAACATTGTTAAGAACAAGCCAAATCCCAGCCCTGTAGAAGTGTTGGCCAATTAGAAGTCTAGAAGCCTCGGAGGGAAAGATCCAACCCATCAGTACTTATGAAAAGTTTTTGTTTTTCTGGAAAGGCAGCTAATTTTGTGTTACTTTTCAAGTGCCTTCATCATTTCAAATGTTAAAAACTGAAAACAGAGTTTTTTGGCTGATGTAGACTCTCAACTTAGGAATTAAAAAAATGCATACAGCATGCATAACTTTTAATTAAGAAAAAATACATTTATTCAAAACCAGGATTTTGGTTGTGAGAGCGTCTGTGTTGAACGGAGAAGTTCACTCTGACACCTCCATCTTTCTAAATGGAGGGACAGTAACTGCGTGTGAATATGTAAGCGCGTAAAAACTGCAGATAGATTAACAGCAACAGCATTTTGTCTCCGCGATTGTAGAAATGAATCTCATGTAAACATCATGCGGCACGCAGTGTCACGTCAAAAAAGGCGCACACCTTTGATGTTGCGTGAGTAAATCTCCGTTTGAAAGTATGAAAGCCGTTTGAGTTTCAAAACAGAACAAAAAATGACTCTTACTCAAGAAAATGACACAATACTTCCTGTTTTTTCTGTGATTGTTTAGATTTGACTGATTCACTTTATGCAAAGATAAATGTAATAACAGACATTTTTGCGTTTTCTGATCGTTTTTGGAAAGAGAGCTCGGTCCTATTTTAAAGCAGTCGTTTATGTCCTTGAGTTCATGGAGTTGAGCATATTTCAGCCCTATACGGACACTGTTTGATATGCCACACTTTCTGTATTTCAGTCCGGTCCCTGGCCAAAATGTTCCTCAGATGAGCCTCTGCTTTTGCAGAAAGCTGTCATTGTGCAGTCAGACTGGAATCTGGGGAAATTCAAATTTGAGAGTGGGTTAATACCTCACACGTTGTGTCCTGTTCTCAGAGCTTTTAATGGGTCTTTTGGTGGCAAGAGTGTATAGATGGGTCTAATGGTTTTTAAGAAGGGCCCACACGAATGCCTGAACCCAAGGCTTACACTGAATTTAATATATTTTAACGAGATGAATGTCTATAAATATTTTGTTCTTTTCATTTTGAAACTCTCCAAAAATCCCTTCTTCATTATAAATAGGGGTTGACTTCTCACTTCTGTCCATGTTCTCTTTCTTCCCTCTTCTGTCTCTGTGGTTTTAATTGTCTTCCCAGTAACACATTTGTCTGCTTTTTACACTTCCCTTTCACTTCTCAATACTTACTTTTTCGTTTTTTCCCCTCCCAGGACTCTGGAGTTCAGATAAGTAAGGCTATGCAGGACATCATGGCTCTTCTCTCAGCTGATCCCAAAACCTCTTCGTCATCCGAAGGCACAGGCCATCCACAGTCCAAGAAGCTCCAGTAAAAACAAATGTCGGCCGAATATTTCCTTAATGATTCAGAACCCACAATGTTGAAAGCACAGCTCAACAAGACATTAATTGACAAAGTTAAAGTCAGAGGCAAACAACAGAGAGCTTGTTTCATAGATGCAGATGTACAGCAGCCTTTTACAGGCCAACACATAAACTACTGTTCTTTTTTTAAACCTCCCACTCAGTGACAAAAGATAAGCCTCAACGCTACCAAACCCCAGTTATTTGGAAGGCTGTTGTGCATCAGCACTCGGAAAATCTGTGTTCTTCAACATACATACTTAGAGTGAAAGTGAGACAAATGTCCCTGATAACTGGTGGAAAGCATTAAGACACCCTTAATCTCACTAAAAGTGAAGAGCGCACTGACACCATTCATTTCAATTTGATGTTGGAGGTTAGAGTGCATGTTGTATGGCTTCGCTAAAGTCAGTGTTCAGGAAAAAGGAAGTTCTGGCCAAATTGCACTCATTTATTTCTTTATGTGCCATTTGTGTTGACGGATGGAAGTGGTGTAGTCTCCATAAACCCGGTGTAATCGTTTGATCACCTGAACTCCAGACAAGAGCAGTACATCAGCCTGACTTAATAATTTACTTAGCTGGAGAGAGAACGTTGGCCACTGTTGTCAGGAATGACTTATGCATCCATAGGAAAGCAGGATGGCGTCATCATCACAGCCAGACTGTGGAATCTCCACTAGTGACCAACTGTTCAGCCATACATCGCTTTGCATGTGGATGAGTTTAAGGGAAGCCATCAAAGCCATGCAAAGCTGCATTTTAAAATGATTATCATCACATTTAAAATAACAAATGCTGTGTTTTTAGTTTATTTGCTAACTTTTGAGCTTTTTCTTCGCTCTCTTTGCTGATGCTTAGCCACACTCTGCTAAGGCTTGCGACGCGCTGCTCATAGTAGTGCAAGTAAGAGTCCTGCATTCAAAGAGTTGCACAAGTATTATCAGTAAATGTACCTAAACTGTCAAAGCAAGCCTTTCTGTTGTGCTTCTGGTGTTTAATATATGATTAACATGGAAGATTCATTTGAATCGTAGAATTCATTAAAGCGTGTAAAGTAGCGAGTAAATCTACTAGTAAAGTAAAGGAAGAACTGTGGCTCAGACCTCCAAGCAACAAGTTTCAAACGTCTCTTATCATTTGAAGCCTGTTTGAATTGTTAAATTGAAGTTTGACTCTCCTCACGTTCACAGGCCATCCACTCCAAGAAGCTCGAGTAAAACAGCAAAATAAAGTTGGACAAACATTATCCAAAAACGCAACTTGGGCAATGCAATGTAATTAGAACAAACATTACTGTGATGTATTTGGCCCAGCTGAAAGGTTGTGACTCAGTTCTCCTTTCTTTACTGGGAAACTGCTGAGAACGCCAGAAACAAACTGCACAACAGATGTAATAATGGATGAGATATCGCTGTGGATGACCTAGTGGTCATTTACCCGTTGCTCACAACATCAAGCTGCAGCTTTTACGTGTGTTTAAAATGGGAACAGAACAGTAACGTTCTTTTGTGTCGTGTGCTTAGTGCGGTGATTAAAAAGGGGAATCTTGTTTTTGATAAGTTTGTGTAGCAACAGTTGCTAAGGGGTTATGGAAAGGGGGGAATGGCAGTGTGATGTCCAGATGTTGGCAGCTGGGAATACAGCTGTGTTTGTTTTTTTGACTCATTACATTTGTAATTTTTTAAAAATTATTTATTGTTAATCTGTTTCATTTAATGTTGTCTCTTGCTCTGGGTAATGACTCGTTTGGGTACTTGGGTTCATGTCACTTCCAAAGTTGTATCTGTTGTCTGTACATGCCAGACATGAGCTGCTTATCAGTTAAGGGCAGAGTGAAGGAAGTATGAAGAGCCAACTTGTTGACATGCTTCTATTTTCCAGGGGCAATGAAGTGGTTCCTTCCCACAGAGCCACATGTGTCTGACATAAGTGCTCACCAAGAAAAAACTGTTTCAACGCTATTTTTTTTTTTTTTTTTTTTTTTTTAATTGGTGCACTTCCTACAGCAAACCTTGCATGTGTGGCATGCCTGCTGACTTTTACAAAGTGTACGACTGTAGTGCAGCTGGCATCTGTTAAATGTGCCAGGATATGTTTACATGTCCAAAGCAAAAGTGCGTCTCTTATTATTGACAAAATATTCAGACAGACGTTTGCCGTGTTTCCACTGACTGTATTTCTAACTTCAAAGGCTGTAAAGATTCTGGTTTTGATATTGTAATGAGTTCAAACCGGAGTGGCCTCTGCTTCTGTTTAACTAGCTCATATTTCAGACTGCCGTCTGTCAGAGCAGCCTAGCTGTCCTCCTCTTTTCATGAAGCTGCATGTCCCTTTTACAGTTTAGTAAAATGCTTGCAATTTACAGCTACAATGTCTCTACCTCTCTATACTTATGGAAGTCATTTTAATAACTTCATAAATTATTTTCCAAACCAACAATAGAAAATGAAACCTTAAGGAGACAGCTTGGTGTCATCACTGGTTTCAGTTTCCTTTCTTGTTTTAAATGCTTTGTGGTTGAATTTACAAAAGCAAAAACAGTTTGTTTTTGCTTTCTAGAAACACTGAAACAAAAATACTTTTTAATTTTATAATAGGAATAGTTTCCATAAATGTATTTGGGGAAATGGGTAATGTTGGTATTTAGAGATCGCTTTGCTGCTGCAGCTTCTGTTAAATAAAACCAAACCTAAAGTTTGATGCCACAACCTGCCTGAAAATCCATCATCCGTGTGCCGTGATGACTTCGCTGCAGCATAGACAGAATTGGTCTTGTTTTAAGAAGTAATGTCGCTAGGAAAGAAAGGTTTTCGTTGTGGCCAGGCTTCTCACAGTTTGGATGACGATCCTGTAAAACGGAAAGCAAAGTCGTAGCAGTTGGCTTCCTGTTAGGATCAGAATACTTTTGTTTTCTTGTCTTGTTGGTTAGTGTGTGTGTGTGTGTGTGTGTGTGTGTGTGTGTGTGTGTGTGTGTGTGTGTGTGTGTGTAAACTGGTAAATGGTTCTGTCTCTACTCGTGTTGTTTCCTCAGTTTCTTGTGTTGCTGGAGGTTTGTTTTTGTTTTTTCTCGGTATGTTGTTTTCTTTCTAAAATTAATTTAAATCTAGCATGTGGACTCTGACGACCTTCAGCAGAAGGATGTGGTGTGTTGTGTAAAATAAAACATTTACTGTCCACACTGGTGTGTGTGTCTGTGTGTGATGTCTTAATATCATGAATGTATCATAAATGATCAAACTGCTTGCTCCCACCTGTTCTCTGGACAAGAAGCCCAGAATTGCTATAATTAGAACCAGGTGTTTATTACTCAGAAGTCACATGACATTTGATAAAGATTTAAACAGTAACTAGAGATGAAAGACCATCTCTACCAGCACAACACAAAGACCTGAAGTTGAAGGCAGAAGCTAATTCACTGTTGTGAACAAGTATTCTTATTGATTTTTAAACATTTCAGATCAGGCAAATTTTATTATTCAAGGGCATCCAAGTAAATACAAACGGCAGATTTTAAAACTATTATTTCATTTGTGAAATCAAACAAGTTCTGTACAAACATACCAGGTCGTATGTGGAAAAGTAGGTAACCCTCTAGATCAAAAAACAAAAACAAAGTTTCAGTGCGTTTTTGAAAAACTGATCAATCAGAAATGAGCTCATTAACCACATCTTTGGAAATCTCCGTTCAGTTTTGCCAATTCACGCCTGATTGCGTTTTTTTGGTATTCATTTTGCACAACGTATGCCACGTTATTGATAGGTATATTATTATTATTTTTATTGTATTCTATTTTATTCTATTCTTGTGCACTCTTTTTTCTTCTTTTCATCTTGCTGCTGTGAGCATGCTCATGATAAAAGAATTTCCCTCAAGATAAATAAAGTGGGCTAAAAAAGCCATTGTCATCCGTTTGCCTTTTCTGCGTCACACACACACACGGCAGGTGGAACCAAACTTATCAAACATACCATATATATTTGATGTTTTCAGTAAGTATCTACAATGTAGAAAGTAGTAAAAATAAAGAAAAAGCATTAAAAGAGAAGGTGTGTCCAAACATTTGACTGGTGGTGGTGGTGGTGGGTGTGTGTGTGTGTGTGTGTGTGTGTGTGTGTGTGTGTGTGTGTGTGTGTGTGTGAGAGAGAGAGAGAATTGTGAAGATAAAGGACCGAGGCACGTCCTTTATCTGTGCGCTTTTTACGGTCCAGTTTTCCGGCTGCACTCCCAGCTCAGAACCACACACTGCTCTCCTCTCTGGCCTCGGAAACAACCTCAGAAGGGGGAGACACTGGATGGAGGCCAGGTGTGTGGGTCAAGCTGCCCTGACACCAAACTTCTCACCCACTCCTCCGTCCCTCACTTGCAGCTGAGCAAATGACCAAATAAGCTGCATCTGGAGTGAATGGAAATGGATGTGGGCCAGCCTACATAAATAACTTCAAGAAGACATCAAAAAACTCACCAAGGAGGTCACAAAAGGAGGCTGGGGCAAACAATGGGAAGAAACCAACCATCCTAGTACTGATTATCCTGCAGGGACGTCTCATGGGAGTCTGGGGTAGTTTAAACACATCACCAAACGATCACAGGGAAACACCAGGGACACTTTTTAAAAATATTTCTTTTTAGCTTTTATTATTCTCGTCATCATCACATGGGCATTGTACAGTAAATTTGGAGCAGTGTATGTTTCAACTAGTGGATTAGCATAGACACACATTCTTAAGGTCTTTCCCTCATCATTCATTCCACAGAATCAAATAGAAAATATAATAAGATAGCAAGTATACTAAAAAGTACAGATTTATTCTGATTTTATTGTTTGTTTCTTACTGGCACAAATGTTCCTCCATACATAAGGCTCAGCTCCTCCATGGAGGGAAGAGTGCACATTGCTGTGACATAAAGAATAACTAAAGGAGTCTTTGGGCCACATTAAGAAAAAATATCGATAATTTTTAGAATAAAGTCGAAACTTCGAGATTAAAGTCGTAATTTTATTTCAAAAAGAAGTTTGAAACGTTGAAGTAGTTGTTTCAAGACAAACTGCCACAGCTGCTCTGACTTGGCGAAATCATTCTTCAGAGTCTGTTTTAGTGACAAGGACACGTGAACACAGTGATAAACACAGATACGTTAAAAAGAGCTGCATCCAGAGCTGCATCTGGTCAGAAGGAAAAACACAAACTTGGAAGAGTTGATTTGTATAAAATGTCTAGTAGTGTTCGGGTCCTGATCTTATAGAGATGATGGAGCCAAGTAAGTATTTGGAAGTTCCATAACTTTCCAAAAGCTCATCCCCATTAACTGGTAAAAATAAATGTATACACACATAATTAGGTAGTCTATTTAAATAGACCCCGGGTAGTAGTGTGGAAACTCCGGAGGATGACGACATCTAAGACTACATAAGATGAAAGTGAAAGTAAAGATGCCAGAATGGATCAGCACCTCTCCAAGGCGAGGTAGGCTGCAGAGAGCATTCTGCATTCTAAATGTGTGTTCACTGTGTGTCGCTGAAATGTGCCGTCTTTAGCTTTTCTGAGAAATCGCTTTTGCATGTCTTAGTTGGACTGTGGTGACAGAGGACAGAAATGTGCTTGATCTGTGGTACAGAGGTGCTGTCAAGTTATCTTGTGCTCAGCGTGACGGACCAAAGTAATGTGGAATTTGCGCAAAGGGGAGACTCAGACATACAATGTGTGCGCTGTCAGCAGACCATACCTGTGTTCAAGGTCAGCTGTTTCTCATGTATGACACACACACACACGGGAGCGCGAGGAGCAGGGGAGCAGGAGGGGAAGGGGTAAATCCCGTCGCCGTTCACCGTCAATGATAGAAAACACGTAGAAAGGATATAGGTGGGTATCATAACTACCAGCATGATTATCGCTTCCCACGTGACGCACATACGTGGTGAACTTGGTCACCAGCATTCATGCTTCTGCTGCATGTTTCCCGTGTTCGAACAATCAGTTTGGGGTCATATCCAAGCGGTTAAAGCAGTAAAATCCTGGCACCTCAGCCCCGTTTGTGCCGCGAGTTTCCCCACGTCCTTTCCATTCTTGTTGTTTCGGTGGTCTCCCTGGAGGAATTTGCTGGCCGCTTTGAGTCCTCATGTCAAGACAATGATTAACAATCACTCAGTGATACATTAAATACGAGCAGGGAAAAGTACTTTTCTCTTGTTGCCGAAACTTGGTCATCAGCCAAATTGGTGGCATTGGTGGTGAAACTGGGTGCGATGGAGTTTGTCAAACGCATATCAACTGATTAGCTGCAGTCCCTTTGGCAATGAGAGTTGCGGCCAGGAGCTCAAATTGCTAGGAACAGTAATAAAAACATATTCTTAGTGACCAAACAGGATTGGGTTGATTACAGTGTTGCACACAGAACAGGTATGATAACACAGAACAAACAATTGCGTTATTATTTATAATAATATTTATTTAACAGCTGATTTTTTTCCCTTTGTGAATGGAAATGATCTTTAGACAGATATCTGGCATGTCCAGGGTAACGTCCCCCCTCCTTTCGTTATGGTGCGGTCTGTGTCACACAGCACACAGTTTTTCTTCCTGTTGCAGCCTTGTAGGAACTGACTACTGCTGTTTACAGAGTGCTCTGCTGTAATTAACGTGCTAAGCATTTGAAGGAAGGCTCCTCGACTACTCTGCGTATATTCAATTATCTGTAGAAAAGCACAGTGAAGACCATTTTTAGTTATCAGCAAAAGGTCAAAATTCACCATATAGTAGAGCTGCAGGCTATGCTGGTGGGGAGGAAAAGGGATTTTTAGATTTCAGTCATTGCTTCTGAAATTTTTTTAAACGCCGTAACCAAGTAAGAAATTTCAAAATAAAGTACAGCTGTTGTGAAACAAGGTTTAATTTTAATATTCTGTCCCAAGTAAATTTTATGTAGGTGTAAATGAGGATTCTTCAGCTGATCTTTGCTTGTTTAAGAACAAAAGTTTATGTGATGATCGTTTAAAACCCCTCAAACCAAAGTTGGGACTGATCTTTGCCAGTTACCGATCTGATTTACACAACAGAACAAGGAAAAAAATGTTTAAACTGAGACATTTCACTCATTTTATTTATATAGAAAAAAGAGCTCATTTGGAAATCGATAACTACAGCGTGTCTCAAAATTGTTTGGACAGTGTCACATTTACCAGAGTATAGCATCTGCTCCTCTTGTAACAACAGGCTGGGAACAGAGGAAGCAGATGCTGGAGATGAATGTTTGAGGAGTCCTGGAGGATTCTAGCTGCTCAGGAGTCCTGGGTCTGCTTTTATACATTTTTGGTTTTATGACGCTTCAAATGTTTTGAGGTGGTAAAAAGTCTGGACTGCAGACAGGCTGTTCTTCTACTATGATGTCATGCTGCTGTAACAGACGCAGTGTGTGTGGTCTTGCATTATCTTGCTGAAATATTCAAAGCCTTCCCAGGCGTCACTGGATGGGAGGAGATGTTGTTCTGAAAACCTGCATATATAGCTTTCAGCATTTGTTCATTTATAAGGAACCCCATTAGCTTCCACAACAGTGGTTGCCAGTCTTCCTGGGGCCCAAGCCATGAAATAGAATCAAATAAAATATTAAGCAAAACAGTGGATGCAAAATATCCACATAATTTGGCTCTTACATCCACAGTGAGGTTTTACAATTTGGAAAATGTGAGCATATAAATATTAATAACTCTGAGACAAAATACACAAATTTCTATTACAAATCACATCTCCCTCTTACAATATTTACAACAATTAAAAGCTGCCTAAATAGGCTTTTAAGTGCCATCCATCCATCCATTCACTTCCACTTATCCTTTTCAGGGTCGCGGGGGGCGCTGGAGCCTATCCCAGCTGTCATAGGGCGAGAGGCGGGGTACACCCTGGATAGGTCGCCAGTCTGTCGCAGGGCTTTTAAGTGATTTTTGAAATTATGAATAGAAGCTAATTCTCTAATTGCATTAAATATAACAGAGTTTTTCAAAAAGTTGCTTTTAACTCGAGGAATTACTAAATTGCGGTTTGTTAATAATCAGTATGATTATGTATTTTATCTGGATGCTGCAACTGAGCAGAAAAAAATGTGGTGTGTTTAACAGTATTGCTTTCTTTAAAAATACAACTAAGCCACAGTATAATTTAGCTTGTACAGGAAGCCAGGAAAGTTTATCATGCATTTTATTTGATATTTGTATAGTATGAACACCTTAACACTAATCTGGTCGCCTTGTTCTCGACTAACTGAAGTCTGTTCAGATCTGTCTTATTAGCTGCTGACCAAATGATGGAACAGCTATGGAAAGATTTAGTTGTGGGCTGTTGACTAAGCGTAATCTACTTCCAATTAACATAGATTTGGATTTAGATACATTTAAGATCATGTTGTTTTTACTTATCCAGCCAAACACATTCAACAAATCTTCTTGTGATACGTCTATGGTGCCATTCAACCCCCACACCCCATCAGAGATGCAGACTCGTGATGTGTGGAGTGCAGAAACAATAAAAACAGCCTTTAGTCAAAACCCTGACAGTGAGGACATTTGTAGCACAGTAACACATTGATGCTAAGTAAAACAAACGCATTAACATTTAGTGGCGCGTGGTGCCGTGGATCCCAATAATGAATGCCTTGATTTACTCTGTCATTAATTTGTATGCAGTGATTTACCAGCACAGAGACAAATGTTAGAGCTGTTCATGAACTAATTAACACTGATGAAAGGGGGACATGGATCACCTTATTATACTGAGCACAGGGGCGGTCCTAGCCTTCAGTGAGAGACTGAGGCCGTATCCCAATTCAGGGTCTGCAGTCTTAAAGGCCGCATTTTAAGGCCGATTACGTCACAGCGACGCGACGAAGGCTGTCCCAATACAAAGGCTGCTCGAAATGCGTCCTTCATTTCTTTAGTCTCAGATGACTTTAGTCTCATGAACAACATTAGCTGATTGTTATTTACTAGCTAATCTTAAATGAGTGTTCAGTACAGAAATGAAGCCCAACAATCATGTTTACAGTCCTGTGGTCTCAGCCTCAGATACTTATCAAATCAAAGCTCATGTAGAAACAAACAAACAAATGAACAAAAGATTTTCTCCTTCATTTCTGTCAAACACAGCTGTATGAAACGTTTCCAGCTGTTAGTATCATGGTTGCTAGGCAACCTGGGCAGCGCGACGGAGGCTAGACCGTCCCATTTCACAAGCCTCGCACTTCCGGCCTTAGTGGTCTTTGAGTACGCGGCCCTTGTGGACCGTCAAGGCTGCGTACTTTAAGGCTGCAGACCCTGAATTGGGATACAGCCAGAGATTACCACCGAACGACACAGGAAGTCATTCCTGCCCGTGGCCATCTCCCTGTACAGCTCCTCCATCTAACACACTGTAAACACTGCAATGGTTACATCCTTTTTACACACGCTCTTTTCTACTCTGTAATATTCTTGTCAATTTTCTTGATCTTTATTTATAATCCCCTCTGTTAATCCTTCATAATTATAATTGAGTTATCTGCGTATATTAGTGCTATTTCTTAAATGTGTAACATCTGTAACATAATGTATTGGTTGGAGTTCAGTCTGTTACTGTTACTATTTTTAGAATTTCTTCTTGGAGCAACTGTAACCCACATTATTTCCTTCGGGATTAATAAAGTATTCTGATTCTGATTGTTTCAGGATGACCTGCCATTATCTAATCACACATCTGCTTACCTGTATCTGTTGCTCGTTTCTCCTCCTCTTCTTTTCTCTTTTTTCTAAACTGAGGACCTGATGGCTTTGAACTTTTCTTGTCCATCTTCCATTGGTTTTAATTTTGCACTCCAGTATGAACACAAATCCCCCAACCCGAGGATCACCACAACATAACCTAACAACCCTACACCTTAGTTCACAGATTCACTTTGTCTTTATTTCTGGTATTTTGCACAAATCAGGATTCAAATCATGAATACATGATGGGCTTGGATTTACATTATAAATGAAATGTGCTCTGTTTGGAAGCAGCCGGCCCCTCCCCTTTCGACGGGTTGTGTGTGAGACTTTAAATCATCAAACTGTAAATTATAAATTTTAAATTGTTATTGATCCTTTACCCCGAGTCCTGAAGTATATATTTATTTTCTTACTCTTCTTATATTTATTGTTTGTTTACTTGCACTGCTGTAACTGGAGCCTCGTTGTCTCGTCTCTCTATATACTGGACTGTATGTAGCGGAGATGACAATAAAGTTTACTTTGACTTCAGCAGCGAGCAGGCACACCGAGGGTTGCCGATGCCTGTGATGCCGCCCTGGGCAACCGCCCATGTCGCCAATATCAAAAAGCACTACTGATTGAGCAAACTACAAGTAACCACAAGTATGTTTCACATATCTGCTTTTTTATGTGTGTAAAAACAAAGATAAACTATCATTATAAAGTGTTGTGAAAGCAAGAGTCCTGCCAGAGCGCGTCGGCTGCTTGGCAAAGTACTTAGAAGCCAGTCCTGTCATGTGACATAAAACAATGATAATAATGTACAGTCATGGCCAGAAGTTTTGAGAATGACACAAATATTAGTTTTCACAAAGTTTGCTGCTAAACTGCGTTTAGATCTTTGTTTCAGTTGTTTCTGTGATGTACTGAAATATAATTACAAGCACTTCATACGTTTCAAAGGCTTTTATCGACAATTACATGACATTTATGCAAAGAGTCAGTATTTGCAGTGTTGGCCCTTCTTTTTCAGGACCTCTGCAATTCGACTGGGCATGCTCTCAATCAACTTCTGGGCCAAATCCTGACTGATAGCAACCCATTCTTTCATAATCACTTCTTGGAGTTTGTCAGAATTCGTGGGTTTTTGTTTGTCCACCCGCCACTTGAGGATTGACCGCAAGTTCTCAATGGGATTAAGATCTGGGGAGTTTCCAGGCCATGGACCCAAAATTTCAATGTTCTGTTCCCTGAGCCACTTAGTTATCACCTTTGCCTTATGGCACGGTGCTCCACCGTGCTGGAAAATGCTTTGTTCTTCACCAAACTGTTGTTGGATGGTTGGAAGAAGTTGCTGTTGGAGGGTGTTTTGGTGCCATTCTTTATTCGTGGCTGTGTTTTTGGGCTCAAAAGCTCCAATGAGACCATGAGACCACAAGGTTTAATCCTGGGTGCGTTCTTTTTTTTGTCAACGTTATTCCTTCTGCTTTGATCCTTCAATCTTTTAATGACATTTTCTCATCATTTTTATGCAGACAACACTTAGTTACACGTCTTTTAAGCCTTGCCGGCTGGATTGGCTGTCCATTGTTGTCCACTTTTGCCATGTTTTAAACTCCAACAAGGCTGTGATTGTCGATCCTCCTGAATTACATACTAAAATCAATTTAGCACTTGCTTCTGTTTAGTCTACTGTTTGAAATCTTTAATAATATTTGAGTCCTCTTAGGCTTTGACTTGCATTTAAATTCTAAATTCTAAATGTCTTTCATATAAGGAAGGAGTGTAGACTTATTGGATAGTCTGTCCTCAGTCACTGTTCATCGCAAATGACTTTTGATTATCCTTTCAGCAGAAAAGGGCCTTTCATAAGATGCACTGCTGACAGGCAATGCCACAGTTAGGGGAGCTTGAACTGTTCGAACAACATGATCTGAAAAACTCCCACACTGTGGGAGAGCGGTAGGAACCATCACTCTTTGCAAGTCTGAGACTTGTCAGCTCTGAGGTATTTCAGATGTCAAGTTAGGAATAAGAGTAGAAGTAAGGAGGCAATCTTTAAGTTTTGTTGCTTCCTG
Organism: Aulonocara stuartgranti; assembly: GCF_965226115.1. Lineage (NCBI taxonomy): Eukaryota > Metazoa > Chordata > Actinopteri > Cichliformes > Cichlidae > Aulonocara > Aulonocara stuartgranti. The sequence goes on from NC_138942.1 coordinate 34,171,144, forward strand.
CGTGGACTGTTTTGAGATGGCATGATACCACTTTTTAATGTCCGAAACCGATATCATAAATTTGGATGTCTGCCGATACCGATATAAATCCAATATAGCCTTTTTTATAATCAATAAAATGTTGTTGTTGTTTTTTAAATATCTTGCGGCACTTTGTATAAGTTCATACTGAAGATTAAAAAAACAAAACAAAACAAAACTAAAGCTTTTCTGTTATACCTGTATGCAAAAAACACACTGCACCCAAAATATTTCATAGTTCAGCAAAACTGATCAATCCAATAAACTTAAACCTGCTCCATCCTCCCTATTCTGGTATAGGGAGCCACCCTCCACCTCATAATGCTTAATTGACGTAATCAACTTTAATTTAATGCATGTGTAAAAAAATAAAAATAAAAAAATAAAAAATTCACAGAAATCAATCATTTTTCTACAATAATTCAACAGAATTGACTGCACAGATGGTACCTTCCCAAAGGAAAAAGTACTATCGCTTACTAGGTCATAAATTTGACTTAATATTTACTATATACAATAATGGACTTTTATACATTTTACATCAGATGAAAACTTTGGTTGTAAGATTCAGATAATTATTTATTAAAAGCTCGACATTTTAAATGAGAATAAGAAAGAAAAGTATGACTTTGTGCCCCCTTTTCCCTGTTAATGCCCTATCGGCCCCCTTGGCAAAACTTTGCTAGATCCGCCCCTGCACAGTTACCAGCCGTCAGCTACATAGAAAAAGATCCTGGTGTAGAAAGCAAATAAATTCTAACAACAGCTGATCAAGGTTAAACGTGCTGCTGTTGTTCAGCTGCTGGTTTCCTCTTTCTGGTGCAAAGTGGACCAAAAACAAAGAAGAGAGACGGACTCATGACAGAAAAGCCGATCAGCTGATCATTGATCATGTCACGACTGGGGCAGCAGTCGTGTGGTGTATTGAGAAAAAGGATCCAAAATGCAGGTACTGGCCGGGGTGCGAGTGAGTGTTTATTTACAGAAGTGACAAAGTGGCAAAAACAGGAAGAGCAGAGCGGGGAGTAAACAAACCTAAACTGGGGAAAACTAAAGACCTAACCTGAAACCAAACACACACGGGAGAAGGAGCAAAATGCACGGAGAATGTTGGCAGAGAGACGTGGAATAAATACCAGTTAACACAGAGGAAAGACACAGGTAGGGATGATAAAACACTAAACACCAAAACCAACCCACACATACAAAATCAGAATTAACACAAAACACAAGGCGATACAAAAGGAAACACAAACGCTGGGTCAAAATGACCATGACAGATCAGTTTCATGATTGAAGTAGCAACAGGAGACGGAGGGAGAGAGAGGCAGTCGCTCCATATATCGGTTGTTAAGCTTAACGTGGGAATGCTTTACAAACATTCAGAGATGAACTTACACACTCGCTTTACTTCTCTGGGTTAGCTTTCTCCAAGATGAAATGCCGGTTTGGAAGCACGTAGCGAGGCTCCGTGGAGTGACCGCTGACAGGTCTCGCACGCCACAGCCGCTCTATCACGTGAGGCTGTTGCGTTGGGCTCTTTTAATAAAACTCCTCATTTAGGCGATAACGTGGAATCCCACCATCTTTATTCCAGCTCACTCTATGTTCATGACATAGCATCACCTCCTGTCTAGAAGGGTAAGTACTGCCCCCTAGTGGCGCATGATATTCACCAATATAGATTACACCACATCCCCCTTACTGAAGTCAGACTGGTACATTCTTTTGTTCTTCAAACAAAACATAACTGCATATAGCTTTTTCAATACAGGCATACCCCAACATTTCAGGAAACATAAAGTCAGTATTGTCATAAACACTTTTTCTTTTCCTCCTGTAACAGAATAAACACTTTCTCTTTTCTTTTCAACCTGTAACAGAATAAACACTTTTTTTCTTTTCAACATGCTACTCTTAAAACCACAACTTAGCATTTGAAACACACTTTTCCGTTTTCAAACAATCAGCGTCACAGATCAAGTCTTTTCGGTTTAATCACCTCCCTACCAGACCGGGTTCTAACCACACCTGGTGTATGGGGTGCGCTTGGCTCAGAAACTGTCTCTGTAGGAGTAGCTTGGATCTGTGTGGCTTCGGTTTGAGCCTCTGTTTGCGGGATCGGCACAAGATGACTGCGGTTCCTTCTAATTGTCCCTTGGGGCCCACTGATGACGTACGATCGTGGAGTCGGGTGGACTGCTGTCACTGTGCCCTGTGCTCTTGCGTCCGTGATCCAGACTGGTTGTCCTGGCACCAATTTATCCAGTTCTCTTGTTCTATGTCTCTTGTTAAAACTTTCGGTTTGTCTCAGCCGTTTCTCTCTCTCCGAACAACTAACCTGCTGAAAATCAGGCAGACGGGGCTGTAAGGTTTCAGGAAGCATTGGGAAGGTAGTACGAAGCCTGCGCCCCATGAGAAGTTGAGCCGGGCTGTAGCCATTTGCCAGTGCTGTTGTTCTGTATGCCAGCAACGCCTTGTATGGATCGCTAGCCTTTTTGAGGAGATTCTTGACGGTCTGGACGCCTCTCTCCGCTTCGCCGTTGCTCTGCGGGTACCTGGGACTACTGGTAACATGCTCAAAACAGTAGTCCTTTGCAAAGTCTCTGATTTCTTGACATGCAAATTGTGGCCCATTATCGGTGATCAATACTTCAGGGATTCCATGGCGTGCAAATATTGACTTTAAATGCACAATCACATTGGCTGAACGAGTTGGACTGAGTTGAGCAATCTCGACATATCTCGAGAAGTAATCCACTACTAACAGATAGTTTTTGTCTTTTAGTGTGAACAGATCAGCTCCTAAGTTCTGCCATGGCCTCTCAGGTAAACGTGTGGGCATAAGAGGTTCCCTCACATTAACTCTCTCCTGAATGCACAGCCTGCACTTAAGGACAAGTTCACCGATCTGGTTACTCAGGCCTGGCCACCACACTGCTTGTCGCGCACGTTCTCTACACTTGACTACTCCTTGGTGTCCCTCGTGTATTTTGTCCAGAACTGCGTTTCGCATGTTTGCAGGTATGACCAACCTTGTACCTCTCAGTAGTAGTCCATTGTGTACACTCAAAACTGCTCTTTCAGACCAGTAGTGCTTTACCACTCCCTGCAGCTGGTTCCTGTCCGGCCAGCCCTCTGCACAGTACTTCATGACTTGCGAACAGACGCTGTCAGACTGCAGCTGCTCACGGAGATCTGAAAGGTATTTGCTGCTAGTAGGAAGGCCCTCCAGCACTGTGTCAACGTAGATATCAGTGTCCTCCATAAGGTCATTGTCTCTGGGAATCACGTTGCCTGCCAACGGCAACCGTGACAGCGTGTCGGCTGTGGTGAGGCTTTTGCCTGGAATGTGCCTTATAGTGTAAGAATACCTCATCAGGCGCATGCGGAATCTCTGTATCCGCGGTGGAAGCAAATCCAGGGCTTGTCCTCCGAGTAGGCTCACTAACACCTGTTATAATGAAGTGCTTTGAGAAACTGGTCCGACGTCACATCATGTCCTGCCTGCCACCCACACTCGACCCGCTCCAGTTTGCATACAGAGCTAACAGATCAACTGAAGATGCCATTGCTACAACGCTCCACACCACCATCTCTCACCTGGAAGTGCAGGGCCGTTACGCCAGGCTGCTCTTTGTTGACTTTAGCTCTGCTTTCAATACGATACTCCCGGACAGACTAATAGATAAACTGCTGGAAATTGGACTTCCTTCCACCACCTGCCGCTGGATCAGAGACTTCCTCTCAGACCGTGTACAGAGAGTTAGAGTGGGGCCTCATCTTTCCTCAGCCCTCAGCCTCAACACCGGCTCTCCACAAGGCTGTGTACTGAGTCCCCTACTGTACACTCTGTACACACATGACTGTGTTAGTTCCCACCCAGACAACACAGTCATCAAGTTTGCAGATGATACCACTGTGGTGGGGCTCATCTCAGGGGGAGATGAGACTGCATACAGAGCTGAAGTTCAGAGGCTGTCAGATTGGTGTGCAGACAACAACCTGGACCTCAATACCACCAAAACAAAAGAACTGGTAGTTGACTTCAGAAGGAGGAAGTCCGAGCTGCAGCCTGTCAGCATCAACGGGGAGTGCGTGGAAAGGGTCTCCAGTTTCAAGTTTCTGGGTGTGCACATAGACACAGACCTCCAATGGAGCTCTAACACCTCTGCGGTCTTAAAGAAGGCCCAACAGCGTCTCCACTTTCTGAGAATCCTCAGAAAAATGGACCTGAAGGAGGAGCTGCTGACCGTCTTCTACCGCTGCTCCATTGAAAGTGTGCTGACATATTGCATCGGTGTGTGGTTCTCCAGCTGCACCACAGCACACCGAAAGGCACTCCAGAGGGTCATCAACATGGCCCAAAAAATCATTGGACATCCTCTTCCCTCCCTGAAGGACCTGTACAGCACTCGCTGTCTCAAGAGGGCACGCAGCATCCTACGGGACTGCACACACCCAGGACACCGGGTGTTTAAGCTGCTGCCGTCTGGCAGGAGGTTCAGGCTGCTGAGGTCCCGAACAAATAGACTCAAGGACAGCTTTTACAACAGGGCAATAGCCCTGATCAATGTAAATAGCTGACCTGACTGGATACCTCCCTGGACTTTTTAGGGGGAGGTAACAATGTTTAAAACGATAACAATAATATTTATATTTATAACAAGGTGCAATAATAATTAATGTGCAATAATAACAGTGTGCAATACACATACACTTATTCTTCTTTTTTATACTAAGTTAATATACTGTGTTGTGTTGTTTGTTACGTTGTGATGTGTCATATCGTGTCGTGTTGTGTTATATGTAGTGCCGACGTAGGACAGTTTTTCCAATTTCATTGTACTACTGTACTATGTATGACTGTGCAATGACAATAAAGAGTTATCTTATCTTATCTTATCTTATCTTAGTGGCTTATGGTCTGTCTCAAGCTCAAAGTGTAGCCCTAGAATAAAGTCACTGAATCTTTCACAGGCCCAGGTGAGCGCTAGCGCTTCTTTTTCCAGCTGAGCATAGCGCTGCTCTTTGGCTGTCAATGATCGCGAGGCATACGCGACAGGTGACCACACGTCATTGTCTTTCTGTAGTAAGACTGCCCCCAACCCGTATGAAGAAGCATCTGCTGAGATCTTCTGGGGTTTGTTTGGGTTGTAGAGCTGTAGCACTGGTGCAGATGACAGTTCTTGTTTTAAACTGTTAAAGGCGTTTTGTTGCTCATGCCCCCAGTACCACATGTTTTTAGTTGAAAGCAAGTCTCTCAGTGGTTTGTCTTTTTCAGAAAGGTTTGGGATGAATTTCCCCAGCTGGTTCACCATTCCTAAGAAGCTCCTAAGCTCACTCACAGTGCTTGGCTCTTTCATCTTCTGCACCACGCTAGTTTTGTCAGGGTCGGGGCTCATGCCTTCAGATGACACAATGAATCCTAAGAATTTCACTGCTCTTTTGCCAAACTCACATTTTGACATGTTCAGGGTGACGCCTGCCTTCTCTGCACGGTCGAGGACAGCGTGGCGTCTCATGTCGTGCTCCTCTCTCGTAGATCCCCAGACCAGGATGTCGTCCATGTGGCATACGACTCCCGCGAGGCCGGCTGTCACTTCTGTCACCATCATGTTTTGGAAATGCTCTGGTGCACTGGAAATACCAAATGGCAGACGGTTGAAATGGTACCTCCCAAATGGCGTAATAAACGTGGTGAGGAGAGCAGATTCTTTGGACAGCGGTATTTGCCAAAAGCCCATGTTAGCATCGAGCTTGGAGAAATACTGCGCCCCTGTGAGCATGCCTAGTGTTTGGTCGACAGAGGGAAGAATATATCTTTCACGACACACCGACCCATTTAAAGGTGTCATGTCCACGCAGATGCGGACTGTCTCTTTGTCCTTTTTAGGGGCTACGACCATGCCGCAACACCAGTCTGTGGGCTCCTCCACACGACTGATCACCCCCAACTGTTCCATCCTCTGTAGCTCTGCTTTGACTTTGCCCAGTAGTGGGAGCGGAACACGCCTGGGCACTTTCAGTGAATAAGGTTTAGCGTCGGGCTTCAGCTTAATCGTGTACGGTTTTTGAACAAGCCCGAGCCCATCCCATAGCTTCGGGTACGCTTTCTTCACTGTCTCAAGGTCAACATTGTCCATTCGGGCAATTAGTTTCAGTCTCACAGAAGCTGTCCTGCTTAAGAGAGCTACACGCAGATTTCTGACTACATAGATTGTCTCTGCAGTGCTCCTGTCACTGTAGGAAATGTCCTCCTTTGTGGACCCAAGCACGGTCAGTGCTGCACCTCCTGGTCCATACAGTGGCTTTTCAGCTTTTTGCAGATGCTCATTTGGCTGCTTAATGTCTTTGAATGTCTCTTCTGAGATAGCTGTGACATCTGCCCCCGAGTCTAATTTGAAAGTCATGCTTTTGCCTCTCACGCAGATGTTAGCAAGCCACGGGTCTTCTCCTGAATCCAGTTCACCTAGGAAGAGTCCATCTGCACAGTCTGCCACCTCATGCACAGCTGTAGACCTACAAACTCTCCCGTAGTGTCCACGTTTCCCGCAGTTGTGGCATTCTGCATTTTTAGCTGGGCACTGTGCTGCTGGGTGCATCTGTGTTTTTCCACATTTAAAACACGTTTTATTTTCTTGTTTTGTTATTTGTGGTTTTCGTGGCTTGAACTGCTTTTGCTCTCTGCTTCTGAATTTATTGGGCTGTGACTTTCTGACATGCACGGCGTCCATGGCTGTTTTGCCTGTGCTGCTTTCGCCTCTGAGGTCAGTTTGCTGTCTTTTTATTTCCTCAGATTGTCTCGCCATTGTGATAGCTTTGGTTAGCGTCAAATCTTTGTTGAGCTGCATTCTCTCCGACAGTGATGAATCTTTAAGACCCACAACGAGCCTATCCCTCAAAAGTTCATCGTGGAGTTCACCATATTCACAGTTTTCAGCGAGAGCATATAGAGCTGTTATGAAGGAGTCAACTGTTTCCGCTGGCTGTTGTACTCGCTTATTAAACTTTGCTCTTTCATAAATCACATTCTTTCTGGGGACAAAATGTCTGTCAAATGCGTTTCTGACCGCATCGTACTGCTGGCGCTGCCCGTCTGTTAGGTCTAGTCCCCTTAGCACGTCGTCAGCCTCGTCTCCCATGCAGTATACTAATGTGTTCACTTGGTTAGCATCAGTTGAACCATTCAGATTACTTGCCATTCTGAAACGCTCGAAACGTCTGATCCACTTCTCCCATTCTTGGGGCTTTGCGAAGTCGAACGGTTCCGGTGGCTTGATGGTGAAAGTAGCCGCTGGTGGAGCTGCCGTAACCGGGCCAGGAGTCGCCGGTAATGCTGCTGCTTGCTCCGTCATTTTCGTCACTAGCCGTTCGCCAAGCTGACGGTTATTTTTTTCCACTGTCTCTCTTCGCCGCTTAGAGCGAGTGCACTTCTGACACCATGTTGCGTTGGGCTCTTTTAATAAAACTCCTCATTTAGGCGATAACGTGGAATCCCACCATCTTTATTCCAGCTCACTCTATGTTCATGACATAGCATCACCTCCTGTCTAGAAGGGTAAGTACTGCCCCCTAGTGGCGCATGATATTCACCAATATAGATTACACCACAAGGCATCCTGCTCTGACGTGCTATGGTCATGAGCTTTTTGTTTTGTGAGGTTTTGTGAGGTGCTTTTGTGAAATTTAATGGATCAGTTTACATTTTTTATTTCTCTGTGATATCTGATCCAGTAATTTAGGTCAGTATCGGACAGATACCAATAGCTAATATCGGATCAGTCCATCTCTAGTGCCATGAGACGCCACTGTTTTCACTTCTGCACAATATCTGTCGGCAGATCATCAAAACAATGATAATTTTCTGTGTCTTGACACCCCCAGGAAACTCATGTATTGTATTAGTCTCTGCTCAGATTTACTGACCTTTAAACTGACTGATTCTTTATATGACCGAGTGAAAACTATATTTTCTGAAGAGGTCAAGACTAACATTTCTGAGATTGTGTTAATATTTATATATTGTGTTTGTTTACCTTAACTGTTGTGCAACCCTTTATATCGTCTATATTTTCTGTAAATTTTAGCCTTTGTGTACAGATATACTTCAACTATAAGTTAATAACATATAATGAAAAACTTAAAAACACATATTACCAAAAGGTGCTTCTTCAGTAGTCATGGTAAGCAGTGGGACTGATGAGGACGCTGAATGAATATTAAGTTGGCCAGACTTTTAGAAGTTCCTTCATGTCACTTTAAAAACAAAGAGGTCACTTATCAGTTTATGTAGTTAGTTTTAAATCATGGGCCTGCTGGAAAATTGCAAAAGACATGTGGAATATGCTTTGAGGACACTGCATACTCACAGCCTACTGTCCAAGTGCATGGTGAATTCATTGATCCACTTCTGGAGTTGGAGATAAAGTCTCTCACGTTTATTTCCTGCTTCACCTCTGCAGTCTCAGATATTTTTGCACATGTGGCTACATTTTCCTGGGCGTGTACTATATTTATGTGGTACTGAACAAGAAAACAATCCATGATGCAAAATTAAACCAAAACATAATAAACTCAAAATACTGGGTCCAACAGGCCCAGAACCGTGACAATTAAATGGTAAATGGCCTGTATTTGTATAGCGCTTTTCTAGTCCCTAAGGACCCCAAAGCGCTTTACACAACCTGTCATCCACCCATTCACGCACACATTCACACACTGGTGATGGCAAGCTACAATGTAGCCACAGCCACCCTGGGGCGCACTGACAGAGGTGAGGCTGCCGGACACTGGCGCCACCGGGCCCTCTGACCACCACCAGTAGGCAACGGGTGAAGTGTCTTGCCCAAGGACACAACGACCGAGACTGTCCAAGCCGGGGCTCGAACCGGCAACCTTCCGATTACAAGGCGAACTCCCAACTCTTGAGCCACGATCGCCCCTTACGCCCCTTATTACATCAGGACTTAGTGTAGCACAGATAAGTCAAAAGATGTAGACCAAAAACAAACACCCATTACAGAGGACATAAATGAATTGGCTGGTTTTCAGGAGTCTATCCCACAAATCAAGTCAAAATAACTTTGAAGGCATCAAAGAAGAAAACAAAAAAAGTCTTTACTCAGGTAATATTCATTCTGTGTGAACGCCGCTCATGCAGCTGTGCTGAATTTGTCTAAATGCACATACAAAAAAAATTGCATGAAGTTCAACAGTGCACTGGAAAAAAATCCTCTTTGCTAAATTAAATCTGATAAGCACAAGTTAGTTCATTGCATTTTTAAAGCGACATTGCTCAATACTCATTCAAAAGATTATTATCATTTTTACATGACACAGCATTTTCTTTTCCAACTTTTATTGAACTTCTGACATTTTAATATGGGTACCACTGGGAATAATCTCAGGGAAGTGTCTCCTCCCCTCTCTCGTCCTGGCTGTATCGTCTCTTTGGCTCAGGATTGTACGCCTGTTTCTTCTTCTTCTGCTTGCCTCGGTTCAACTTGGACTCCTTCTTTTGCCTTATCCCCTCTTCCTGGTACACCATCCATACTCACATCTGTCCAGCCTTCCTGATCCCTCGTCCTTGGATAAATTCAGATTGAACATGTGTTTTATGCTTATATGATTAAATGATTATATGATTTAGTTTTGGATGTTAACCGCAGGTTTCAGCCTATACTACAGCCCAATACAACGTGAAATGATACACATGAACTGATTGTTTCTCTGCCCTTCATGTACATTTATGTAAATGCTATTTTTCATGATTTGTGGAGCTGACTACACTTACCTTTAAGCCATTCTCAGAGTGTGACAGTCAGCTGTCTGTGCTAAAACAAGAAATGCCTGCAGTGCATAGCTTTCACAGTGTATACTTAAAAGATGCTCTTGCAGAGCACTCAGAGTCACTTGCTGTTCACAAAAAGAGAACGCAGTTTGGAGAAAAGCTGTGTTGATAACATCATGGGACATATTTAGAGATCATATCAGTGTTATAGCTACTTGGTCAAAGCCCTAAGCTTTAGCTTCTTTTAATAAACAATATTTATCATGTCCAAGACCAGCGGAGATCCTCCCTGCGATGGGATGGTGGGAGAGGGAGAAGGCCTCAGATATTGTTGACCTGCCTGTTGATTGTGTCATCTGAGCTTTTGTCTATTAACTGCTGACATTTTACTTTCATGAAATCAGCATCCTCAAAGACAACTAGTTTTCATAATGGACTTCGTATGGCACATCAAATCCTACTTCTTCTCTCAACGACTTTCTAAATGGAAGTCGTTACAACACTGATCTAACCCTGAAGCCTTAACATGTCATCAAGATGATGTTTAAAATGTGAACACTTTGCTTTTGCAAAGCACTGGCCACGGAAACAAGTTTTATCGGTTTTGTTTTATTATTGTTTATTATTTAAATCTGTTTAAATCTTCTGTGTGTCTGTGTCCATAATATACCTTTCTCCTGCTTTTTTTTGTTTCACTGTAGTTTGCAAAGATCACAGAGGGCATCATGACGTCACACGGCTGTTTTCTCTGCCTGTTGCTTTTAAGTGTGAGTGTTCTCTTTGCAGTTTTACTCTATTTGCTTTTATATAAGTGCTGTAAAATGTGCTCTTGGTGATCCGAACTTAATAGTTTCAAGAGGCGCGCGAATGTTTTTAGTTTTAATGTTTTGTTGATTACTGTAACTTCTGGTTTTATTAAAAAGCTATGAGACCTAAAGTACTCATTTGTCATTTTTTTGGTAGCCTGTCCTCCTTAAATTTACATCTGCATTAGTTTAGTTTATATAGTGTTATACAAGTTATGTTCATTATATGGTGGTAATTCTGTCCGTCTAATTAAACAACCTTTTGTCTACCAGGTAATCCCGATCGAGCCATCAAAAGCAGGTTGTATGGACCACTTCACAAAAAAAGGATTGGTAAGAAAAAAACATGTTCTTTTCCCTAATTATTATAATTTCTTAATAGGCTGATCTCTAATGCTGGATGACAAGGCTGCTAAGATAAAAGGTAATATGAGGATGATATAAATCAGATTTGGGTTTTGGGATCAGGCTTTTGACAACCTGCAGCCCTCTGGGAGCCTCTAACCCCAGCAGATTTGTGTGTTTGTATATTTAACTCTCTTTGGACATGTTGCAGTTTTAGTTGTGATGATCACTCACTAATAATAAACAAATATATAACTAATGATGTCTTTTGCTTCTTTACCATCTCTCTGTACTTGGAAGGCAAACGCATCAAGTGAGCTGCCAGAGAATATTCCTGTCAAAATAATGAACAAGTCTGAGGTAACTTTGTGAAACATTGTTTAAAAACTAGAAAATGTCCAAATGTATTTAAGTTTATGTTGGAGTGACTTATATTTGGTTAATGATAAATGTGCCCTTCTTTCATTGCAGGACATCATTGTATGTAGTTTAACGGAAGCTGAAGACTGTGATAACAGCAAAACAGAAAATACCTGCTTTCTACGGGACTGTTTTAAGGACGAGAATAACATGGCAAGGAAAAAAATCTCTTCTTCTTCAAGTTTTGTTTGTTTTTTCCTGCTCAGGTTAAACAAGGATTATATCTGATAAACATGTTGTTTGTCCTGCAGGACTATAAACCGCCATGTAACGAGGCGGATGAGAACATCAGTGTCCCTTTCTACCACTTCATGTGCTTGACAAATATAGCCAAGGGTCTACGAGGTATCGCCTCATTTTGATACTTGTCTAACATTCAGCTGTGGTTAGTTTAAAGACTTGCTGCTTGAATGTCTTTGTGAGAAGCAACACTGTGACACCGACTGTTGTAACGAGCTTAGACGTTTTAGAAATTCAGAGAAAGAAAAGGAGCAGGTCTTCCTCAAACCGTAAAATGTGGATCTCCTACAATAAACCTAAAATGAACTTCTGGTTCTTACCGCTAACATTTTTCTTCTTTTCACCAAAGATAAAACAAAACCACCTGAAGTCTGTGAAGTATACAGTAAGTACACACACACACACACACACACACACACACACACACACACACACACACACACACACACACACACACACACACCATGAACAGAGACATTCAAAACATCAAGACTTTGTGTGTGTGTGTGTGTGATGTGTATCCATGCTGCTATTGTGTCTGTCAGTGTGGATGTGTGTACAGGTACTGAGACCTACATCCACATTTCCTCTTGTTTTGTTTCGGTGTGCTGATTTTAAAATTCACAACTTGTTGCTTGTATTTTTCTTTCTTTTTTTCTTTTTTTGTTTAGAAAAAGTCTGTGGGGAAGATTCTGCCACCCCAGGTAGGAAACACATTTTATTTATAGTTTTGTCACAGTTTTACTTTTCTCATTGTTTTTTACTGGAAAGCACTTTGGTCAAAGATGATTTTAAAGTGCTCCAGAAATAAAGTTGGCTTGGACTGGATATTAATGCTGAAACAGTACATGTTTGTGTTTTGCTTCTAGCTGATGTTAGATCTTATAAATCACGCCGACTGCCGCACTACTGCTGTTTCCCATCTTAAAATATACTTCAGCTCTTTTTGTGTAATAACTTTTGCATCTTATTTATTTCCCCACTTTCTTGAATCAGGCTTTCACTCAACATTTTTTTGCTACTTCATGCATTCTCTCTGACTTCCACGTTGTGGACAGACTGCTGCTCTTAGTGCAGCTTTTCAAGTAAATATCACTTTAAAGGTACAGGACAGAAGATATACAGATATACAGAGAGATGTTTTCTCAAAGAAGTCAGGACAATTTACTTTACAAAAACAAAAAACGCCCAAATGACCCTCATATGGCCATAAACGTTAAATTCGACCAAGATTAGTCATTAAAAGCAGAAAAACTAAAACACATCTAAAAGAGGACACACATACACGTACAGTGCTACTGACTGTCAGGTTAAAATTGTTAAATAATGTCATTGTGTCACTTAAATTTGTAAGACTTAAATTTGTAAGTCTTAGTTCGAACTATATGATTAAAGGCATTCTCTTGTTTCTGACTCCCCCCCCCCCCCCCACACACACACACAGTTTTTTTAACCTTTTGTGACCATGGGGGGATTTACAATGGGTGTTTGTGTAAACTGTGTGTAACAGAATAAAAGGCTGCTATGGGGTGATGGTTCTTTGAAGTGGTCTGAGACTGAGGGCAGAAGGGCTGCTCTGAGATCCTTCCCTTACTAGCATGTGAAAAACCGGTTGAACTGTTCGTCTTGCTTCCTTACTTCGTTAACGGGAATAAGTTTCAAAACCAGTGGGGCCTGTGGAAGCGCAGACCAGACACTGACATTTTATTGCAAAAGACGAATATTTCACCTTTTTTTCAGTGCTTGACAGCTGCTGTTGTCTTTCTATTCTTTGCCCAAAAATGAGATTAAACGCAGTCAGACTCCATCCATTCAAGAAAAATGTTTAAAGAAACCTCCAAGGGTTTTTTTTTTTTCGTAAAAAATATTTTGACTTTACAGAAGCTTTGAGTTTCACACATGGACAAAATACATATTTGATCATATTTACTAAGTATTATCTGTTCAGATTAACATTTCAATGACAATTCAAGTTTTGTTAGTAAGTTTTTCTTTGTTTTGTGCTAGAGAACACCAAACTGTTGTCAAATAGCTAAATAAGCATTTTGTAACAGAAAGTTCTAGTTTTTTAAGGATCTGGTCTCTTCGAGTGGACAACAGTCATTTGTAAAACAGTGTCATGTTTTAAATGTACTGGTCAGTGTGCAACCCTTCACAGAAGGGTCCTCTCTGTGATCCCTACAGACAGTTACAGTGGGGCAAAAAAGTATTTAGTCAGCCACCGATTGTGCAAGTTCCCCCACCTAAAATGATGACAGAGGTCAGTAATTTGCACCAGAGGTACACTTCAACTGTGAGAGACAGAATGTGAAAGAAAAATCCATGAATCCACATGGTAGGATTTGTAAAGAATTTATTGGTAAATCAGGGTGGAAAATAAGTATTTGGTCAATAACAAAAATACAACTCAATACTTTGTAACATAACCTTTGTTGGCAATAACAGAGGTCAAACGTTTACTATAGGTCTTTACCAGGTTTGCACACACAGTAGCTGGTATTTTGGCCCATTCCTCCATGCAGATCTTCTCGAGAGCAGTGATGTTTTGGGGCTGTCGCCGAGCAACACGGACTTTCAACTCCCGCCACAGATTTTCTATGGGGTTGAGGTCTGGAGACTGGCTAGGCCACTCCAGGACTTTCAAATGCTTCTTACGGAGCCACTCCTTTGTTGCCCGGGCGGTGTGTTTTGGATCATTGTCATGTTGGAAGACCCAGCCTCGTTTCATCTTCAAAGTTCTCACTGATGGAAGGAGGTTTTGGCTCAAACTCTCACGATACATGGCCCCATTCATTCTGTCCTTAACACGGATCAGTCGTCCTGTCCCCTTGGCAGAAAAACAGCCCCATAGCATGATGTTTCCACCCCCATGCTTCACAGTAGGTATGGTGTTCTTGGGATGCAACTCAGTATTCTTCTTCCTCCAAACACGACGAGTTGAGTTTATACCAAAAAGTTCTACTTTGGTTTCATCTGACCACATGACATTCTCCCAATCCTCTGCTGTATCATCCATGTGCTCTCTGGCAAACTTCAGACGGGCCTGGACATGCACTGGCTTCAGCAGCGGAACACGTCTGGCACTGCGGGATTTGATTCCCTGCCGTTGTAGTGTGTTACTGATGGTGACCTTTGTTACTTTGGTCCCAGCTCTCTGCAGGTCATTCACCAGGTCCCCCCGTGTGGTTCTGGGATCTTTGCTCACCGTTCTCATGATCATTTTGACCCCACGGGATGAGATCTTGCGTGGAGCCCCAGATCGAGGGAGATTATCAGTGGTCTTGTATGTCTTCCATTTTCTGATGATTGCTCCCACAGTTGATTTTTTCACACCAAGCTGCTTGCCTATTGTAGATTCACTCTTCCCAGTCTGGTGCAGGTCTACAATACTTTTCCTGGTGTCCTTCGAAAGCTCTTTGGTCTTGGCCATGGCGGAGTTTGGAGTCTGACTGTTTGAGGCTGTGGACAGGTGTCTTTTATACAGATGATGAGTTCAAACAGGTGCCATTCATACAGGTAACGAGTGGGGGACAGAAAAGCTTCTTACAGGAGACGTTACAGGTCTGTGAGAGCCAGAGATTTTCCTTGTTTGAGGTGACCAAATACTTATTTTCCACCCTGATTTACGAATAAATTCTTTACAAATCCTACCATGTGGATTCATGGATTTTTTTTCACATTCTGTCTCTCACAGTTGAAGTGTACCTCTGGTGCAAATTACTGACCTCTGTCATCATTTTAAGTGGGGGAACTTGCACAATCGGTGGCTGACTAAATACTTTTTTGCCCCACTGTATAGATGCAAATCCCAGGAGATCAGCAGTTTCTGTAGTACTTACACCAGCCTTTTAAATTACCCTTCTATTCAAACTAAATATAAGTAGTGATATTGAATTTTAAATAATTAATTTGGAAACAGTCTAGAATTTCCCCAAAAATGTAATTTTATGACCGCTAACATAATTAACACATGAAAAAAAATAGCTACAAACTCTTGTGTTTACTCAATCCACCTCCACCAACAGCACCACCAAAACCTTCACCGACAACACCAACCATTGAAGCAACACCATCAACAGCACCAGCCACTGAAGCAACACCATCAACAGCACCAACCATTGAAGCAACACCATCAACAGCACCAGCCATTGAAGCAACACCATCAACAGCACCAGCCATTGAAGCAACACCATCAACAGCACCAACCATTGAAGCAACACCATCAACACCACTGCCAACAACACCAACCACTAAAGCAACACCATCAACAGCACCAGCCATTGAAGCAACACCATCAACAGCACCAGCCATTGAAGCAACACCATCAACAGCACCAACCATTGAAGCAACACCATCAACAGCACTACCAACAACACCAACCACTAAAGCAACACCATCAACAGCACCAGCCATTGAAGCAACACCATCAACAGCACCAGCCATTGAAGCAACACCATCAACAGCACCAGCCATTGAAGCAACACCATCAACAGCACCAACCATTGAAGCAACACCATCAACACCACTGCCAACAACACCAACCACTAAAGCAACACCACCAACAGGACCAGCCATCGACGCAACATCATCAACAGCACCAGCCATCGAAGCAACACCAACCATTGAAGTAACAACAAAAAACCCAAGCACAGCATCAACAACAAAAACAACAGCACCATCAACGACATCGTCAACAACAAGTACAACAGCAGCATCATTCCTGGTGAATTCACGTAAGTTACGTTAATAGAACTTTATTTGATGTGTCATGGAAAATATATTGTAATAGTTTTAGTTCAAATAAATAACTTAAGTTTAACAATGATTCTGAAAAACTCTCCACATGCACGAGTAGAGAGTCTAATCTGATAGGCCAGCCACCTTTGGAGCAAGCTCATTACCACTGCTTGTATTCGGAGTCTCGATCTTCCAGTCACAATCCAAAGCTCATGACTGTAGGTGAGGGTAGGGACTTAGATTCGCTTTTGTGTTCAAGTCCTGGTCCAGGTTCTGGGTGCAAACTACACAGTGTTCAACAAGACTATTTTCTTTTTAACAGGCCTTGAAAAATAGTCAGTAATCACTGTTGGCCTCTGAGGTTTTATTACAACTATTCATCTGCAGCATGTTTTAAAGCTCCGTTTTTGAAACCTTAACGGCAGCTGAGGATCAGGAATTATATTATATCCAAAACCATGCAGCAGTATATTAATGACTAACCTCGTATTGTGGATAGATTATATCAGGTATTCTCCTGGCTGAAGTTTGGTCGTCTTTCATCCTTTTTCTGTTATGTGATTGGGATCAGGGACCCGATGTTTTGTATTGTTTTTTTCACTTTTATTGGGGGGGGGGGGGGGGGGATTGTTCATCCTCCAGCATTACTGTGATAATGTGTTTATATTATGCTATCCATAGGCTTGCTGGCATATAACGGTGGCTGGCTACAGAGCTAACTTCAGTAACCCTACAAACTTTACTGCTGTTTATTTTACTGTCTTTATATATGTCTGAAGCGACAGCAGAGCTGTACATTTTAATTTTTCAAAAATCCCTCAGTAAGAACCTGGTGTATCATCTTTAGATGGAAACTAACCATCTACCCTAACCCTAACTCCCTGCTAACTTCTAACTCTGTTAAATTTCATATTTCATAAATTTCATAAATCCTGTTTTTAAGGGATGCCTGGATGTTAAGCTTTATTGTTTCATCTAGTAGAGCAGCCACACTGATCATTATATTGAAGATGAAATAATTTAGACAGATTTTAACTCTCAGTGAAGCCCGCAGTATTTGTTTGAGTTTGGCAGCTGAAGAGAAGTTTGGACCTGGAAACATCTAATGATGTGAGATCTTATAGGAGGATATGATGATTAGTCTCCGGAGTGTCGGCCAGTGAGCACAGCGCCCACTAGAGAACTTCAAGCCACCCTCATGAAGTCTGTTCCTGATTTTGTGGTCAGAGACATTCACACCAGTGACCTGCTGGAGGTCATTTTGTAGCTCTGGCAGTGCTCATCTTGTTCTTCCTGGCACAAAGAAGCCGATACCTGCCCTGCTGATGAGTTAAGGATCTTCTCTGTCCCTGTCCAGCTCTTCTAGAGTAAAAACCTATCTCCCGGATTCTCCTCCATGCTCTTGAGATTGTGCTGGGACACAGCAAACCTTCTGACAATAACACGTATCCTGGATGAGATGAACTGCCTGTGCAACCTCTGTATCCATATCGCCTCATGCTACCAGCAGCCAAATGCAAAACTAGTGAACAAACAGTAAGAAAAGATGAGAAGGGAAAAGTGTCCCCCACATGTGAAACCATTATCTCTCATTGCTGCCCTTGTAGTGCACCAGTCGTCAATTTCTTTAACACTAAAGCAGATGAAACTGATCCACATCCCCCCTCTGGTACTTACAGCTGAACAGATCAGTTTAACTAACTTGATGCTGTACTCTGATTTAAAAACCGTTCCTTGCGATTGTACTCATAGTCTTTCCTTTCTCCCATAGGTTCACAGGGAGGAATTTGTAAGTTTTTTGAATATACTTTTGATACTGAAATTAAGAGTTACTTTAATTTGCAGTTGTACTTGTATAGTTTTATCCATCCATCCATCTTCATCCGCTTTGTCCGGGGCCGGGTCGCGGGGGCAGCAGCCTAAGCAAAGAGGCCCAGACCTCCCTCTCCCCAGCCACCTCCTCCAGCTTATCCGGGGGAACACCAAGGCGTTCCCAGGCCAGCCGAGAGATATAATCTCTCCAGCGTGTCCTGGGTCTGCCCCGGGGCCTCCTCCCGGTGGGACATGCCTGGAACACCTCACCCAGGAGGCGCCCAGGGGGCATCCTTGTCAGATGCCCAAACCACCTCAGCTGGCTCCTTTCGATGTGGAGCAGTAGCTGCTCTACTCTGAGCCCCTCCCGGATGGCCAAATTTCTCACCCTATCTCTAAGGGAGAGGCCAGCCACCCTTCGGAGGAAGCTCATTTCTGCCGCTTGTATCCGCGATCTCGTTCTTTCGGTCACTACCCACAGCTCGTGGCCATAGGTGAGGGTAGGGACGTAGATCGACCGGTAAATTGAGAGCTTCGCTTTTACACTCAGCTCCCTCTTCACCACGACGGACCGGTGCAGCGTCCGCATTACTGCAGCTGCAGCCCCAATCCGTCTGTCGATCTCCGGCTCCCTTCTCCCATCACTTGCGAACAAGACCCCGAGATACTTGAACTCCTCCACTTGGGGCAGGAACTCATCCCCGACCCGGAGTGGGCACTCCACCCTTTTCCGGCTGAGAACCATGGCCTCAGATTTGGAGGTGCTGATCCTCATTCCCGCTGCTTCACACTCGGCTGCGAACCGTTCCAGTGCGAGCTGGAGGCCCTCACCCGATGAAGCCAACAGAACCACATCATCTGCAAAAATCAGAGATGAGATTCTGAGGCCACCAAAGCGAAAGCCCTCCGCCACTTGGCTGCGCCTAGAAATCCTGTCCATAAAAATTATGAACAGAACCGGAGACAAAGGGCAGCCCTGGCGGAGCCCATCACCCACCGGGAACGAGTCCGACTTATTGCCGGCAATGCGAACCAAGCTCTTGCAATGGTTGTATAGGGATCGAATGGCCCGTAGCAATGGGCCAGACACCCCATACTGCCGCAACACCTCCCACAGGACACCCCGAGGGACACGGTCGAATGCCTTCTCCAAGTCCACTTGTATAGTTTTAGTTCATTTTTATTGTTTATTAATATTTTAGTGTTTATTTGGGTTGATACAATTATATATATTAACAAGATTGCACTGGCATTATAATTAACATTCTATAACAAGCTATGTACTGAAAGAAACAAACCGCAATACTCTCGACACACGTTTAGTTTGCAGATGTTCTCATACAGTCTTTCCTGTTTTTTCATAGGTTCAGAAAAAGAAACGGGTAAGCTTGTGTTTTTTGTTTATTTATTTATTCTTTGCTTCAGTAAAATGTATATTGACAAGTTTGTTGTAGTACCGACATTCCAAAAGAGCCCAAGTCCTCATTTTCTTTTTCAGGTTCCAAAAACTGATAAAACAAATACAGAATTCAACATAATTGTTTTAAAACAACCATATAGCATGTACGATATTTATTAAATGTGTGAATCTTACAGATTGGCCACACTATAGAAAACAAGACAAAAATTAATAGTTCATGCACTTTAAAAACTTTATTCATGCATAAATATGTGTTATCAAGGGAGTGTTACTTTGAAAATTAATACATGTTCAACTTCTTCTCAAACAGGAAGTGACATCCAAAAGATTTTAATAGGAGTTCTTATCATGACGAACATCATTGTCCCCATGGCAATTTATCTGTACATGCGTAACCAGATTCAGCAGGTGAGTGGCAGCTCAGATGTGAATGTTGCTTAATGCAGGGATGTAAGGATGTTCAACTACACATTTAATTTAATACAATAAAGCAGGACAGCAAATGCTGATAAAAATAAATAAATGTGTAAAATTCCAGATAAAAGAGGGTAATTCCATAAATTTACCAACATTTCCTGTTTAAAAAAACAAAAAACAAAAAAAACCCCACTGAAAAACAAAATGATTGAAGACTCCGGTTAGAGTCTTTGCCAGACTGATTCTGGGCCCTGGGCCGTGTGTGTGATACATGTGGCTTAAAGAATGGCGTAGCAGCATGTACCCAGACATATATGGGCTCACATTGTGGTCATAAATATTTTGTACTTGTAAATCACAATGTGTAGTTGTGGACTGAGTACTTTGTAAACCAAAATATCTGAAAATTTTATGTTTGTGATCGATGAGAATTTATGAGTTTGTAAAAACTATTTACACAAGTTACAAATATTTTTGTTGAGGTCTGGCTACAGATACAAAGCAAAAAACTATGTGTAAAACTCTGCTCTCAAGGCTGTGTGTGACTTTCAACTTGCAGTTATGAAGTTTGACCCGGTTCCTTTCAGCAGATCGGTCAATGTCATGTAACAAATTTAACAATCCAATCAGATAACAGATGGGTGGGCTTTACTTAGCCTCAGGCCCTTGAAGGGTAAATGCCCTTTCATGTGCCAGTGTTTTCCTTCATCACCACGAATGAAAACATTTTGTGCGTGTCTGAGTTCGGTAAATTTTTTGAGTCACAGGTTTATGTGTTTATACAGACCCAGAGCCTTTTCAACTGCTCAGTTCAGGGGGAGAGCAGTGCTGTGGAAACAACAGACTCCTCACTAGTCGGGACAGTTACAAAGCTTTCTTCATTATGAATGAGCGATACGTGTTTTATTGAACATTTCAACATAATACAACACAACTTCTTGTAGAGGATATAAAGTAAGAGAGGTACATGTTTTGAAACGACAAGGAGCAGGCGCATCTAGTACACGAAGAGCTGCTGCAAAAAAACGACAGCGGCCAGCGCAACAAATGTTGGATCCTTCACTCTTAGTTAGCGATGAGTGCAGCGCATGCCGTATCTGTTGTAAAAGGGCCTTTATGCTGCACCGTGTGACTCACAGCAAAGGTCCCGGGTGAGCCCTGACTTTGTGTTAACGTAATACTAAAGTAATAATGGTATTTCTGACTGGTATAGCACAACTTTATCTTTCCAACAGCTACCGAAAGTTAAGGGACCTAGCTTGTATGAGCCTCATGGGATATTAATATAGAGATCCTCCAGCTTCAAACTGTATCACCCTTCCAGGACCTGAAGCTCAGTAAAGCTGAGTAAGCCAAACTCATCTGATTTCTGATTGTCATGGCAACCACAAATTTAACAATCCAAAGACCAATCGACTTAAACGAATTTGTACTTGCAAGTTGAAAGTCACACGCAAGCGAGGGAACTTGAGAGTTTTACACGTAGATTTTTGATTTGAATCAGTTTCTGTGAGAACATGAGTATGACAGAGTGTTAAACCTTTTATGTAATAGCACAAATTTGTCACATTGATGCGGAAATGAAGGTTGACCATGGCTTCTGTTTCATTTCTGCTTCAGATTCCAAACTTGAGGGAAGAAGTAAGAATGACAGAGATGCAGGTATTTTTGTAGAATGTGGATGCTAACTCACTGTAACTGAAGCACAGAGGATTAGGATACAACTAAACTTGCAGTTATTTGATAGTCTTACTTAGATATTACATTTCATTAATAAGAACAACAGAAGTGATTTATCTGTTTCTTAACATTGGTAGAGAGTCAACTTTGTGTTAAACCCTGGTCTGCGTGTTTTTGCTTTAACAGTATTATTTTCTTCTCTTTTTAGCAAAACACATTTCCCAGGGATGTTGAAGAGGGTCCCATTTTATTAACGGTAATTTTTACTGTACTACTACTTTCATAAACGGTGCCTGTAAAAGACTTAATGTTTCAAACACGTGGTTTCCTTGACTGATGAGACCAGACAAGACCCGAATGGAAACACAGCCTTGACTGATTTGATATTTGTTCCCACTAAGTGTGCTTTTTTTTTTTTTTTTTTGTCAGCAGAGGTCCAGCTGTAACTACAAAAATCTATTTTTCCAACAACTGTAGGTAAAAAAACAAAACAAAACAAAACAAAACTGTGTCTGCTTATGTGCTCGATACTGGACTTCTCTCAGCTGGGAAGAAACGCACAGATCACTGGGTTAAGTTTCCTTTGTGAGGAGCTGATTAAAAAAACGTTAGACAAAAGTAGCATTTTCTTATTTTTTGTGACTAACAATTTCATGTTGAAAAATAATCTACCTGTTTTATTTTGCATTATTGTGAAATTCAGCAATACACCATTCAGAAATTATCACCAGCTGACTTTTGCAAGTCTTTCTATTGAGTCTGTTCAAATATGGGTTTCTGCAGGAGTCCCCAAATTTCCACAACATCTTTGCCAACGACGTGAAAAAAGATTTAGGCCACATGACACAACACGGATATTTTGTTTGATGCGTGTCTTTTGGACTTCACATTCATTTTAACTGGCTTTTTATTTTTTTGTAACTTGACTCTCACCTCTGTTTCTATTGTAACTGGTCTTTAAGTGATGACATGATGAATCCTGCTAATGGGCCCAAACTACTCTGCATTTAATAAGGCTGTTGATCAGAGATGATCACAAGCTGACTTTTACTATTATTTTTTACCAGTGTCTGTTTAAATATCTTTCTTTTACATATTTTCAACTAGCAAGCACGCAGACATTTTTTTAAATGTCCCAAATTACAGATCCAGGTTTATTTTGATGGCAAGAAAGGCCACTGAAAATGTCAGTATGTAGTATGTAAAGTATGTGTGATATTTAAAGCTAAAATTCTACAGAATTTGACACGAATGACTCTACCAGTTTGGTCAAGGAGAGGGTTCAGATATCCAGCCATAAGACCGTTCTTGGCTATGAAAAGCACTTGGTTGATGTGGCTAAAGGACATTTACATTAATATTAATGAGGGTGGCTGATCTATATATTGGAGCACGCATGTATAATTCTGACACAGTGCGGATTAGAGAAAGTCCAAAATAAATTCAAACTTGTGCACCAAATACTTGTTTTCATAAAGTTATAAAAGATGTACGCTTTTATAACAGTCCAAAGAAATCACGGTGTGAAAAAGACTTTCAACGCAGTCATTTAGTTTGAAGCATGTCTTTTGGACTTTTTATTTTAAATGTACTTTCACTTACTGACTACCTCTATCTCTATTGTATTGTCTGATACATGGAGGTCTAAGCAAGAAAACTACTCAGGTTTTGGGAAAAGATCACAGTTCAAATACACAGCCCAGGATGCTCCATTTGAAAGCTTACCCAAAGATATGGACTACTCAGTCAGATCTTTGGGACTGATAAGAGCTGACTACAGTCACTCTGCCACAGAAACCTCCATTAAAAATTATCAGCCATGCGTTTCGCCAGTCAAGCACACACTTGACTAAGTGCTTTTCTCTTTCTCTTTGTCATACAGACGCCCGAGAGTTCCATCATCATAAATTCACCTGAAAACACCATAATTTAAAGCCCTTGCCCAAATAGAACACACCATTAGAAGTTCTGAGCTGCTGAGAATCTGGATAAATCTGGATATGAGGATCTGCCTTACACAGATCTGGACTTACACAGTCCAGGTGAAGTAAAGGTGGTCTGTGAAGGCCTCTGCGCCCAAAGGTGGATAAGCTTCCAATGTGAAGAAGAGTGGGACCAAACAAGCCGCAGCATGCCTGTTCATGTAACTGCTCTGCAGTCGCACATCAAGATTGTTTTCTGTCCGCCTCATGCAAAATGTTTTACTGCTGTGCTGGTTTTAAGTGACCAAAGTCTTACCAGAAGAAGTGCACTGCAGAAAATCTGTTTTAACACGAACAATAACGAGTTGGTTTTTTGTCATATTTAGAATAATTTTAAACACAAAGACACAGATTATGCATGTAGTCAGTAAACATATATATGTGTGTGTCTCTGTGTGTTCAAGTGTTCCACTGTGCAGACTACTATATTTAGTGCGACTGCAAAAGAAAAAAGTTACGTTTTTATGGCTAATGGACTAATTGCCTCTGTTCATGTGTGCATATTTGGGGAAAGGTTTGGTGGCTTTTTTTCTATTCCTTGTATGTATTAAGTATGTTGTGATAAAGCTTCAGCTGAAAAGCTAAAAGTGCCTAAAAAAAATTAAATATTATTATTTTTTTATTGCACAATGCACATTAAGCGAAGCCACCATAAAAAATTGAACTTTTACCTTTTTCTAAGCCAGCTGTGCTAGCTTTACCCCTAAAATGTGATCTTATCTGTTAACAGTTGTTCTAGATAAGTTCTCACTGTACAGTCCTCATACATCCATCGAATGTGTTTGTGTTTCATGGAAGTATAAATAGAAAATTACCTACCGCAATGCTTTTATTATTTTCATAAATCACTGCAAAAACAAAGAGATGTGAAAAAAGCGGTCTTCTCTGCACGTTTTCATTTTCATACTGTCACGTTATTTCACTCTTATATATGGTAAATGGTCTGTATTTGTATAGCGCTTTACTTGGTCCACTCTTGTGTATGTGTAATTATCCCACATATCTGTCCCTCACATATGGAAGACTGTAGACATTGTTCTGTGTTTTCAGTTTTTGGCTTTTGATGCATTTGTGGAATATATTTTAGTTTTTGTTTATGTAAAAATTTTTATTTTTATATATTTTTTAAGCCAACCACTTTATTTATTGTGTTTGTAATAGAGACTGAGTAGGAGTTTTTTTGTTTTGTTTTTGAATGTGTAGATGTGAGTTTAGACAAGCATCTGTCACGGTCCTGGGTCTCCTGACCCAGCGTTTTTAGTTCTTTGTGATTATTGTACTTGTGTGTGATTTATTCTATGGCTTCTAGTTTTGATCCCTTGCCCTTCATGTCTCTCTGTGCCCCCTCTGTTCTGTGTAATTGTGTCTTTGCATGTTTGAGTTTCTTGTTTTCTGTCACTCTGCATTGTGCATTATGTTCTCATGGTTGGTCTTTTGTTACTCTCTCTAGTCTAGTCTCTTGTGTTCCCAGCTGAGTATTTCCCTGTGTATTTTGGTTCTTAGACCTCTGCCTTATGGTTTATGTCTCTGTATTTCTTAGTTGCTGTCTCCACTGTGTCAAGTTCGCGTCTCTGTGTGATACTTCCTGTTTTACTTTGATGGTCTGTGTCTCATGTGAATGCGTCCTGCTTTGCTTGTCTCGTCAGTCCTGATTTCTCCCAGCTGTGCCCTCCTTCTGTGTCTCATTCCCCTCGTTACTTCCCAGTGTATTTAAACCCTGTGTTTCTCTGAGTCAGTGTTGCATCATCCCTCATGCTGTGTGGATCTCCCTGTGTGTCTCTCTGTGAGTTTTCCAAGTTCCCAGTTTAGATTAGTTTGTATGTTTTTTCCCTGCCAGCAAATAAAGCTGAGTTTTGAGTTCACCTCCCTGAGTCTGTGAGTCCTGCACTTTGGGTCCAACTCCTGCCTGCCGCACAGCGATTCATGACAGCATCTATGATTCCCATACATACTCCTTGGTGTGGAACAAAAATGTCCAGACTGAAAAGAGAAAAATGTAAGCAGATAATAGAACGGACCCGGTGAACATATCTGAGCACAGGAGCCAGACTTGTAAAGTGTATAAAAAGCTATATTTAAAACCAAGTAATAAATAAGAAATGAATAAAAAAGAAAAATCAAACAAAAACATTTCTTTAATTGAAACAGTCACATTAAGGATTCATCTACACCAGGGGTCCCCAAACCCCGTCCACAAGGGCCGGTGTCCCTGCAGGTTTTAATAATAATAATAATAATAATGGATTGGATTTATATAGCGCTTTTCAAGGCACCCAAAGCGCTTTACAATGCCACTATTCATTCATTCGCGCATTCACACACTGGTGGAGGCAGCTACGGTTGTAGCCACAGCTGCCCTGGGGCAGACTGACAGAAGCGAGGCTGCCATATCGCACCATCGGCCCCTCTGGCCAACACCAGTAGGTGGCAGGTGAAGGACACAACGACCAGGACAGAGAGCCCGGGGATCGAACTGGCGACCTTCCGGTTACAGATGCGCTTCCCAAAGTTTTAGATCTCACCCTGGGTCAACACACCTGAATCACGTGATTAGTTCATTACCAGGCCTCTGGAGAACTTCAGGACATGTTGGCTGTATCCCAATTCAGGGTCTGCAGCCTTAAAGTACGCAGCCTTGACGGTCCACACGGGCCGCGTACTCAAAGACTGCTAAGGCTGGAAGTGCAAGGCTTGTGAAATGGGATGGTCTAGCCTCCGTTGCGCTGCCCAGGTTGCCTAGCAACCATGACACTAACTGCTGGAAACGTTTCATACAGCTTTGTTTGACAGAAATAAAGGAGAAAATCTTTTGTTCATTTGTTTGTTTGTTTCTACATGAGCTTTGATTTGATAAGTATCTGAGGCTGAGACCACAGGACTGTGAAATCATGATTATTGGGCTTCACTTCTGTACTGAACAATCATTTAAGATTAGCTAGTAAATAACAATTAGCTAATGTTGTTCATGAGACTAAAGTCATCTCACTTTGGTGATGCAAATATAATAAGTTATTATTTCAATCATTATTAGTTATTACAGCAGTGAATGAACTCTGTTTCAAATACTGAGCTTCAGTATTTATTTATATTTCCTGTCACCTTAAATCTTCATTCAAAGACAGGTTCCTTTGACACTGTATGTATAAATGTATTATATATAAGAGACTGTCAAGAGATGCATTCTTAAACACTTTTTCAGTTGAGAATCAGAGAGGAGAAACACAGTTTTACTTGTATACAAGGGCAGCACAGAGCACTCGCACTGAGAGTGAGGGCTCTGAGACTCGCAGCTCTGTGACTGCCCTGGTCTTTATTTATATATCGGTGGGTGTTTGTTCCTTACATTGGAATGGTTGGTTTCACCCAAATGTATCAGTAAGCCTAAATTTGGTCAATGGCTGCACTGCAAAAACAGCTATACTTGAAACACGCTAAATATTCTTAAATCTGACAAAATTTTCTTGTTTTGAGCAAAAAAAATCTGCCAATGGGGTAAGCAAAAGTTGCTTGACTAGAATTCTTAAAACTAGCAAATTAATCTAACTGCCATATGCCTTTTAACTAGACAAAATTGTCTAAAATGTATGCTTATTTGAAGAAAATGTGACTTATTATAAGTAAAAGACACTTTGATATTTAGAAAATATCTACCTAAAATGAGTATTATGCTTTCTTGAACAAGCTGTTTTCAAGAATTATTTGCTTACTTTAAGATTCTACACCTTAATTTAGATTTTTCACATAAAAAAAACACCTTACTATAGGACAAATTTTCTTAAAACTGAATTGTTTCTTTCTTGATTGAGCTAACTATAAGAATTATGTTTCGACTCTGAGAACAATAATCAGCAAAAATTCCTGAGAATAAGACACCATCTCTTCAAAAAGCTACTAAAAATAAGGGAATTCATCTTAAATTAAGACAGCAAAAGCACTCTTAGTTTTTGCGCTTTTATTGACACAGCAATGGGTCAGTAACTCACTGAGGTCTGTTCCAGGAGAATCATGTCTAAAATTATACATTTCAACAGGGTACTGTGTAACATGGCCAATATAAGAAGTGCATATTCCAGATACTCTTAACATGAATAATAACAGTATAACACACTCATGGCTGGTATCAAAAATAAATTTTGCTGAAGCTTAAAACAATCACTATTTCAAATCCTATATTACATAACATTTTAGAAGAACAAGTTTAACGACCACACAAACAAACATGTGTTTTACATTTGAACAACTTTTCTAAAGAAAAAAAAAACAACCTCACTGACTAACACTGAGTCTGATAAACAAGGCAGATGGAGTCTGTCATCTGAGAGACTCACTCAATGAATGACTTCCACTCACCAAGCGCCTTCTTGTAAGAAGGGGTTGAATCTCGGTCATGGATGGAGTCTTTGAGTATTTCAGTTTGCAAGACAGACAGCAGCGTGGAAATGCACTTTGGATATGTGAGGTGGAGGGCATAGTAATATGCCATCAGATAGAGCAGTCCCTCATTAAGATCCTTCCGGTCAAAAGTGCTCACCGGTGTGGTTCCAACAGCTATCATGCAGTTGCCTTCAGAGACAAGCAGAACTGGACAAGCCAGGGGTCGCTGACGCAGGTAACCTTCAGGGTCTTCTGAAGTCTACATGACAGAAAAAAAGAGGATTAGAACAAGACACACTTGACTAAGTGCTTTTCTCTTTCTCTTTGTCATACAGACGCCTGAGAGTTCCATCATCATAAATTCACCTGAAAACACCATAATTTAAAGCCCTTGCCCAAATAGAACACACCATTAGAAGTTCTGAGCTGCTGAGAATCTGGATAAATCTGGATACGAGGATCTGCCTTACACAGATCTGGACTTACACAGTCCAGGTGAAGTAAAGGTGGTCTGTGAAGGCCTCTGCGCCCAAAGGTGGATAAGCTTCCAATGTGAAGAAGAGTGGGACCAAACAAGCCGCAGCATGCCTGTTCATGTAACTGCTCTGCAGTCGCACATCAAGATTGTTTTCTGTCCGCCTCATGCAAAATGTTTTACTGCTGTGCTGGTTTTAAGTGCCCAAAGTCTTACCAGAAGAAGTGCACTGCAGAAAATCTGTTTTAACACGAACAATAACGAGTTGGTTTTTTGTCATATTTAGAATAATTTTAAACACAAAGACACAGATTATGCATGTAGTCAGTAAACATATATATGTGTGTGTGTCTCTGTGTGTTCAAGTGTTCCACTGTGCAGACTACTATATTTAGTGCGACTGCAAAAGAAAAAAGTTACGTTTTTATGGCTAATGGACTAATTGCCTCTGTTCATGTGTGCATATTTGGGGAAAGGTTTGGTGGCTTTTTTTCTATTCCTTGTATGTATTAAGTATGTTGTGATAAAGCTTCAGCTGAAAAGCTAAAAGTGCCTAAAAAAAATTAAATATTATTATTTTTTTATTGCACAATGCACATTAAGCGAAGCCACCATAAAAAATTGAACTTTTACCTTTTTCTAAGCCAGCTGTGCTAGCTTTACCCCTAAAATGTGATCTTATCTGTTAACAGTTGTTCTAGATAAGTTCTCACTGTACAGTCCTCATACATCCATCGAATGTGTTTGTGTTTCATGGAAGTATAAATAGAAAATTACCTACCGCAATGCTTTTATTATTTTCATAAATCACTGCAAAAACAAAGAGATGTGAAAAAAGCGGTCTTCTCTGCACGTTTTCATTTTCATACTGTCACGTTATTTCACTCTTATATATGGTAAATGGTCTGTATTTGTATAGCGCTTTACTTGGTCCACTCTTGTGTATGTGTAATTATCCCACATATCTGTCCCTCACATATGGAAGACTGTAGACATTGTTCTGTGTTTTCAGTTTTTGGCTTTTGATGCATTTGTGGAATATATTTTAGTTTTTGTTTATGTAAAAATTTTTATTTTTATATATTTTTTAAGCCAACCACTTTATTTATTGTGTTTGTAATAGAGACTGAGTAGGAGTTTTTTTGTTTTGTTTTTGAATGTGTAGATGTGAGTTTAGACAAGTATCTATGATTCCCATACATACTCCTTGGTGTGGAACAAAAATGTCCAGACTGAAAAGAGAAAAATGTAAGCAGATAATAGAACGGACCCGGTGAACATATCTGAGCACAGGAGCCAGACTTGTAAAGTGTATAAAAAGCTATATTTAAAACCAAGTAATAAATAAGAAATGAATAAAAAAGAAAAATCAAACAAAAACATTTCTTTAATTGAAACAGTCACATTAAGGATTCATCTACACCAGGGGTCCCCAAACCCCGTCCACAAGGGCCGGTGTCCCTGCAGGTTTTAATAATAATAATAATAATAATAATGGATTGGATTTATATAGTGCTTTTCAAGGCACCCAAAGCGCTTTACAATGCCACTATTCATTCATTCGCGCATTCACACACTGGTGGAGGCAGCTACGGTTGTAGCCACAGCTGCCCTGGGGCAGACTGACAGAAGCGAGGCTGCCATATCGCGCCATCGGCCCCTCTGGCCAACACCAGTAGGTGGCAGGTGAAGGACACAACGACCAGGACAGAGAGCCCGGGGATCGAACTGGCGACCTTCCGGTTACAGATGCGCTTCCCAAACCCCTGAGTTTTAGATCTCACCCTGGGTCAACACACCTGAATCACGTGATTAGTTCATTACCAGGCCTCTGGAGAACTTCAGGACATGTTGGCTGTATCCCAATTCAGGGTCTGCAGCCTTAAAGTACGCAGCCTTGACGGTCCACACGGGCCGCGTACTCAAAGACTGCTAAGGCTGGAAGTGCAAGGCTTCTGAAATGGGATGGTCTAGCCTCCGTTGCGCTGCCCAGGTTGCCTAGCAACCATGACACTAACTGCTGGAAACGTTTCATACAGCTTTGTTTGACAGAAATAAAGGAGAAAATCTTTTGTTCATTTGTTTGTTTGTTTCTACATGAGCTTTGATTTGATAAGTATCTGAGGCTGAGACCACAGGACTGTGAAATCATGATTATTGGGCTTCACTTCTGTACTGAACAATCATTTAAGATTAGCTAGTAAATAACAATTAGCTAATGTTGTTCATGAGACTAAAGTCATCTCACTTTGGTGATGCAAATATAATAAGTTATTATTTCAATCATTATTAGTTATTACAGCAGTGAATGAACTCTGTTTCAAATACTGAGCTTCAGTATTTATTTATATTTCCTGTCACCTTAAATCTTCATTCAAAGACAGGTTCCTTTGACACTGTATGTATAAATGTATTATATATAAGAGACTGTCAAGAGATGCATTCTTAAACACTTTTTCAGTTGAGAATCAGAGAGGAGAAACACAGTTTTACTTGTATACAAGGGC
Source organism: Aulonocara stuartgranti (assembly GCF_965226115.1). Classification (NCBI taxonomy): domain Eukaryota; kingdom Metazoa; phylum Chordata; class Actinopteri; order Cichliformes; family Cichlidae; genus Aulonocara; species Aulonocara stuartgranti. The sequence goes on from NC_138942.1 coordinate 34,202,173, forward strand.
AGCACAGAGCACTCGCACTGAGAGTGAGGGCTCTGAGACTCGCAGCTCTGTGACTGCCCTGGTCTTTATTTATATATCGGTGGGTGTTTGTTCCTTACATTGGAATGGTTGGTTTCACCCAAATGTATCAGTAAGCCTAAATTTGGTCAATGGCTGCACTGCAAAAACAGCTATACTTGAAACACGCTAAATATTCTTAAATCTGACAAAATTTTCTTGTTTTGAGCAAAAAAAATCTGCCAATGGGGTAAGCAAAAGTTGCTTGACTAGAATTCTTAAAACTAGCAAATTAATCTAACTGCCATATGCCTTTTAACTAGACAAAATTGTCTAAAATGTATGCTTATTTGAAGAAAATGTGACTTATTATAAGTAAAAGACACTTTGATATTTAGAAAATATCTACCTAAAATGAGTATTATGCTTTCTTGAACAAGCTGTTTTCAAGAATTATTTGCTTACTTTAAGATTCTACACCTTAATTTAGATTTTTCACATAAAAAAAACACCTTACTATAGGACAAATTTTCTTAAAACTGAATTGTTTCTTTCTTGATTGAGCTAACTATAAGAATTATGTTTCGACTCTGAGAACAATAATCAGCAAAAATTCCTGAGAATAAGACACCATCTCTTCAAAAAGCTACTAAAAATAAGGGAATTCATCTTAAATTAAGACAGCAAAAGCACTCTTAGTTTTTGCGCTTTTATTGACACAGCAATGGGTCAGTAACTCACTGAGGTCTGTTCCAGAAGAATCATGTCTAAAATTATACATTTCAACAGGGTACTGTGTAACATGGCCAATATAAGAAGTGCATATTCCAGATACTCTTAACATGAATAATAACAGTATAACACACTCATGGCTGGTATCAAAAATAAATTTTGCTGAAGCTTAAAACAATCACTATTTCAAATCCTATATTACATAACATTTTAGAAGAACAAGTTTAACGACCACACAAACAAACATGTGTTTTACATTTGAACAACTTTTCTAAAGAAAAAAAAAACAACCTCACTGACTAACACTGAGTCTGATAAACAAGGCAGATGGAGTCTGTCATCTGAGAGACTCACTCAATGAATGACTTCCACTCACCAAGCGCCTTCTTGTAAGAAGGGGTTGAATCTCGGTCATGGATGGAGTCTTTGAGTATTTCAGTTTGCAAGACAGACAGCAGCGTGGAAATGCACTTTGGATATGTGAGGTGGAGGGCATAGTAATATGCCATCAGATAGAGCAGTCCCTCATTAAGATCCTTCCGGTCAAAAGTGCTCACCGGTGTGGTTCCAACAGCTATCATGCAGTTGCCTTCAGAGACAAGCAGAACTGGACAAGCCAGGGGTCGCTGACGCAGGTAACCTTCAGGGTCTTCTGAAGTCTACATGACAGAAAAAAAGAGGATTAGAACAAGACACACTTGACTAAGTGCTTTTCTCTTTCTCTTTGTCATACAGACGCCCGAGAGTTCCATCATCATAAATTCACCTGAAAACACCATAATTTAAAGCCCTTGCCCAAATAGAACACACCATTAGAAGTTCTGAGCTGCTGAGAATCTGGATAAATCTGGATATGAGGATCTGCCTTACACAGATCTGGACTTACACAGTCCAGGTGAAGTAAAGGTGGTCTGTGAAGGCCTCTGCGCCCAAAGGTGGATAAGCTTCCAATGTGAAGAAGAGTGGGACCAAACAAGCCGCAGCATGCCTGTTCATGTAACTGCTCTGCAGTCGCACATCAAGATTGTTTTCTGTCCGCCTCATGCAAAATGTTTTACTGCTGTGCTGGTTTTAAGTGCCCAAAGTCTTACCAGAAGAAGTGCACTGCAGAAAATCTGTTTTAACACGAACAATAACGAGTTGGTTTTTTGTCATATTTAGAATAATTTTAAACACAAAGACACAGATTATGCATGTAGTGAGTAAACATATATATGTGTGTGTCTCTGTGTGTTCAAGTGTTCCACTGTGCAGACTACTATATTTAGTGCGACTGCAAAAGAAAAAAGTTACGTTTTTATGGCTAATGGACTAATTGCCTCTGTTCATGTGTGCATATTTGGGGAAAGGTTTGGTGGCTTTTTTTCTATTCCTTGTATGTATTAAGTATGTTGTGATAAAGCTTCAGCTGAAAAGCTAAAAGTGCCTAAAAAAAATTAAATATTATTATTTTTTTATTGCACAATGCACATTAAGCGAAGCCACCATAAAAAATTGAACTTTTACCTTTTTCTAAGCCAGCTGTGCTAGCTTTACCCCTAAAATGTGATCTTATCTGTTAACAGTTGTTCTAGATAAGTTCTCACTGTACAGTCCTCATACATCCATCGAATGTGTTTGTGTTTCATGGAAGTATAAATAGAAAATTACCTACCGCAATGCTTTTATTATTTTCATAAATCACTGCAAAAACAAAGAGATGTGAAAAAAGCGGTCTTCTCTGCACGTTTTCATTTTCATACTGTCACGTTATTTCACTCTTATATATGGTAAATGGTCTGTATTTGTATAGCACTTTACTTGGTCCACTCTTGTGTATGTGTAATTATCCCACATATCTGTCCCTCACATATGGAAGACTGTAGACATTGTTCTGTGTTTTCAGTTTTTGGCTTTTGATGCATTTGTGGAATATATTTTAGTTTTTGTTTATGTAAAAATTTTTATTTTTATATATTTTTTAAGCCAACCACTTTATTTATTGTGTTTGTAATAGAGACTGAGTAGGAGTTTTTTTGTTTTGTTTTTGAATGTGTAGATGTGAGTTTAGACAAGTATCTATGATTCCCATACATACTCCTTGGTGTGGAACAAAAATGTCCAGACTGAAAAGAGAAAAATGTAAGCAGATAATAGAACGGACCCGGTGAACATATCTGAGCACAGGAGCCAGACTTGTAAAGTGTATAAAAAGCTATATTTAAAACCAAGTAATAAATAAGAAATGAATAAAAAAGAAAAATCAAACAAAAACATTTCTTTAATTGAAACAGTCACATTAAGGATTCATCTACACCAGGGGTCCCCAAACCCCGTCCACAAGGGCCGGTGTCCCTGCAGGTTTTAATAATAATAATAATAATAATGGATTGGATTTATATAGTGCTTTTCAAGGCACCCAAAGCGCTTTACAATGCCACTATTCATTCACTCTCGCATTCACACACTGGTGGAGGCAGCTACGGTTGTAGCCACAGCTGCCCTGGGGCAGACTGACAGAAGCGAGGCTGCCATATCGCGCCATCGGCCCCTCTGGCCAACACCAGTAGGTGGCAGGTGAAGGACACAACGACCAGGACAGAGAGCCCGGGGATCGAACTGGCTGGCGACCTTCCGGTTACAGATGCGCTTCCCAAACCCCTGAGTTTTAGATCTCACCCTGGGTCAACACACCTGAATCACGTGATTAGTTCATTACCAGGCCTCTGGAGAACTTCAGGACATGTTGGCTGTATCCCAATTCAGGGTCTGCAGCCTTAAAGTACGCAGCCTTGACGGTCCACACGGGCCGCGTACTCAAAGACTGCTAAGGCTGGAAGTGCAAGGCTTCTGAAATGGGACGGTCTAGCCTCCGTTGCGCTGCCCAGGTTGCCTAGCAACCATGACACTAACTGCTGGAAACGTTTCATACAGCTTTGTTTGACAGAAATAAAGGAGAAAATCTTTTGTTCATTTGTTTGTTTGTTTCTACATGAGCTTTGATTTGATAAGTATCTGAGGCTGAGACCACAGGACTGTGAAATCATGATTATTGGGCTTCACTTCTGTACTGAACAATCATTTAAGATTAGCTAGTAAATAACAATTAGCTAATGTTGTTCATGAGACTAAAGTCATCTCACTTTGGTGATGCAAATATAATAAGTTATTATTTCAATCATTATTAGTTATTACAGCAGTGAATGAACTCTGTTTCAAATACTGAGCTTCAGTATTTATTTATATTTCCTGTCACCTTAAATCTTCATTCAAAGACAGGTTCCTTTGACACTGTATGTATAAATGTATTATATATAAGAGACTGTCAAGAGATGCATTCTTAAACACTTTTTCAGTTGAGAATCAGAGAGGAGAAACACAGTTTTACTTGTATACAAGGGCAGCACAGAGCACTCGCACTGAGAGTGAGGGCTCTGAGACTCGCAGCTCTGTGACTGCCCTGGTCTTTATTTATATATCGGTGGGTGTTTGTTCCTTACATTGGAATGGTTGGTTTCACCCAAATGTATCAGTAAGCCTAAATTTGGTCAATGGCTGCACTGCAAAAACAGCTATACTTGAAACACGCTAAATATTCTTAAATCTGACAAAATTTTCTTGTTTTGAGCAAAAAAAATCTGCCAATGGGGTAAGCAAAAGTTGCTTGACTAGAATTCTTAAAACTAGCAAATTAATCTAACTGCCATATGCCTTTTAACTAGACAAAATTGTCTAAAATGTATGCTTATTTGAAGAAAATGTGACTTATTATAAGTAAAAGACACTTTGATATTTAGAAAATATCTACCTAAAATGAGTATTATGCTTTCTTGAACAAGCTGTTTTCAAGAATTATTTGCTTACTTTAAGATTCTACACCTTAATTTAGATTTTTCACATTAAAAAAAACACCTTACTATAGGACAAATTTTCTTAAAACTGAATTGTTTCTTTCTTGATTGAGCTAACTATAAGAATTATGTTTCGACTCTGAGAACAATAATCAGCAAAAATTCCTGAGAATAAGACACCATCTCTTCAAAAAGCTACTAAAAATAAGGGAATTCATCTTAAATTAAGACAGCAAAAGCACTCTTAGTTTTTGCGCTTTTATTGACACAGCAATGGGTCAGTAACTCACTGAGGTCTGTTCCAGGAGAATCATGTCTAAAATTATACATTTCAACAGGGTACTGTGTAACATGGCCAATATAAGAAGTGCATATTCCAGATACTCTTAACATGAATAATAACAGTATAACACACTCATGGCTGGTATCAAAAATAAATTTTGCTGAAGCTTAAAACAATCACTATTTCAAATCCTATATTACATAACATTTTAGAAGAACAAGTTTAACGACCACACAAACAAACATGTGTTTTACATTTGAACAACTTTTCTAAAGAAAAAAAAAACAACCTCACTGACTAACACTGAGTCTGATAAACAAGGCAGATGGAGTCTGTCATCTGGGAGACTCACTCAATGAATGACTTCCACTCACCAAGCGCCTTCTTGTAAGAAGGGGTTGAATCTCGGTCATGGATGGAGTCTTTGAGTATTTCAGTTTGCAAGACAGACAGCAGCGTGGAAATGCACTTTGGATATGTGAGGTGGAGGGCATAGTAATATGCCATCAGATAGAGCAGTCCCTCATTAAGATCCTTCCGGTCAAAAGTGCTCACCGGTGTGGTTCCAACAGCTATCATGCAGTTGCCTTCAGAGACAAGCAGAACTGGACAAGCCAGGGGTCGCTGACGCAGGTAGCCTTCAGGGTCTTCTGAAGTCTACATGACAGAAAAAAAGAGGATTAGAACAAGACCGTAAGAAACACAATTTTTGAGTTGCATTAGAGTTTAAAATAGATCAACTTTTTTTGTAGGTTTTACTAACATCAACATGTTATGGGGATCTGAACTTTAAGAATATTTGACTGACTCCACAGTAAAATATATAAAATGAAAACATGAGTAACTGCAAAATTCAACAATATATACACATAGAATATTCCAGCCTTACCTTTAGGACATGGAAAAAAGCCTCACTACAGATGCCCAGCTTCTTAGGTGGTACTGTGCTGGAAGGGAAAAGCACGGGAAGGGCTCTGAACACAGCTGCTGCATGTTCCACTGGTTTGAAAAAAGAAAAATAAGACAGGGCAACACCATTAAGCATTGCAAATAATGTAATCTGCAAAGCATAAATGTAGACAAATCAAGATACTGTAGCATTACCTCCATCCAAAGTTTTTGGCGGCTTCATAACTTTCTTCATGACACCATAAAACTGCACCTTCGAGTAGAAGATTTCCCATCTATCCTTCATCTCAGAAATGTATTTCAAGTTGGATGGTTGAATAATTCTCCGCAGCTCATCAAGGACCTGAAAAATACAGACAGAAACCCAACTGAGATAGATCTGTCTAGCTCTGTATCTGGTCTTGACAATAAGTGATAACAATTTAAACATGAGGGCCAGTATTTAAGAAATTTGAAAATCATATCAAAATGTCCCCAAAGGAATAACAGGATGGCTAAAAGAAATAAGTGCGGCTTACATGGTCCAGTTCTCTGAAACAAGGATATGCCTCTAGTATCTTCACTGCTCTGTCCTGCTCCTTTATAGCATCAGAGTTAATGAATTGTCTTCTAGACTCAAACTCCAGGTTCAGCAGTTGGGTAACAGCAGCTTTGTTTGGTTTTTTGGGCTTGTATATTTCTTGAAGTGTATTGTAGTGTCTTGCCTGGGTCTTTTGGCTGTCAAAGAAGTCAGCTGAACCAGCTAAACACACAGAGCAGAGGTGTGCAAATCATTTATTGCCACAGTAAGGCTTTATATATATGTTATTGGTGCAAAACAATAAAACAAAAATACCAAAATATATCTGTAAATTAGATCAACAAATTAACTAACCACCTATCTTAAAATTGTTCATTAATCCTGTGAAGTTGTCACTATTAAATGGAACACAAAGACTCCAAGATAAACAGTGAAGTAATTGTGTTCCATTGTTAGCAGAATTTTTAACAAAAAAACAAAAAGTATCGTCCAAACCACATTTACACTCAGGCTGTAATAAGAGGGTGCATCATATTATACTTACATTCTTCATCACTGCCATCCTGGTGGTGCACTGGGGTGCCCATCGATCTAACTGGTGATTTATCTAGAATAATAGTTGATGCACTGGACTCCCCACTGCTGTCACTTTTTGCAACGCTTTCATTCCCATCCTTTCTTGGCTTCTTCGCAGGAGGTTTTTTGTCTTTCCTTGGACATTTGACATTGGAGAGTCTCTTCATTAGCTTTTTATCAACATGCTCCAAACAGGTACAAACGGTAAAAATTAAAAGATGATAAGATACATCACTCATGATTAAAAAGGTGGTATTGTATTCATAATACAGTTACTTTGTTGAAATAAATGGATTACATGGCAGTCCTTTCCTGTTTCATATGTTAGGCTATGCCCTCTCTACTTGTGATAGACAAACAAAACAGGCATTAAGAGGCTCTAATGCCTGGGTCTCAATCTCCTGGCCCATGTCACCCCTACTTGTGGCCCACATAATGACATGAAGAAACATTTTTAAGAATTATTATTCAAAAAATGATTTAATATGAAGGCAACAGGCAGAGTGCTACAGTCCTAAAGAATGTAGCCTCATGGGCAGTGTAGTCTGTGCTGCAGGGAGAATGGACTGCCATACCTGTTATGTGTCTTTGAGCGCGAGGAGGGAGAAAAAGGAGAGTGGAAAAGTACGAGCTGTCTCCGAGCAGAAACGGGAGCTGCAGCAAAATCGCTGGTGTGAAATTAACACTGTGAGTGTTAAATTTAACACTAGAAAAGTGTCTATATCTGTCCACTCTTTTGAGTTTTAAATTAACACTTTTCAAGGTGTTATATTTCTAACATCTACCCATTAAAAAGAAATACAAGACATTAACATTCCAAAATACTTTGTATTCAGATACACCACAAGTAAACAAGTTATACAAAATAACAGTATGGGACAATGTACATTTTGTCATCAGTGCCATTTGAAAATCGCCTATCATAAGGTCTATAGTACACCAGATCATCTACAGAGATCAGTGCAAAGACATCTAATCCATCCTCAATAACAAATGCATTTAAGTGATCATTGAAATATATATAAATATATTGTTGAGACCGTTTTATTCAGTGCTTCACTGCGTTTAAGCTGCTGGCCAAGACTTCATTAATGGAGCCAAACTGTAATCTTTTAAATAAAAATTTTCAAAATGAAAGGCTAATTGATTCTGATGTTTTTTTACTAGTGTTTTTGTGATATTTTTTAAAGTTCTTTACAGATCTTTTGAAGAATTTGTGCTTTGCTTCAAATCTCATGCACCACATATGTATGAGTGGCCCAATTTTTCTAATGCAGCGTGGGTAATGGATCATTAGGTGGTGCTTTGGAATCAAACTCCGTTCTGGAAAAAGAGATTTGAAAGCCTTGTGATGATCGGCAATCAGATGTTTCAAATAGCAAGTCATGCCATGAGTTATAATGGGTGAAAAAACAATGTTCACAATTTGAACTAACAAAAGTAGCAAGTTCCAATGTCCATCATTTCTGCAAACGATATCACCAAAAATCAATGGGCTATTCCGCAAAAGACACCATGACTGCACAGCATTAAGCCCAAGATCTTTGCTGTTGTCATCCAGTTTTAGCCCACCTGGCCTGTTCCTTCTCTGTGCATATCCGTAGTTAAAGCTTATAATTCTCTGTGACAATGAATTCAAGGATATCAAAGAGGTCTTAATCAAGTACTGAAACACAAGCTTTAACTCATACTGCACCACTCCCTCTAGTAGATCATGCATTATGTCTACAGCATAGTTGTCTGAAATATGGACCAGCTGAAGTGAATTGAGTAGACAATTTCTTTTTACACCAAATGTTGAGACCAAAGCAGGATTTCCTTGAATGGCACCACAGTGTTTGTAATGAAGTTCTTTGTAACGCAGTGTTAAGCCTACATGATCTTCACTAAAAACTGACTGCAACTCTGTCTTATCAGTTAAACAAAATCTACAACAATAGTTTGCACTAAATAATCTTCTTCTTCCTAGCGGTTTATATCTCGCGACGCAGGGTCCGCTATCTTGCATGCCTTCCTCCACTTCTTCCTATCAAGGGTGTCTAGTTTGCACTAAATGATTCAACAAAACCAGAAATGCTATGTAAAGCCAAGTTGTCACCTGTAATCTGAAAAAGCGAACCTCTCACAGGTGTGGCTGAAAAGGGCATTCCTTCAGTCTCTAAAATCTTTAGATCATCAACAAGTGGCTTTAGGATAGGATCAAACCCATATTTTTTTAAGTCTTCTGAATGAAAAAGGGCTACAAGATGAATGTTCATCAACACAGAACTTAACTCTGGTGGCAAATTTCTCAAAACAAAATAAATACAACCAAGTGTGTGCACTCCCCTTTTTGAGCCTAGAGGATTAGCAGTTTCAAAATCGTCATAGTAGAGCTGGATCTGGAGAGCATGTTCTTGTTGTGAGAATAAACTGTGATTTTTGAAGTAGGAGCCGTCATTTAAATCTCTGTAAAATCCCTCCATGTTTAGTTTTGTTTTTTGGAAACTGCTACAAAGTTCACTGTTTCGAAACATAGATGAAAGGGATCTGTCAATGGAAAATTTTACTTAGTAGTCAGTATAATCTTTTAATGATATGAGTTTACATATGGTAGAATACTGCATGTAATCATTTGTGTTTAGAAGTATATAGTTGGTGGCATATTGAAAGAATGTCTCATCCTAGGAGGTCTGTAACATTCCAGGGTGTTCTGGCTTCACCAGGTCATACCTTGTCTTATTGTTTTACGGTAGGATTAACGTAGCTATGTCTGTTCTAGTCTAAGTGCTTTTTGTTTAGATGAACTGCTGGACTTCCAGTCCAGCAGGTTTAGGGAAGTCGTTTATGGACACACACACACACACACACACACACACACACACACACACACACACACACACAGGCACCCACTGAAGTATAAATAAAGACCGGGGCAGTTTCTCAGTGCGAGTCTCAGTTTCTGGAGGCTGCCCTTGCTAGCAAGAAATTCTGCGTGTTTCTCTTCTCTGATTCTCTACTGAAGAAGTGTTTTAGAGTATATCTCTTAACAGGATCCCATGATAGGAACGTACATGAATTTATCATTGACAGGAACTTGCCTGTATGTCCCTGTTGTTCTATCTTTGCGCACATCAAAACGCACACCAAGAACATGCTCTATGGCATAGGTGTTAAACTCTGGCCCGCGGGCCAAATTTGGCAAAGCCATACCAAATTACTATTAGAGCTGGCCTACTGGTATTATACAGCTAATATATATATTGTTTAGTATTAAGCTTTGCTTGTTCCATATTCAGTTTTTCAGCAAAACGTGTTTGAGTCCATAAGAAAAGATTCATTCTTTTTTATAATTCAAGTATTTATTAGATTTTGCATTTTATAACAGCAAATACAGAGATGCAACAACCAAAAGCAAGAAGCAAACAAACAAAAACAAACAAACAAAATAAATAACTGAAATAAATAAATAAAAAAAAAAACACAACGAAACAAAACAAAACAAGTGAGGTTTTAACATATGTTGTCTTAAACTCAAATGTCCAAGTCAGGTAGACATGTAGGTGCAAAAATTGTCCCACTGTTCCAGCGCAGCTTCTGTCACATGATGTATTTTTCCCAGCATCTTTTCGCACGCAACATTCCCAATCATTCTGTCTTTCCACATTTTAAGCGTTGGAATATGAGAGTCCTTCCAGTGTTCCAAAATGACACGGGCACAAGTTACCAATGCAGTACTTAACACTCTAAACTGGTGTTTACTTAATTGCGGCACCTCTCCTTTGTCTCCTAGTAAACATAATTTAGGTGATCTGGGTAGGTTACAAAGTGTCCACCCCTGCAAATAATTCAGTACAGTGTTCCAAACTGGAAAAACCAGCGGGCATTCCCAGAGGGCATGTATCAGAGTACCTTTGGCTTTTTGGCATTTCCAACACAAGTCATCTCTACCAATCCCCATTCTATACAGCCTTGAAGGAGTATAATAGTATCTGTTAAGAATTTTGTATTGAATAAATTTTCCCCTGGCTTCCCTAATGTATAATCCATTGTTCGACAATATAGAATCCCATGTATCTTCATCCATTGTACGCCCTAGATCCCTTTCCCATACTTTTTTCAGGCTCTTATTTATATTGTTTTTAATCCATGGGCAAATATTATACCATTTCGCAGCTGTACACAGAAATGGGGGTAGTAGCATTGTTGGGGGAAAACTCTGTAAAAGACCCAGGAGAAATAAAGACACAATGAGACAAAGTTACTTTCTTTATCAAACGTGTACACGGGTGAGCTGCTAAGAACAACTCACCCCATGCACAGTGGCTTGGTAATTTTTATAGGCACAGAGCACAGAGACAGTGAGAACAGGATAACAAATAATAAACAGATAAAATAAAACAACTCCATATATGGTGCTAGTCTCGTCAGCAGAGAGCTAGGGAAGATAAAACAATCTAAAACAATATGTCCCAGAAACAAGATGTGTTTGCTGGGAAAGTCTAAAAAGATAATTCTAAACTAATCTAACCATAGGCAGAGGGCAGACAAAAGGCATCTTTGTACATTTAAAAGAAGGTAAAGAAACATAGAATCATTTTTCCTGTAACAAGCATGAAATTCTCTATCGAGTTACTTTCACATGTTATTGTAACTCCTCCTTTTAAACAGTTTCTTATTTGCAAATACTTCCAGAAATGACTGTTACCCTCTAAACAAAACTTTTTTTAATATCCTCATACGACATGAAAACACCCCCTTCAAATAGGTCACTAACAGTTCTGATACCTCTTCTCAGCCATTGTGTCCAGTAAACAGTCTGCTTACCAATTTTAATTTTAGGATTATACCACAAGGGGGCATACTTCTGTACATATGGCACAAGTTTATATTTCTTATGCACCTCCAACCATACCATTTTCGAAAATTTCAAAATAGGGTTTTGCGTCTTACCGTGATTATTCACTTTTTGTGATAAAATATCAATTGGTGTGAATGGAGATGCAAGCTCTTGTTCTATTAAAATCCAGTCTATATTATTTTTCCCTGCCCAATGTTTGCCTAATCTAGCCATTTCAAAAGAGATACTATAATACTCTATATTGGGCAGGGCTAGTCCCCCTTCTTTCTCAGATTGGGACAGTCGATTTATGTTAATACGGGGTTTACCACCCTTCCAAAGAAAATCTTTTATCATATTATTGTAGCTTTACAACATCCGTCGCGGGATACACATAGGCAGCATTCCTGTATAATAGTTGATGAGCGGTGCCACAACCATTTTAACTGTGTTCACTTTTCCCCACAATGTCAAATTTAGTTTACTCCATTTACTCAAGTTTTTATTGATCTTGTTTAATAATTTTCCCATACTGTTAGCCATAATATCCTCAATATTGGGGTCCAATTCAATTCCAAAATATTTCATTCCCTTGTCCACCCACTTAAAGTTAAAGCCCGATATTAAGTTATGACTGCAAGCCTGGGAAACTGGCATCGCCTCTGATTTATGCCAATTAATTTTGTACCCCGAAAACATTGAGTATGTATTAATCACCTCTAATAGTTTTGTGATAGAATTAGTTGGGTCTTGGTTTAATATCAGCACATCATCTGCATACAGGAATAATTTGTGTTCTCTGCCTCCCCCAAATACACCTTTTAATCTCTGCATTTTCTCTGATTTGAATAGCTAATGGCTCTAAAAATATTATAAATAGCAATGGGCTTAAATTGCATCCTTGACGTGTTGATCTGGAAATACTAAAAAAAGGAGAAAGTACCCCATTTGTAAATACAGCTGCTTCTGGACCAGAATACATGGTTCTAATCCATCTGCAAAAATTGTCACCTATTCCAAACTTTTCCAGGGCTTTGAACAGAAAGTTCCACTCCACCCTATCAAAAGCTTTCTGTGCATCTAAAGATATAGCCAATACAGGATTTGTGTTATTTCTATTCAGCCACAGCAGGTGTAGTAATGGCCTCATATTATCAGAAACAGATCTATTCTTGATAAACCCTACTTGATCTTGATGAATAATTTGTGGTATTACAACCTCCAACCTTGTTGCTAAAACTTTGGATAGAATTTTGCAATCCACATTGATTAAACTTATTGGTCTGTAATTACCTGGATCAGTTAAATCCTTGTCGCCTTTTGGAATTAGTGATATTACTGCCTGATTAAAACTTGCAGGGAGTCGTCCAAATTCAAAGGCTTCATGTACTACTTCAGTTAGAAAAGGACATAGCAAATCTATAAATTTATGGTAAAATTCTGCTGGGAATCCATCTATTCCTGGTGACTTCCCAGCTTTCATTGCACGGATAGCTTCTTTTACTTCTACCTCAGTTAGTGGAGTTTCCAATTTGTCCCTACCCTCTTGTGAGATTTTTGGTATTTTCATTTTATCAAAGTATGGACTCAGCAGATCCATACTTACTTTGTTATCGGACGTGTATAAATCTTGATAAAATATTTTAAAAATTGTGTTAATCTCTGAAGAAGATGTAACTAATTTATCATCCTTTTTAACTGCCGTAATAACATTCTGATTGTCCATTTGCTTAAGTTGTCTGGCTAATAGCCTGCCTGTCTTCTCACCATTCTCATAGAAATTAGTTTTAAGACGAAAGAGGGCATGCTCTGCTTTTTTGTTATAAATTTTATGAAGATCATATTTAAGCTGGCAAATCTCTTTAAATTTATTATCATCAAATTTTCCTGCTAATTGTTTTTCCAATTTACTTATATTTTCCTCCAAAGTTTTTGTCTTTTCCTTATCTTCTCTATTTTTCTTAGAACTATAGCCTATGCACTTTCCACGAATAAATGCCTTCAAAGCATCCCATACAATAGCCAGCCTGTTCGTAGATCCAACATTCACCTCTAAAAAATATCTTATATCCTCTTTTAGCAATATGCTGCTAAAAAATGAAAAATAAGTATTTGCAAAATATCTGCATGAATACTTATTTTACGTGGTTAATGTGTGTGGCAGGGCGTAGTCTGCAGTGCCGCTTCAGGGGAGGTGGACGCACCTGAGCGGCATCAGCAATCAAGCCTCGCCGGCTTAAATTCTGTGCTCTCTCTGCTGTTGTGTTGGTATGTATCAGGCTGTGAGCTGTAAAACTACAGCTGGCTGTGTGAAAAGTAGTCAATAAAGGAAAAAAGCATGTTCATGCGAACATCGTCGGGTCTGCCGTGGTATGTTGACAAGGGGACTTCTGCTCCCGACCTACTGCGCACAGCGTCTGCAGACCGGGGCTGTACGAAGTCACTAGTAAGCTGTCATCTGTGAGGTGTGAGCGGTGTTTGTTTTTACCACTTGGCCTACCTGGGGTTGAAAGTCTTGATAAATGCACAGCATTTCAGCGGGTATGGTTTATGCGAGTGTGACGCTTATTTTGAGCGATGAAAAATAATAACATAGTTTTATTTTTATATTTCAAGATCACAATAATCTTCCAATTTAGAACTACAAGTTTAAAAAGAACTAACGCAAATAAAATACACTTCAGTTAAATACTTATAATTTTTTTCCAAACCACGTGGAGCCGCAGTATAAGGACTAAAGAACCGCATGTCGGTTGCCGACCCCTGGTGTAGGGACTAACGCGTTATTAAGTAACGCGTTATTAAGTAACGCGTTACAGTAACTACGTTATTGTTGTAGTAACGAGCACGGTAGTTATTATGCCAAAATCAGGAACGCGTTACTTGTTACTGGGATTTAGATAGGCTCGTTACTCGTTACTTCGTGTGGTGGCTATCGCGGAGCTTCCACAGATTCAGTAACATTAGCAAGTGGTGGAGGCCAGCAGGTGGATGAAGGAAAAGGGAGGCAAGAGGAGAGACCCGAGGCGGGCGCCGGTCCGAGTGTCAGGTGAACTGAACTTCAGGTAAGAAGTTATGACCTGCAGTCTCTCTGGGTCAGATATGAACCAAGTTTAGGTGGAGTTCATTTTTGTTATGCTGACTTTTTCGTGCTGGGTACTAGCTAGCATGATGGAGTTTCTATACAGCTGGGTGGTGCTATGTTACTGATGTTGAACTTTATTTTGTTCATAAGTTATTAGAGTTGCCAACCGTCCTGTCTGGTATTCAGAGAAAATATTACGCGTTTCTTATTGAGGTGAAAAGGAACAGTTTGTCCCGTAATTCAGCTACAATGAAAAAGACACAAAGCTGGAGTTATTCTGTCGTTATGCTGGACAGCTGCCTCTTCTTCTCTCATTCTCTCCCCTGCCTCTCCCGTTTCTACTTCAATCATGAAACTGATCAATGATCAGCTGATCGTCTCTCTTGTTTGTTTATCGCCCACTTTGCGCCGAAAGAGGAAACCAGCGGATGTCGCGCTAAACAACAGCAGCACGTTTAAGCTTGATCAGCTGTTGTTATAATTTATTTAATATTAATTTCTAGTATTAGCTGATGTTTGCTGGAGCCACAGCTGTAAAGCTGCTGGTCATGATGTCGGTTTGGATATGTGGTGAGAGGGAAACATGAAGATGAAACCAGGAGATGTCCTTACTGGATCATCAGAGCTGAACAGGTGATGGAGGAACAGGTTTACCTTTTAGGTGACATGAATGAGTTGAAGGGAAGTTATGAACTGTTTCTGAGAGACAAATAACACCAGGATCCTTTTCTAAGTAGCTGACAGCTGGTAACTGTGCAGGGGCGGGTCTAGCAAAGTGTTGCCAGGGGGCAGGTAGGGCATTAACAGGGAAAGGGGGGCACAAAGAAATACTTTTCTTTCTTATTCTCATTTAAAATGTCTCACTTTTAAAAAATAATTATCTGAATCTTACAACCAACGATTGATAGATAATAATAATGGATTGGATTTTATATAGCGCTTTTCAAGGCACCCAAAGCGCTTTACAATGCCACTATTCATTCACTCTCACATTCATACACTGGTGGAGGCAGCTACAGTTGTAGCCACAGCTGCCCTGGGGTAGACTGACAGAAGCGAGGCTGCCATATCGCGCCATCGGCCCCTCTGGCCAACACCAGTAGGCAAGTAGGGTAAAGTGTCTTGCCCAAGGACACAACGACCAGGACAGAGAGCCCAGGGATCGAACCGGCGACCTTCCGGTTACAGATGCGATTCCCAACCCCCTGAGCCACGGTCGCCCATTGATGCATATATACCATCAGAACAGTGTACATCACTATCACAACAGTGTTTATTTTCATTCAAAGGCTTTATGATTTTTCCTATAATGGCGGTCGGTCTCTAGTCAAAATGCCCGGGACGATTTTTTGTCCCAGTCCAGCCCTGTATGCAGCTCATCTGCAGTCTGGTGTTGCCTACATCTTCCTATTCAGAAGGCAGAATTTCTGAGTTCTGAGTACAATCGAAAGCACCACGACTGCAGTTTTTGTGTTGGATGTAAAAGGCGCACATGACGCTGTGACGTAGGCTAGAATCATAGCGGCGGTCAACGGGGATCCAGGCGTGGGATTTCTCTCGTGGAAATATGCACGTTATCATATCCTTTCTATTGGTAGGTGGCACAGTGCACTTGTGGCAAGTAAGCAAGCTAGAAGACTGCAAAGTTATGGAAGAAACACATTAACAAGAGAATTCTGAGTAAAACCAAAGTTACTTTCCCTAGTAACTAGTTACTTTGAAAGTAACGAGTAACTTGAAGTAACTGAGTTACTTTTCAGAGAAGTAACTAGTAATGTAACTAAGTTACTATTTACCCAACAGTGGTGTGTGTGTGAGTGTGTGTGTGTGTGTGCATATTCTGGCGCTCTTATCTTTTGGGACATTGATGAGAGTTTCCACTTTGTAAATATTTAGAGAGAAGCTGTGAAGGGAGTATTCAGTATTGGGATCAGTGTGCCAGGAGTCTGAAATACTCTGCTGTGGAGGTCACGTTTTGGAACTGTTGTTTGTTTTATTACTCAGGGGATTCTATGCTTAAAATACGGAGCCCCGCAAGGGACATGGGAGAAAAAAAAATTACGATGAACTTTTGGGAGATCTCGCAAAACAAACTTGGGATCTCGCAAAACTTTTGCGAGATCTCGCAAATGTTGAATTCCAACAATGGCGGCAGCTACTTAGTTGTAATATTACTCTTTCTGGGTCACAAAATACACTTTTAAGATATTTAGAAATAGAAATGTGGCTTGACAGAAAAAAACTGAGCTGAACAAAAAATGGATTTTAGTTTTAGATTGTGACTGTTGATGAATTTGGAGGCAGTTTTTAAGCAGAACCTCAAGGTGTTTTTCAACTATAAAAATGTAATGTGGCTGTGCTGATGACAATATGTGTATTCAGGAAATTCTTGATAAAGTGATGCCAGTTTTTAAAAAAAGACACTTTTATAAACTTCAATAGTGTGCATCTCTATAAAAAATATTTTTTCACCTTCAACAAATATATCACAGTTACTGCTATTACCCATAACCTGAGCAGAGAGCATAGCCCTGAACACTTTAGAATTCATTCTGCTACTTCCATTAGCAGCCACATGATCCCCAGTGGCTGGTGTGAGTCATTGGCATGATGTGCCAAAGGCATCAGATTATCTTAGATAAGCAACTGTTGTCGGTCATCAGTTTGGAAAAAGATCTTCAGGCCATTTTCAAATACTATGAACTCTACACTGAGAACACTTCTACATGTTGAAAGAATTAAAAACAGCTGCAAGTTTCCCAGAGAATGGACGCCCCAGCAAATTCTCCCCAGTGTCAGACTGAGCAATGCTCAAACTGGACCAAAGGTTTGTAGATTTGTGGTCATAAACATGTCCTATATGTAAAGCGATCGTGGCTCAAGAGTTGTGGGGGCGCCGATGGCACAATATGGCAGCCTCGCTTCTGTCAGTCTGCCCCAGGGCAGCTGTGGCTACAACTGTGGTTTGCCTCCACCAGTGTGTGAATGTGAGAGTGAATGAATAGTGGAATTGTACAGTGCTTTGAGGGGTCCCGAAAAGCGCTATATAAATGCAATCCATTATTATTAAAGCAGTCGAACTTTGTCATAAGCTGAAGCCCACCTGGAAATGCAGACATCCAGAGTAAATGTACAGCACATTTATTTGTTTACACTAATGTTTTAGAGTCACTAAAGTCTGCATTATTTTTTATTTATTTTATTATTATGTTTTGCTGCGAAAAGCAGCCTTTATTTGTAAAGATGGTTTTCTATCCACAGACCTGTGTGGAGAGGCAGAGACCCAAAAAGGAAAGTGTATGAGGAAGTAATGATCAAGAAAGACGAGAGGAAAGGAAAGTTTGAAATCAATCAGAATCAGAATACTTTATTGATCCCTGGGGGAAATTATTTAAATACAAAACAATACAATTTTATTTATATAGCACATGTAAAAACAAGATGTATGCCAAAGTGCTTCACAGAAAGCAAATAAGAGCAATAATAAATACAAGTAAATAAAATAATAATATAAGCACAAATAGAATATACTAACAGGTGGGAGCCATAACGAACCAATGATACCAGGCATAGTAGGCACAAGTCAAAAGGCTAAGGTTAAAACATAACAACATTAATAAAAGCAAAAAAAGATAAGTTACAGTACAGTTAAAAATGCAGGGTCTAGGAGGCAGGGAAGGCAAGGCTAAATAAATACGTTTTTAATCGAGATTTAAAAGATTGAATTGAATCAGCTTGGGGAAGATTATTCCAGAGGTAGGGTGCATTAGAGGCAAATGCGCGGCCACCTCCGGTCTTAAGGCGGGATCTAGGTCGCACCAGGAGCCTTTGGCCTGCTGATCTAAGCGCTCTCCCAGGGGTATAAAAGCTGAGGAGACCCTTAAGATAGCTGGGCGCGGTGTTATTTATGATTTTAAAAGTGAGCAATACAATTTTAAAATCAATACGAAATTTAACAGGGAGCCAGTGCAGGTCGGAGAGAACTGGAGTAATAGACTCACACCTACCAGTTCCGGTTAAGAGACGTGCAGCAGTGTTTTGAACGAGCTGCAGTTTGTGAATAAGGGCAGAATGGAGACCAGTATAAAGGGAATTACAGTAAATCTAATCTTGATGTAACAAAGGCATGGATACGTTTTTCCAGGTCCTTACGTGGTATGTAGGGCTTGGTCTGAGAGTTTAGACGTAATTGATAGAAACCAGATATAACTACAGAGGACACATGTTTGTCCAACTTGAAGGAACTGTCCAAGACAACACCAAAGTTCCTGGCAGTATCAGAAAGGGAGTCAGCAAAGGGCCCAAAAATACCAGTTAGTTCAGCCCGAGGGATGGGAGTATCAAAGATTACAATTTCTGTCTTCTTATCATTTAAAATGAGGTAATTGCTCAGTAAACAGTTTTCAACTTCACTCAAAATCAAATAAAGAAAAATTCAATCAAAAAAGTGTTGCAACGACGACGTGACATCCTCAGCAAGTTCAAAATAGATTTGAATGTCATCCGTGTAAAAATGAAAGGAAATATTGTATTAGTCAAAGATTCGGCCCAAGGGTAACAAGTATAAAGAGAACAGCAAAGGATTGTGACTGTGATCCGTAATGACAGCCGACAGGAAACCTGCCTTATGCAACCTAACAGATTTCTGGAATTCCAGGCGGGTCCTGCAAAGGAGGTCAAAAAACACCTGGAGCTTATCTTTTTTCCACCGTCTTTCAGCTTGGCGGCAAATGCACCGTAGAGCACGTAAAGAGTCATTTAACCATGGTTGAGGGCAGCTTCTAAGCTGTTTTACCTTTATAGGGGCCACAACGTCCACTCATAATTCTTACTCTCATGTATATATGTTTGGCACTGATCACCACCTGCACTCATGTATATATCTTTCTACGTAGCACTCATAATTCTTATTCTCATGTATATATCTCATGTATATCTCATGCACATATCTTTCTTTCTACATAGCACTTTAATTCTTATTGTCTGCACTGAAGCACCGCAGCAATTTCCTAATGTTGTAAACCTCAACATCTGGCAATAAACCCATTCTGATTCTGATTCTGATTCTAAAGAAGAACATGTATAGAGGAAGGAGTTGGCAAAATCATCAACTGGAGAGGGTGTAGAACGATCAATGTCAGGAAGAACAGATTTGGAGAAAGCAGCCGAAAATTCAGCCACAGTCACAGGATTGATTATGCGAACAAGACGTCGAGGACCCTCAAAGCCAAACAAACCCACAGGATGAGATTAAAAGAGGCTAAAAAATCCTTGGCAAACACATCATCTTTACAACAAATGTGAATGTTAAAACCGAGGGACTGATTAAACCCAGCTGTGAAAGCTGGGTTTAATCAGTCCCTGACAGAAAGCACACTGTTCAGTGCCAGCTCTTCGTCACTGACTCAAACATGTTGCTCGCTCATCATTTCCTGTGCGTGTCTGTGTGGGCGTTTGCGTTTATATTTCTGCTTGCATCAGTCAGAGATCATTCAGCGTTCTCTGATGAAAGATTTATCCTTGCATGCCTCTAGGCTGTTTAGAAATTACTTGTGTTTGTTTTTTATTTTGTTTTATTTGTATTTATTCTATTTTATTTGTTTTGCTATGAAAAGCTGCCTTTATTTGTAAAGACAGGTTTCTATCCACAGACCTGTGAGGAGAGGCAGAGACCCAAGAAGGAAAGTTATTTGAAGTAGACCTGTGTTTTATTCATCTGTCTGCCATGCTGCTCTCTGCCAAGAAAGAAGCTATCAAAACAACTATCTTTATACAATCCTTTAAATATCACGGTAGTTGCAGGCAAGTCACAGCCTGCCTGCAGCTACTGTGACTGTAAATCAGCTGTAAGATTTATTACAGTCAGTGCGCCCCAGGTGGCTGTAGCTACAATGTAGCTGCCATCACCAGTGTGTGAATGTGTGTGAATGGGTGGATGACTGGTTGTGTAAAGCGCTTTGGGGTCCTGAGGGACTAGAAAAGCACTATACAAATACAGGCCATTTACCAATTCAGTAAATCAATTTTCTTTTGATGTGTGAGAAAGTATCAAAAGATTACGTTTCCACAAATCATTCTTTTTCTTTTAGACAATCTAAATCGGATTTTTGTGGGTTTTTTTTTTTTTACTTCTGTAAGAATATGAAACTGAGTATGTGCCATGATCACAATTTCACACCGCTGAGTACTGAAACTTCCTTTGTGCATGAATTGAAACCCGGGAATGTCCAGAAAGCTTGGTTGCTATAATCTCGTGCCACAGACTAGTAGTGTCAAACACAAAGACACATGTATGCTGTCCTGTGAAGTCCAAGCAGAATTCAGTCATTCGCGGGACTTCAGTATCAGTGCCAAGGAATTAGTTGATCTTTAAAAAGAGACAGAAAGTGGCACAGAAGTCCTCTTTTGACTGATTAAAATGTGCAATTGGAGGATTATATAGGGTGATATCAGAGTTGGCCACTGAGTCAAGTGTCTCAAGCAAGCTGAGGTCAGACAAGTAATGAGGCTGTCATATGCAGAAAGTAAATGCTAGAGGTGCTGGGACATTAGTAGGGTACTCGTGTCGTGAGAATAAAAGACAAAAACACAAATCTGGCTGCAGTTGCTTCACTGAATCTTTCTGTTCATGTTTAGAGAGGGCCTTGGGCAAAACATGAAACCATGACCCTCATCAAGTTTCGGACAAAACGAATTAAAGTGGCAGACTGCTAGTGTGGCTGGTTAAAAAATGTGTCCTGTTTTTCTTCCTGACTGTGAGACCACACACACACAATAATGGAAATACTGCAGTCATGCAAAACTCATGGGGAAATATAAAAGAGTTGCTCAGCAGTTTTAACAGAGGTCAACTCTTCCAAATTGTAATGTAACATGTTCAATTTGTCTTCCCACTATTCATATATCAGATACTGTTCGCATCTTTGCTTTCACAATGAAAGGCAAAACAAAACTTTATTCTTGGACAGAGCCACTTCTAAAGCGTTGTTGTTTTTGTTATTGTCACCCTTCTCTAAGAACTAGGCACAGTTTTATGTCCCAGCACTGACTTTTGAAAGTTCAGCTAATTAAAAAGTGTTTCAACATAACTGACCAAATAAGTTCCTGGGCGTGTCAGCAGGAGAGTTCCTGGGTGGATAGACTTTTTATGCTACAATTAAGTGTACATTTCATTTTTACAGCTATCATTTAGCAATTTCAGCACTGACCACTTTCATACACTGCCACATTTCCTTTTAATTTATGCAAAACAGTCAACGGGCTCTATGATTTATTTTGCAGAAACTGTGGTAGATTTAGATTTTTTTTTTGTGCTGTCCAATTAAATGTCAGGTTTTGCTATTCATACCAACACTGCGATGTGTCTTTTTGTGTATAAGTTTCAGCATTATTTGTCCAATAATCATTAAAACATTAAAAGCATTTCACCCATTAATATACATTATTCGCTTTGTGTGTGACCTCTGCCAGCATGTTACACACTGGCAAAACCTCTGTAACACAGTAACAGTTTGCCCTAAAGTTGCAGGGTATTTCTATAAATACATAGAAAAGGCCATTCACATGACACTTTTAGAAAGGATTAATGTAGCTGATTTAAATCAAATCAAATCACTTTTATTGTCACATCACATGTGCAGGTACACTAGTACAGTACATGTGAGTGAAATTCTTGTGTGCGAGCTTCACAAGCAACAGAGTTGTGCAAAATACAATAATGTAAAACAAGCAAAATATAAGAATGGCTGAATCTGAGACTAATAA
Source organism: Aulonocara stuartgranti (assembly GCF_965226115.1). Classification (NCBI taxonomy): domain Eukaryota; kingdom Metazoa; phylum Chordata; class Actinopteri; order Cichliformes; family Cichlidae; genus Aulonocara; species Aulonocara stuartgranti. The sequence goes on from NC_138942.1 coordinate 34,224,688, forward strand.
ATATATGTACAATATATAATAGTATATGCATTTCTGGATGTGTATACTAGATTTTTTTTACTACGTGTGCGTGTGTGTGTGTGTGTGTGTGTGTGTGTGTGTGTGTGTATATATTTTACAAATTAAATAGAGTAAACAATAAAATAAAATATATAAAATATACAGAGGTGTGTAGTTGGATATTGTGCAAAACCGTCGCATTAATGTACAGTATGTAGTGCAGTGTAAAACTACTGCAGTGTAACTTACACCAAATAATTTCACGCTGAGTAGACTTCATCACTATATTAAAGGAGCCTTTGCTTTTCTGCATCTTCTATATCATCGGCAGTAGGAATTGTGTCAACGTTTGTAGTGATTTCAGGAAGTGATTTGAGGCAGGAAGGATGGATTATTTTTGGATGTGGTTAAGTGGTTTCCTGCTGACATTATGTAATTTGATCCTGAGTGATTAAGGCTGTAAAACTGCAAAGTGCCTCTTTTAAATCTTTACACTCATGGTGATACTGCTGCAGTCTTACATACACTATTTTCTGGTGCTGCTGATTCTGAGAGAAGGGCTTCTTATTTTATATTCAACATATATGCTTCTATACACGCAAAAAGAGAGAATAAAATGCCTTTAACAAAGATCTTTTCTCCTAATGTATCATTCCGAAACCTGTTGGCTGAACTTCAATAACAATGATTGGAACTTTATCATCAACTACTACCTTATAAAAGATGCTTGTTAATATCTACAAAACTCTTAATTATGCTAAAGTCAGTGCGGTTCACGCCACATCTGTCATGGTCCTGGGTCTGCAGTGTTTATGTTTGGTTTTCCTTTGATTTTATGTTTTCCAGAGTTTAGTCTTTTGTGTTTCTAGCTTTGTGATTCTCAGTGATTTGATAAGTGATCTGATTGCCCCAGCTGTGTCTCCATCTGTTCCCCATTCTCTTGTTGTCCTGCTGTGTATTTAAGCCTGTTTGTTGCCACCTGTTTGTTGCTGATTCGTCATCCTCCATGTTGCTACTGCATTTCCTCCTCAGTGTTTCATGGCTCGGGCTCCTGGTTTCGGGTGTTTGTTAGGGTTTTCATTGTTCATCATGTTCTTTTGTGTAGCTTCACCCAGTTTAGTTTTGTTAGTGTTTTCAGTTCATCCCTTCATTCATTGCTGTGAAGTGTTTTTTGTACAGCCACCAAAATAAAGGCTCGCTTTCAGTTAAAAATTCATCCTGCATCTGGATGAGGCCGATGGGTGGTTGTTACATTCTACTAAAGTATGGAGGACCACAACAGCCACGTTCATCGAAATAAAGAATTCTGCGCTTAAATAATGAATTGTAGAATAAATTCTCCATTTGTAAATTCATTTCTGAATTCCAATTTAATAAACTGATTTTTAAAATGCTTTTTAAAAACTTCATTTCAAAAAACATTTTTCAATTCTAATTTAATAAACTTCATTTCCAACCCCTTTTCCCAATTGCACTTTAATAAACTGCATTTCAAATTCCTTTTCCTATTTGCTCAGGGATTAACTTTTGGATTAGCTGTTGATCCAACCAATCAGAGAGCTCCTTACATTCCACGGTGTGGCTAATTTGAATAGCTGCAGGATTTTTAAAATAAAGTTGTTAATCCAGCAGCTAATCCAGCAGCTAATCCAAAAATTTATCCCTGAAATTAATCCTATTTAAATAGGTTTAAATGTTAAACAAATTTCTTCCAGTCAGAGAATGGTGCATATAACTTAATTTTTGCTTGATGCATAAAGTTAAAAGATTAAAACTAATAAAACAAGTTAAAAAAAAGAGACGTTTCCATTTGATTACATTTTGTATGATGGATTATGCAGAAAAAGTAGAATTGGGCTGAAAGATCTATCGCTTTATCACCTATTCAGGTTGTAAATCGTGTTTTTAAAAAGTAACTAAGTAATTAATTACTTTTGAAAATAAGTAATCAGTAAAGTAACGGGATTACCTTTTTGGGGAGGTAATCAGTAATTAGTTACTGATTACTTTTTTCAAGTAACTTGACCAACCCTGCTGACGACACAGCCGTAGTTGGACTCATCAGCAGCAACGACGAGTCAGCACACAGAGATGAGGTTCAGTAGATGCCGTTCTAGTGCAGCAAAAACAATCTGTCACTGAACGTGGACAAAACCAAGGAGATGATCGTTGACTTCAGGAAGACTCGCTCCACCCACAGACCACTCAGCATCCATGGTTCCATGGTAGAGACTGTTAACAGCATCAAGAGGAATTCACATCTCAGACGTCCTCACCTGGACCACCAACACCACCTCCATCACCAAAAAGGCCCAGCAGTGCCTACACTTCTTGTGACCCCTGAAGCGGGCCAACCTTCCTCCTCCCATCCTCACCACGTTCTACAGAGGCACCATAGAGAGCGTTCTGACCAGCTGCATTTCCGTGTGATACAGGAAATCTTCCAAAACCGCTGCATCAGTAAGGCTGCAGGCATCGTGCTTGATCCACCAGACTCCTGAACTCACTATCAGCCCTCCCTCTCTCCCCACCACACACACCCATACAATCTGTGATCTGACTTTTTTGCACTTTACACAGCACTACCCCTGTAAGACACGCTGACCTATGGACAATTGATGCTGCTCTATGGACAATCTTCTTTACTCCGGGTTTACAAGCTGCTACACCAGTCACCTTAAACCACACCAAAGTGTAAATTCTAATTGTAACTCTTATGCATAAATTTATTTATTTTCTTCTCCTTTTTATATCGATTTATTAGCTTGTTTTTGCACTGATGTAAACTGAGCCTCATTGTCTCTCTGTATACTGCACTGGATATAGCAGAGATGACAATAAAGTTTACTTTGACTTTTGAAAAGCCACTATCACCTTTAAAAGAAAGGAAATAACAAAACCCAGAAGTTGGTCACTAAACTTAAAGGTTTGTCAGTACGGCTAAAAAACCAAACACACACACACACACACACACCTCCACAGAGCAGGAGCATGCAGTAGTGATGTGCGATACCACTGATTTCCTTTCCGATCTGATACTAAGTACAATTCAGGGTGGTATCGACGATACCGATACTTTGTACAAAAACGTAATGTTTTTGCGACACATTTACACTGCCGTAAGGTGGAAGACGAAGTAATTCCTTTAAGGTTAGATGATCCGAATGATATAGTTTCTTTCCACTGTGTTCCTGTATGATAAACTACAAATTTACTCCAAATTACTAAAATATCGATATTTTAATATGAGAATCGATTCTAGAACATAAATAACTTGTACTGGAGGAATCAATATTTCAATATTTCGCCTGCAACACTGCCTTTAGGTCAGGAGATGCACACGCCTACAGTACAGCCAGGGCTAATCTAAAGAAGGGCATCAAAAAAGCCAAACACCATTACAAAAAGAAGGTAGAAGAACACTTCTCCAACTCCAACCCCCGACGCATGTGGCAAGGACTCCAGACCATCACAGACTACAGGACCACCAAACCCTCCCCCGCATCCTCTGATGTCTCCTTCCTCAACGAGCTCAACAACTTTTATGTTCGTTTTGAGCGAGGGAACCCCACAACCACAACCAAAGCAGACGTGACACCAGACCACCAACCTCTGACTCTCTCCCCCACCAATGTAGGAGCGGTGCTGAGCAGGATCAATGTCCACAAGGCTGCAGGTCCTGATGGCATCCCCGGGCGTGTTCTCAGAGCGTGTTCTGGGGAGCTTGCAGGAGTGCTCACAGACATATTCAATCTGTCCTTGGCCCACGCTGTGGTACCGGCCTGCTCAAATCCACCTCCATCGTCCCGATACCCAAAAACTCCAACCCATCTTGCCTCAATGATTACTGCCCAGTAGCACTCACCCCCATCATCACTAAGTGCTTAGAGCGACTGGTCCTAGCACACTTCAAATCCTGTCTCCCCCCCACCCTGGACCCCCACCAATTCGCATACCGCCAGAACAGGAGCACAGAGGATGCAGTCTCCATCGCACTGCACTCTGTCCTCTCACACCTGGACAACAACAACACCTACGCCAGAATGCTGTTTATAGACTTCAGTTCAGCATTCAATACAATCCACCCCTCACAACTCATCAGGAAACTGACAGACCTGGGCATCAGTTCCCTAATCTGCAAATGGTTACTGGACTTCCTGACCAACCGCCCCAACATGTCCGGCTGGATAACCGCTGTTCATCTACCATCACAATGAACACCGGTGTACCACAAGGCTGTGTGATGAGCCCTTTCCTCTACTCCCTCTTCACCCACGACTGCAGACCTGCTGATGGTTCCAACACCATCATTAAGTTTGCAGATGACACCACGGTGATTGGCCTCATCAGTGACAACGATGAGGCCGCCTACAGGGAGGAGGTGGATCGTCTGGCTGAGTGGTGCGACACAAACAACCTGCTGCATAACACCGAGAAGACCAAGGAGCTCATCGTGGACTACAGGAGGAATGCTGACCCACATCCACCCATCCACATTAAGGGGACGGCTGTGGAGCGTGTGAGCAGCTTCAAGTTCCTGGGAGTCCACATCTCCGAGGATCTCATCTGGACGACCAACTGCTCCAAGCTGGTCAAGAAGGCTCACCAGCGCCTCTTCTTCTTGAGGACTCTGAGGAAGAACCACCTGTCCTCAGACATCCTGGTGAACTTCTATCGTTGCACCATCGAGAGCATCCTGACCAACTGTATAACAGTCTGGTACGGGAACTGCTCTGCCTCGGACCGGAAGGCGTTGCAGAGGGTCGTGAAAACTACCCAGCGCATCGCCGGAGCACCACTTCCTGCCATAAAAGACATCTACAGGAAGTGGTGTCTGAAAAGGGCTGGGAAAATCAGCAAAGACCCCAGTCACCCATCACATGGACTCTTCACCCTCCTGCCTACTGGGAGGCGCCACAGGAGCCTCCGGACTAAGACCACCAGGTACCGGAACAGCTTCTTCCCCACAGCTGTCAGACTCCTGAACTCTGCCTCCTGACATCTGACCCAAGTTAACACATGGACTGAACATACACACACCCACAATGGACAACCGTACCCTCAAACACACAATAATAACATGGACTGACTCACAACCACCAGCACTTTATATAGCCTCTGTAGAATTATCCACATATCTCACTTATCTTAACTGTCTGAGGTAGTCTGAGGTACACCTGTGCACTACTCATGATGTCAGATCAGCATCCTGATGTGGCACACCTGTGAGGTGGGATGGATTATCTCAATATAGCAGATGTGCCCACTACCACACATTTGGACTGATGTGTGACCACTGTTTGGGAGGGATGGTTATATTGTGTATCTGGAATGAATTTTAGGTCTCTACGTCCATCCCATGGGGAATGGGAGCAGTAACAAAGGTGTTGCGTTTATATTTTTGTTGAGTGTAAATAAACTTGTAGTACCATATCACCCTATTAGAGCACTTCGCTCTCGCTCTGCAGGCCTACTTGTTGTTCCTAGAGTATTTCAAAGTAGAATGGGAGGCAGAGCCTTCAGTTTTCAGGCCCCTCTTCTGTGGAACCAGCTTCCAGTTTGGATTCAGGAGACAGACACTATCTCTACTTTCAAGATTAGGCTTCAAACTTTCCTTTTTGCTAAAGCATATAGTTAGGGCTGGACCAGGTGACCCTGAATCCTCCCTTAGTTATGCTGCAATAGACGCAGGCTGCCGGGGGATTCCCATGATGCATTGAGTTTTTCCTTTCCAGTCACCTTTCTCACTCACTATGTGTTCACAGACCTCTCTGCATTGAATCATATCTGTTATTAACCTCTGTCTCTCTTCCACAGCATGTCTTTATCCTGTCTTCCTTCTCTCACCCCAACCGGTCGCAGCAGATGGCCCCGCCCCTCCCTGAGCCTGGTTCTGCTGGAGGTTTCTTCCTGTTAAAAGAGGGTTTTTCCTTCCCACTGTCGCCAAAGTGCTGCTCATAGGGGGTCATATGATTGTTGGGTTTTTCTCTGTATCTACAGTACAATATGAAGCGCCTTTTGTTGTGATTTGGTGCTATATAAATAAAATTGAATTGAACTCTTAAAAAAACGAATGCCACCTTTGTCCGGGAACCACACAGTACTGAGGGTAATGCTGCTGACTGGAAGAGACGGGTTCATGTCAGGGAGTGAGTGGAGCAGCAGTCTTTAGCAGATTCTACAGGATAACGAGGGCATATTGAGGTCCTTAAAAATAAAAAGTCCACTTTAGTGAATCTGCTGGTCGTGTCTGGTAGGGTTGCTGTGGTACGCAGTAGGTTTCAGAATGTCACCCTGATGGATGCTCCTTCTCACCTTTTCTTTTTTTGAATTGGAGAGGAGAATCGGGCAGAGGAAGATAATTGATTCCTGCTGCTGGTTTCTGTAAAACTTTCTTCCAATCGGAGTATACAGGGGACTCTGATTTCCTAAATTCTTTTTTCACTGAACTGCCAAAAGTGTCACCAGGTATGGCTGCTGAGCTGGAAAGTATGAACAGGTCATTGCCCTGCAATTCCTGCAGAATGGAAAGACTCTACTCCAGACTGTTTTGCAAGAAAAACAGGAGCTATCTGTTTCTTGATTTACATACAAGGCAAAGAAAAAACCTAGATAGGTTCACATAGCTGATGTCCTTTTTCAGGAAGGAAATCCCCAGACTGCTCTTCCTGAAGAGAAGTTGCTTCCTGAGTGACGTTACTTACTTTTGGCCAGGTTTCTCTCTCACCGCAATATTCAAATGAGACTGTGAACTCAACTCTTCACCCTTTGGATGTAAAAATATCATTGCGACAAAAGTTCGTCCTGTTAGACATTTCTATTATTTTTTGACAGCTTGTGAATTCTTGAGCTACTGCCAACAACTTATTTTCTGTGTTTTTAGTGATCCTTGAACTTTTGTCATCCACAGCACGTAGGCATGAAAAGAAGCAATAGTGACTGTCACACATGGCAACACACAACAGCAATGAGCCACAACATGGATTTAATGCTATTTTAATAATTAGCAATTAAAGTAGAAATACATTTATTAAACAGTGAAGCAGTGCATATTTGAAAATGTTAACACATATTATTAGTATGAAATAATATTGTAAGAAATGACATCATGCAGTACTGAATTTTAAATACACTGGGTTTATGTTTTGCTATTACGTGTTTCATCGAGCTTATTACTTGAAATCATGCAAGTGAAGTGAATATGAAATGCAGGTAAAATAGATATTCTGTACTATGAAATTTGAATATACTTAAAAATAAAAATATTTAGTTTTTAGTTGAATATCCTGAGTATATACAGTATATCTGGTACTTTTGCTTGTTCATCCTAGGTCAGCCCCTGTCTCCTCCTAGTGCGTGTGTCATTTGTGTCATACGAGTATTTTGGTCTTCAGTGTGAATTTATACAAACTGTAGGGGAGAGTGGGGTGAGTTTTTACTTAAAGTGACTTTAAAGTGAGGCCATGACAGTAAAGCTTCCAACCAAAACTTCCCGGGAAACAATCACTATGGATCTGAAATATAGTTTTTAAGAAATGTAGCTTCCTGAAAAAAAGTGGTCTTGCGGCACAACTTGCCCCGGTGCAGGGTAAGTTGTGCCATTGATTATGAAAGTAAAACTCTTTTTCATCTCAAAAATTGTAATGCTGTATAAAAGGCTAAATGGTAAATGGCCTGTATTTGTATAGCGCTTTACTAGTCCCTAAGGACCCCAAAGCGCTTTACACAACCTGTCATCCATCCATTCACACACAGGTGATGGCAGCTACATTGTAGCCACAGCCACCCTGACAGAGGCAAGGCTGCCGGACATTGGCGCCACTGGGCCCTCTGACCAACAGGTGAAGTGGCTTGCCCAAGGACACAACGACTGAGACTGTCCAAGCCGGGGCTCAAACCGGCAACCTTCCGATTACAAGGCGAACTCCCAACTCTTGAGCCACGAAGGCTAAACAACGTCAACAAAAATGTCTTATCTAAGGTTTATTTACAGTTATTTTACAACATCAAAGGCCATTGCGCCACATGAACATACCAAAAGTCAATTTTCCTAAACAAGGTGTAGCGTGGCGCTACGCCTTGCACAGAACAAAATGAAATTCAAATGAAGATGAAGTTAACTGCAATTGTCTGCACATATCTGGCCTCCTCCATAACACCTGTTGATGCTACCCGATGCTCCCTTCTTGCTGTACCACCAAGTTTCAAATTCAAATTTTATTTGTCACATACACAGTCATACACAGTATGATATGCAGTGAAATGCTACACAACTGCTCCTGACCTAAAGAGACAGAAAAAAAAAGGCTATGAATAAGATAGGAAATAAATATGAAAATTAAAAAGGGTCAATTTAACTAGGAAGGAATAAAATATAAAAATTAAAGTTAAAAATAAAATAACTGTACAGCAAAATACACAATTCACAAATACACAGTATAGAAATATATAAGAATGTATGAAGAAATATAAATATAAATATATATACACAATAACAGCAGCTGTACAGTATTAAGTGGAAATGAAGGAATATAATGTCCAGTGTTGTGCAATCCACATTTGTAAGTGTCTTTTGCAGTGCAAATATGCTTAAAGTGATTTAGTGATGAAGTGATTCGATTAGATGACCACGCATCTAATCGAATTAGTGTAAACAAAGTCCAGAATGTCCAGTGTGTGTGTAAGAACTATATGTGTGGGTCAGTACTGTGTGGTGGTGTGATTGAGAGACCGTATCGCCTGCGGGAAGAAGCTCCTCCTCAGTCTCTCTGTGTTGGTCTTCAGGGAGCGGAATCGCTTTCCTGACCTCAGCAGAGAGAACAGTCTGTTGTTGGGATGGCTGAGGTCTTTGTGTGTTTTTGTGGTGTGTGAAGTGTTTTTAGGCATGTTTAGAATGTCACAGTAAAAAAACAGTAAAAATGCAATCACAATTACAATAAACTAATATGTATCTATAAGCTTAACCCAGGCCTCTTGACACAATTCACCCCCAAAAAATGCATTATCCAGCAGTTTCTATCTAAACTCATGCTAGGTGTGTAGACTGTAGCTTACCAAAGCACTAAAACATTTGTGAAATGTTTTCAAACTTATCTATAACTGTTCGGGCAAAACAATAAAAAAACTTGATCATAGAAATTTTACTTTAAAAGCAAAAAGTAGTTTTTGAACTACAAAGGTTTTTATGCAATAAAGCTGTCTTCTTTGCTGGATGAGTAGAATGATTGATGCTTCAAAAATATGCGGTCACATGACCAATTTATTCTATGGTTCCCTAGAAACCAGGGATGGCACAAACCACCCCACTGTCCCCTGATTATTTCTGGTAGAGGATCCATTATTTCATGTTGCTTTATCCTGACACCATGGAGAATAAAACCTTATACGAGTATTACTAATTTTAATTTAGACAATAAGGCTATTGCTGATTGGAAGACCTACTTGTTTTTTAGACTGTGACCTGAATGCTAAAATTAACTATTAGAAGCAGCTTTTGAAACAGGAAAGTGACCCTTAAACTAATTGAAAGCAAGGACATAGCCCTGCTGATGGGGTAATAAAACAAGAGCATGTGGTTTCAGCATGATTATATGTGCAGCAGGATATTTTATACATTTGAAAGACTCCTTGTTACCGATCTCATTGTCTCTCTCTGGATTACAAGCCAGTGGTAGAGCATGTGACATACTAACCGTCAGGTTGGTGGTTTGAGCCCCGTCTGCTCCAGTCTGCATGTCAAATATGAATGTGAAAGGTAAGCCTGGAAAAACTGTATAGAATTTGTTCTTCCAGGGGACCAACAAAAAGGCACCTGTTGGTTGCCTGCAAGAACAATTTCTATATAATCTTTGCAGGCTTACGTTTCACCCTGCAAAATGTACATTAAGGAATTCTACAAACTGTAGTAATATAAAGACCGGTCCTTTCCAGAGTAAAAACACATCATCTATGTACCGTTTCCAAGACACATCCATCCATCTTCATCTGCTGGGGCCGGGTCACGGCGTGTCGTGTTCCAACCAAAGATGATTACTTTTTTCAAGTAACGAGTAAAGGGATTACTATTGCAAAAACGGTAATTAGATTACAGTTACTTTCCCGTAGAAACGCTGCATTACTGCGTTACTAAAACCGTGATTTTTTTGCGAGAATGTCTCACGACAGTGACGTAAGCGAGTGCGCCGTTAGTGACAACAGCTGTGTGCAGATCAGCAATGGATCATATATGAGAGTGGAGAGAATGTGAGCGTGCAGCGTTTAAAGCGTGGAAGTACTGACCTTACTTTGAGTTTGATTCCATAAAAAGTGACAAAAACATTAGCGTCCGTTGTGCGTGGGAAGAAAACTTCTTTTTACAGCGAAAAAACCCCTAAATTTCCAAGCAAGCACTGAGTGCGCAACGACGTAATGGGAAACTCACAGAGAAAGTCGCGGATTCTTCAACTGACCGCGGCACACCTGCACCAGGGTAAACCTCCGCCTACCCCACTCCTGCTTTACAGGTGAAAATAGAGCAACAGGACCGCTGAGTCTTTGACTTTATTTATTTTCTGCTGTGTTTCACTTGCATCTATTTGAAAGACTGAGTGTAAACACAAAAAATATTTTATTTTATGTGCTGGAATGTGCAGAAAATAGGTTTAAATGTTAAACTAATTTAATCACGTCAGAGAATGTTGCATATAATTAAATTTTTGCTTGATGCATAAAGTTAAAAGATTAAAACTGATAAAACAAGTTAAAAAAAAGAGACTTTTCCATTTGATTACATTTTGTATGATGGATTATGCAGAAAAAGTAGAATTGGGCTGAAAGATCTATCACTTTATCACCTCTTCAGGTTGTAAATCGTGTTTTTAAAAAGTAACTAACTAATTACTTTTGAAAATAAGTAATCAGTAAAGTAACAGGATTACTTTTTGGGGGAAGTAATCAGTAATTAGTTACTGATTACTTTTTTCAAGTAACTTGACCAACACTGGTTCCAACACACAATGAATGATAAATAAGGCTTATTTTAGTGATTATACAGAATTTGTTCTTCCGGGTGAACAACAGGTGCATGTATCATATTGCTAACAACAATGTTGACATTTGTAAATAAAAAATATTACATTTATTAGTTAAGTAAATTTCCTACACTTGTCATTGATGTTCACAAAAAAAAGTTACCCAGTCCAAAGTTCAAAGGTCTAACGTCATGTTGATGTCCAAACTGGGTCATGGTTGGACGTCCAAATTGCGGACCTAGTTTGCCCATCTGCCACTGAGGGTGCTTAAAAAGTTTTACTCCTGCACCATGGAGAGCGTCCTGACGGGAAACATCTGCACCTGGTTTGGGAACAGCACCAAGCAGGACAGACAAGATCTGCAAAAAGTGGTGCGCTCGGCCGAACGCATCATTCAATCAGAGCTTCCTGACCTGCTGTCCATCTGCACAAAGCGGTGCAAGACTAAAGACAGGAAGATCATGATGGACCTCTTGCATCCCGACAATGGACTCTTCTCACTGTTGATGTCTGAGAAGCGCTTCCGCTCCCTTAAGGTCAAAACAGAGAGAATGAGGAGGAGCTCCTTCCACCAGGCTATTCAGGCCCTGAACCAGGTGTAGGACTGGACTCTCCCACACACGTCACATCTCTGGTTTTTTCTTATAATTTATCATTTCTTACATCAACTGTTATTTGCACATTTTACTGTAACTTTCTAAGTTAAATCTATGAATCTGTAAATATTACTGTCATTTAATGATCAGGCATTGCACAGCAATAAGCATTTCACCTCATGTCATTCTGTGTATGGTTGTGTGTGTGACAAATAAAATTTGAATTTGAATTTAGTTTGTATCCAATGTGTTATGGACCAACTGACCAGATATAGACATGACCTGCATGTAGTGGTGTGCGATGCTGCATATATTGGTATCGATCCGTTACCAAGTAAATAAGGCTGGTATCAGCGATACCAATACTTTTCAATAATAATGATGGATTGCATTTATATAGCGCTTTTCGGGGCCCTCAAAGCACTTTACAATTCCACTATTCAGTCACTCTCACATTCACACACTGGTGGAGGCAGCTACAGTTGTAGCCACAGCTGCCCTGGGGCAGACTGACAGAAGCAAGGCTGCCATATCACGCCATCGGCCCCTCTGGCCAACACCAGTAGGCAACAGGTGAAGTGTCTTGCCCAAGGACACAACGACCGAGACTGTCTGAGCCGGGGCTCAAACCGGCAACCTTACAATTACAAGACGAACTGCCAACTCTTGAGCCACGCTCGCCCTATCGTATAAGGTGGATGCGTGATTGAATTGCTAAATCGCTATTAGTTTCAATGACCTTAAGTGTTTTTTGTGATGTTTCCTTTTTTATTATTAAATAGTTAAAATCCAGTACATAATTAGGAGAAATCATTTATTGATAATTAAATTTAAAAAATGCTTTATTATTGTGGCAGGTCGTGGTCTGCAATCAGGTCTCGCCGGCTTAAAACCTGTGCGCTGTCTGTGCTGTTGTTGTTTTTGTGTTGATGGGTAACGCTGGCAGCAGGAGAGCTGCAGCTTTACTGTTACAGCAACCGTGTGATTATTGTAAGGGTAGACAGTGTGCGGCTTGGCGTGAGCCGGAGGCTGGCGCATCAGTCAGGGCTGGTTTGGGACAAAAAATCAGCCCAGGCATTTTGACTAGTGACCGGCCCACCAGGTATTATAGGAAAAGCCATAAAGCCTTTATAATAGCCACGACCAAAACCACGATTGAACATTTTAAACCCTGAATATGTATTCAGTGTTTTCATAAAGGCCTTACTTTTATAGATTTACTACTTGGAAGAACACACATGTGGTTTGAGGCCTGGAAAGTTTGAAACCTTTACGGATCACATTAACGCCACATTCTCCTCCTGAAGGCCCGCAACACCGCCTTCAGGTCAGGAGATGCACACGCCTACTGTACAGCCTAAGCTAAAGAGGGGTATGAAAAAAGCCAAACACCATTACAAAAAGAAGGTAGAAGAACACTTCTCCAACTCCAACCCCCGACGCATGTGGCAAGGACTCCAGACCATCACAGACTACAGGACCACCAAACCCTCCCCCGCATCCTCCTTCCTCAACAAGCTCAACAACTTTTATGCTCATTTTGAGCGAGGGAATCCAACAACTACAACCAAAGCAGAAGTGACGCCGGACCACCAACCACTGACTCTCTCCCCCACCGACGTAGGAGCGGTGCTGAGCAGGATTAATGTCCACAAGGCTGCAGGTCCTGATGGCATCCCCGGGCGTGCTCTCAGAGCGTGTTCTGGGGAGCTTGCAGGAGTGCTGACAGACATATTCAATCTGTCCTTGGCCCACGCTGTGGTACCGGCCTGCTTCAAATCCACCTCCATCGTCCCCATGCCCAAAAACTCCAACCCATCAAGCCTAAACGACTACTGCCCAGTAGCCCTCACCACCATCATTACAAAGTGCTTAGAGCAGCTGGTCCTAGCACACTACAAATCCTGTACCACAAGGTACCGGAACAGCTTCTTCCCCACAGCTGTCAGACTCCTGAACTCCTGACATCTGACCAACATTAAACTCATGGACTGAACATACACACACCCACAACCACCTACACACACACAACAGACAAAACAAACAAATGGACAACTGTACCCTCATACACACAACAATTAATCCTTATGAATAATAATAATAATAATGATAATAATCATTATTAGAATCAGAATACTTTATTGATCCCTGGGGGAAATTATTTTTTTGTTACAGTGCTCCATTATAAACCAACATTAACAAGACAGACAATACGCTAACTAAGAATAGTACAATACATACATAGATATAAGTCACTCATAAATAAATAGCTGGAAAAGAAACATGTGTAGTTGTAGCAGCAAACAATGTGTTAAGTGGATGCGTTGTACAGGGAGCCACAGACAGGAAAGATTTCCTGTGTCGTTCAGTGGTGCTTTTCGGTAATCTCAGTCTCTCACTGAACGAGCTCCTGTGACTGACCAGCATGTCATGGAGTGGGTGGGAGGTGTTATCCAACATTGTCTTTATCTTGGACAGCATCCGCCTCTCCGACACCACCTTGAGGGAGTCAAGCATTATGAAGTGTTTGTAACGCATCAAATCAAATAATCTCTTTTCCCCAACCTGGATCCATTTGAGTTCGCATACCGGTCAAAACGCTCAACCGATGATGCAATTTCAACTGCCCTTCACTCAGCCCTCACACATCTGGACACTATAGACTCATACGTTAGAATGCCGTTCATGAACTTCAGTTCAGCTTTCAACACCATCATTCACAAACTGGATCTGCAGAATCAACCTTTTGGGATTTACTTATCTGGATGATTAATATTTTTAAAATGATAGCAGCACAAACAAAAATTTTTGCAGCACAAACGTTTGACATCAATTTTGTTTGATTTGGGTGATGTGGGTGGTCGATCTTTTGACCATTAATATCTTTAAAACAGAAGCAGCACAAACGACAATTTTAGCACAAACCAGCACAAACGTAGCACAGTTGATTGACACCAGTTTTGTTTGATTTAATTAACATGGGGGGGCTGGTTTGACCTCTGATGACCTCTAGAAATTTTTATTAATATCTTTAAAATGAAAGTGGCACAAACGAAAATCTTTGAAGCACAAACGTAGCACAAACGTGGCACAAACGTTTGATACCACTTTTGTTAGATTTGAAGAAGGTGGGGGGGCAACTTCACTCACATAAAGCAAATATAGTGGCTGGTGAGTGCATACGATTAGTTTGCCATATATTTTGTGCTGGAACAGTGAAAATAATACAGCAAATATTTATGATGAATGGCTGAATTTCGACCTCTCTACCTAAGAAATTTCTCAATTTACACAGTAGCAGCAAGGCTATGTTTACAAATGAATCGCTTCAGCCCATTTGTAGGAAGTCGTTTTCGGTCAGTTCAGTTTATGGATGATTTTATTCTGAAATTTCTGGTTCGGAAGTTGCCATTGGAACGCTGTGACGTCTAACATCTGCGCGACATCTAATAGCGATTACGGGCACGAGAAACAAGGTAAACAGACATCTATTTACGCACCTTGTAAACATAATAAATTGCATAACAGAAGTGAAAATGACAGGAAACGGAAAGCTAAAAGGAGAGGTTTTCGGCTGGTAAGCTAGTAAACTAAGGCTAAGCTAACGTGTTTATACGGGTAGCAACATGGACAAACATGTGCATAAACAAGTAGTTACGATCTAGCCAGTAGTTTTATGTTGCGCTTTGGGAACATGAAAGAGTTCATATTCGCCAGTTTGGCTGTACACCTAATAGTGTCAGTTTTGCTACTAATATTATTATTGTGTTCACTTTAATTCTCTGATGCTCATCTGATGTTTTATTTGGTATAAACTGGTAAAATTCTGGAGACATTCTTCAAAGATTTTGCTATATCCAAATAAAATTGAATTGAATTGAACATATTGGCATGATATATACTTGTAAATGCACCATGGGGGGCTGTGTTTCCAGTGTACCGGAAACAGAATTCCGGTACACTGTACACTGTGTATGTTACTGTATTGAGAACAAAGCTCTTGAATCTTGAATAACATCATGCAATGCTTTTTCACACAGGGCCAGGGAGGTATGAATAGCTTTTTGACCTTAATAAATAAAAATTATCATTTAAAAACTGATTTTAGTGTTTACTCTGTTAATCTGTATAATATTTAAAATTACTATGATGATCTAAAACCTTTAGGTGTGACATATGCAAAAAGCTAAGCCAAATACTTTTTCACATCACTGTGTATGGGTCAGATCAGAGGTGTAGCGCTACTTGTTTAAATAGGAGACTTCATTGGTCATGCACGCGTCCATGTGCACAAGCACCTTTGTCTTGTAGCTTTTACCACATTCAACTCTAACTGAGCAAAAGTGATCAGCTGTCAGACTGAGTGTAATAACATGACATCATCTCTCTGGCCGTCTTCATCAGTTCTTACATGCTGCGTGCAGCTCTCCACTTCCTGGATGTCTTCTCTCTCTTTTTCTTTGTTTCCTGTGGGATTGATGCCTGCTCTCTTTCGCCCAGGCCTGATTTAGACTTCAGTGGGCAATCTTTGTCAAGCCTATAATGTAACTTATATAAATGGCCAGTGGCATCCTTGGTATTTATGCTTGTCTGTGGTGCATTATGCGTTAATGGCCGTGTGGTCATGACCTGATGTTTTATACGTGATGCCAGCCAATAAAGACCAATAAAATGCTGATAATTCTTTTGCTCTTTGGTGCTCACTCTTGGTTGTGGTATCTTTTTTTCATATTTGTTTCTCTTTTTATCCTTCACGTTCATTCTGATAGTTTCATCTTCTGTGAATTCAGTGCTTGTGTTTCTCTGGTGTAGATCTGCTACCTGTGTTGTTCTTAATGTGTGATCTGTGGTACACAGGTAGGACACTACCATACACTTTTCTGCATGAAATTTTATACCTTGCACATGACACATAATTATGCCCATGAACTGATCCATAAGTGAAATTATTTTTTTTTATTCAATTTTATTTATGTATTTATTTATACAGCTCCAAATTATGAGAACAGTTGCCTCAAGGCTCTTTATTTTGTAAGGTAGGCCCTACAATAATACATACATGAGAAAAACTTAACAGTCATACAAACCCCTATGAGCAAGCGCTTTGGCTACAGTGGGAGAAAAACTCATACAATCATTATCTTTGAATGCAGTAGCTCCATGCAGGAGCATGCACCGATTAGTACAATGTTTTTTCATCCTTGAGCTCTAAAAGGCTGATGGAGTAGTTTGTGAATGCCATGACTTTCAAAATGACACCATAGATGCATCTACTAAAAATCTCAGACTAGTTTGAACCTCGATAATCTTGACCTCAAGGTCAGAGGTCAACATCTACTGAAAGGAGATGCACCTGCTATTGCTATTCAGAGGTAGCAATGGCGGAAACTAGTATTTTGTGCATTATTAAACGTTTTAACACGCTTTGGTGACGTGATTGTGCAGCACTTTGCTGATGGCTATCAAAAGCGTCTGGTTGAGGAGCAACTTGCTAAGAGACACTGAACCAAGTATTAGTGGGGATATGTAGATATTTGAGGTTGTATTCACATTTTACATTACACATCCATTTTATCTTATTAAAGATGTATACTGCACAATCATTCCACCCTGGAAAAAACAATTAAGGATTAAAAAGCCCAAATTACCAGACCTTCATGCGGCTGAATGTCCACTGATGATGAAGATGATGAGTGTGCATAAATTTCTGACCACAGCTTTACGCTTCTGCCTGTAAATCTGCCTCTTGAAACTGGTTGTTTTGGTTGTCAGTGTTTTGTAAAGTTTATGAGAATAGCTGCAAGTATGAGCAAATTTAGTAACATTGTTATTATTAGAAATGAGTCAATTAAACAATTGATTTCTTATATGATTGTAGGAGTTGCTGAATGATGACGGACTCGTCGCTTCTTAACTCTGAGCTGGACTTACAGCAACAGGAAGAGTTGTATCAGCAACTACTGTTACAGGTAAGTTTGCTTTTATGTTAACTGTGATCACATGGTAACGCATTTACAGTGGAACCCCCACTTATGAAATTAATTCGTTCCCGAGGGTCTTTCGTAAGTCAAAAATTTTCGTAACTCGAAGCACCCATCGCACCTTTTGAGTGAACGATAGGCTACAGGCTAATTGCTAACTTCAACAACAATATGTCGTTCAAGTGGAACGAAGTGCAAGTACCAAAGCCAAGGGGGTTGGCACATGATTCGGAACGCATTGTGGGCATTTCTGGGCTCAGCCAATCAGAGCCAGCGGATTTCGTTATGCAGGCATTTTGCCGTAACACGGGCAGAAATATTGCCGTTAAGTGCCTTCGTAACTTGAATTTTTCACTAAACAGGATATTCGTAAGTCGGGGTTCCACTGTACTTGGCAAGTGGTCAGCAGTTCGATCCTAGCTGGAGACAGAAATCCCCACAGGGTGTTAAATAGTAAAACACAATAAAGGAACAAAGGTGAATTGTTTTGAGGTAAAGCTGGCCCTCTGACCTAGTCGTGCTACATGAGAAACAAAAATCTGACAAAATGTTACATTTGGTCATGGAGGAAAATTTGTTTCATATGTGTGGGTGAAATGCAATGGAAGCATTTGCAGTAACTGCTAGTCAGCCCTGAAAGACTCATTTTAATTTTTTTCCCATCAGCCTCTCGTCAAAGATGCGTTACAGGCTGAGATGTGTTGTCTTGCTGCATCAGCCAAACTCTGTTGTTTACAAACAGATGTTCTGTTATTTTCTTGTGATATGCTGCTATCATTCACAGCTCTTTGTTTCACAATGATAATGCAGCTGCACCATTATGAGCTCACTATTATGACTCATATATGAGATAAACGTGGAATGTGTTTTCTTTTTTTCATTGTCAACAAAAAAATTTTGATCTCATCGTTTTTTTTGTTGAGAATGTTGGTCTCATCTGTCCCTAAAACTCTGTTTTCATAGTAGGACTGACTGACTATGTCAAAAATCCTAATCACAATTGTGTTTTTGCTACTAAGATTAAAGTTATATTTATTAAACTTAAAGCACTCATGTTAAACGGTGGGTTTCTTGAACAGTAAATATAGGGTCCTGTACAGAAGTCTTGAGCAACCCCGTGTTTCTTAATATTTTGATAGAAAAATAGGAAACTGTATAAACATTGAAAGATTCCTGCCTTCATCAGTTCTTACATGCTGCATACAGCTCTCTCCTCCCTGGATGTCTTCTCTCTCTTTTTCATTGTTTCCTGTGATTTAGACTTCAGTGGGCAATCTTTGTCAAGTCTATAATATAACCTAGATAAATGGGCCAATGGCGTCCCAGGTATTTATGCTTGTGCCTGCCAATAAAGACCAATAATATGCTGATAGTTCTCTCCCCCCTTGGTGCTCACTCTTGGTTGTGGTATGTGTTTTTCATCTATTTCCAGATTTTGTTCATCCTTCATATTCATTCTGATAGTTTCATCTTCTGTGAATTCAGTCTTGAATCAACTTGAATCTTTACTGAAGCTCAGTATTTGAAACAGAGTTCAAGCTCACTGCTGTGATAAATCATAATTAATATAATAATAAATATAATATTGGCCATATTATATTTACATTACCAAAGTGTAATACACTAGTCTCATGAGTGACATCAAGGAACATTCATAAAAAAACAAATGAACAAAAACATTTTTTTCCTTCATTTCTGTCAAACAATGCTTATGAAACCTTTCTAGCGGTTATTTTCATGGTTGCTAGGCAACCTGAGCAGCACGACAGAGGCTAGATCGTCCCATTTCACAAGCCTCGCACTTCCGCCCTCCTCGCTCTTCGGAGTACCCGGCCCATATAGACCACGAAGCCCGGGTCCTACGAAGTGTGCGGCCCCTGAATTGGGACACAGCTAGTAACATACCTCGCTCACTTACAATAACTTAAATGCACATGGACCAATCGCATGATATGCACAAGTCACTTTGCAGGCCCACATGGGGTTTTGAGAGATATCACCCTCCAGCCTTCCGCAGATCCAGAAAATGTACGGTGCATTCAAGTCCCAGTGGGAAAACTGGGACATCTGGGTTTCCTCTGTATTTTCTTCTCCAAATAAAGCAGGTGTTTCTTTTTCTAAATAAACAGAAGAGCTCATCACTGCTCGAGTAGAAAGCACAGACATTGTTGGCATATATGCATTCCAGATGATGACTACACGTCATGTAGAACCATCTGCAGCTAAAATCAAAAGTCATAGCTGTGCTGAATATTGCGACGTTCATGTAAACTTTAAGATAGACATGTGAACGGAAGCCTACCCATAAACAGAGCTGGCCTGTGACATTTAAAGTGCACTCAGAAAACTTGCATTGTTTATATTGTCCTCTGTTCGATCTTGGGAAAATAAATTTGTACAGAAAATGTTATTGAAAAATCTCCATGCACAAAAACTGTGAGAATCACAGATGACATTTGATGTTACAGGTGTTTTTTTTCTTTGCTGTGAGTTTGCCAAACAATAAATAATATGTGTAATATTTGTTTAGACCCTTGGACAGATCAACAGTGAAAGTCCAGACTCCAAAGTAATCCGACCGGAGCCTGGTGAGCTATGTCACAGATAGATAGTATATATAATCTTTACATTTTGGAACAATACTCTAAGTTTGCTCATTAATACAAAAATTTCTTTTTGTGTGTTTTTCCCTTTGCCTTTCCTGTCCCACGTGTCAGGCATGTGTGTGAAGACTTTCTCAGAGTCAAACAAGGAGAAGGTATTTATAAACGTCTGTCAGTCGAACTCAGTCCCGCCTCCTCCAGAACTGTCCAGAGAGAAGCTTGTGGAGCTGCTCCAATCAGACGATCCTAGCGGCTTTCGAGTTCCCATGAGTCTTGGCGAGCCACACACAGAAATAGACAATAGTACGTAACCGCCAAACATGTGATTTTGTATGTCAATGCTTTTGCATTCTTTCAGAAATGTAGCTGGGTAATTATGTCATTGGCATCGGTGAGCCACTGTCAATATGTGACATATTGAAATCGCGTTTGAATTTGCGCTTGTTTTTTTGCTTTCACTTTGCAATCGTGCGAACTGTGTATAGAGAGCGACAGCACTGATCTGTGAGTGATGATAATTTGCGCACCAATTCCTCTGACATCGTCTTATTAATCGTTAGCTTACTATGCAAACATGACAAGTGAAATCTCCCGCAGCTTAAACATGTGAGAGGTTGATCGTGCAGAGAATCGCTGAGCTTATGTGAGTGCGTGTGTAAAAGCAGCAGGATATATATTTCAGTTCTGCTGAGCCAAATAAGACAGGTCAGGGTGAAGAAGTGACAGCCAAAGAAAAGCTTACCGCAAAACGGAGAAGTTATGACAAATCAGACTATAAGGCAAAAAGAAAGTGCAGCTTTATGGTTTCATGGACAAAAGAATTTCTGTGGCTGCAATATGACGAGCTAAATAACCAGGGCTGCACATAAGTGGTCCACAGGTGCGCATTCGCTGTCAAAACAAAAGACACGCACAAGATAAGAAGTTGCAACGCGTGTTTGCGTACATAAGATTTTCAGGAGGAGGACAGACATTTGTTTAGAACTCTTAAAGATGTCGAAGAAGCTCCTTTAAGCAATTACTTTGGTGTTCCTCTACCTCCAAAGAAATGTCAGAAGGAGTCCGGACCACAAAAGAAGCACGTATTCTCGGAAAAGTAGTTGCAGGAGGTGAGCTGGCTTCAAACAAATGATGAACGCACAGAGATGTGGTGCAGAATGTGCCGTGAAAATCCCACTCTAGGACAAAAACAGCTTTTTATATGGACGCAAACGCGCGCTGCAACTTCTTATCTGGTGCGCGTCTTTTGTTTTGACAGCGAATGCGCACCTGCGGACCACTTATGTGCACCCGTGTAAATAACATAATGCTCTGCCGGGTGTGTTGTTGGTTTTCTCTCGATTTCTGAGTCGACAAGCGCCTTTGTTACTGGGACCAGTCATTTTAAGAAAGGCCCCCATTAGAACCCATGAGAAATGCAAGAAATGCATTATTGCTCAGTCTGCAATATCTTTCCCAGAACAAACACCAATTGCGAATAACATACTAAAAATAAACCTGAAAGTCAGTTTAAAACAGCTACTATGTTGCAAAGAGTGAACTACCACTGGCACAATGTAGCAGTCTTTGCAAACTTCAAAAAGCAAATGGCCTCGATCTTGGTTCCACTTGTCTCTTACCCGTGACTTCAGTGGAAATTTCAGATTCTGGATCTGACACAGACGGATTCTTGTCCTACACAGTTCTTACAAGTTCATAGAAATTTCTGTTCAATTAGAACCAAGTATTTGAGTTGATGATTGTAATTTTTATACAATGTTGTAATTTGTGTTTCAACAATTTTTTTGATTAATGTTTTGTTTCCGTTACAATATTATACTTTAATGTATACTTTCCATTGTAACGGAAACAAAACAGGAAACAAAACATCAATCAAAAATAGATCAAAAATTGCTCTCTTTTTTATTCGGGCTACTTAAATCTATTTCGGGCTACCAAAAACTGAAGAGTCCCTGCCCGAAGGGCTACCAGGGATTTTGAAATTTTGCGAGCCCTGCTGAAAGTTTTTCACCCTGCACACATTAGGTTCAGTAACATGTTGTGACAAGAGTTTGAAAAGGTTGAGAGCTGGTGTTGGGTTTAGATTTTATTATTGTCATTTGTATTAGGAAATATTTAACCATAGATGCTTAGAGGTGTATAATCAATTGTGTAGTGATAGGTTGTGTGATCTTTAACAGGCTGCAAAGGCTTGGTGTGTATTCCACACTAGAATGAACACCCACATCCTGGGAGCACGGGAGAGGTCGTACCTTGTCTTCATTGTTTTATGGTAGGATTAACGTAGCTACGTCTGTTCTAGTCTAAGTGCTTTAACTTGACTTCCTCACCGTGTTATCTAGGGTGAGGGGGGGTCTACCCTCTTCCTGACCAAGGATGTTTGCCTTTGTACTTTTATGTATATGACCCTTTGATCAGCAGTAACACACACACACACACACACACACACACACAGTATTCTTTGTTCACATGTATACCTATGTAAGATGCTATATGTTAATGACCCTATGCATATTCATGTAACCACAATAAAAGGAGTGCTATGGGGAACCTGGCTGGGAGTCTGACAGAGGTCAAGTGGTGGAACGACACTTGGCTCCAGCCAGGTCTCCCTCATGCATGAGTAAACCAGAGAACTTTGGTGCCTTGAGTCTTGCTTTTTGCTGCGTAGCAAGTTGTCCTTAACGTTCCAGCGAATAGGTTTATGCTACGAACCTATCAGCTGGTTTATTTGCCACCCAGTATGTTAAAGACAAAACACCAGGTTGCTGCTTCTTATCTAAACAGATTTGGGTTGTTTGGAGCTGAGCTCTGAGCTCTGCATGCCTTCCTTTGCCGCGTCCATGAACTACTATGTAGTCTTCCTCTTTGCCCAGTATATCCAATAGCCCTCCTCTGCACATGTCAGTCTTGCCTCAAACTGCTTAACCTGAGCTGTTGGTCACTTCTATGTTCCAGCACGGATGGGCACATTTGCAGGATCATAAGTTACATTTTAGTCCACTGCCTGGATTTATTAAAATTGTCTTTATTTGGGGAGTTCCTGACTGAGGCTTCCTCTGTTAAAATCACCAAGAACAATAACTAAGAAGTCTGCGATTCTTTGGCAAGTGAGCACTGAGCCTGGTGTATATACGATGGTGTACACACACCGACCAGAATGAATGAAGGTCAATGGTTAATTTAAAGGTTAATGAAACAGTGTTTCTGAATAACGATAACATTGTAACACTGTAACAATGTACGGTACGTGTTGTTTACCTCATCTCTCAGTTGTGTATTTTAATGTTGTGACTGACTGGTCTAAGGTCTACACAACATCAGTCTGTATTCATCGTCTTTCCTGATTCAATTTGCCGACAGGATGGAAGCGTTTCAGCTTCCTGTGTTGTGGTGAAAGTATTTTTAATGTTTCTTTGTCTGTTTCAGGCTCTCAGGGTTGCACAGCTTATGACGTTGTCATTAACCAGGACTTCTTCCAGAAGTGTCAGGTGTGTTCATGTGCATGTGGTTGTTTTCCTTTTGCAATCAAAAAGGAATTTTTTATTTTATATTCCTTTGACTCCTCCTCATTGCACTGACCTTCATTAACTTTCTTAATTTATAAACTCTGCATAAAAAGTGTTGTATGATTTTTGTCTTGCAGAAGGATCCCTTATTCCAGCAGTTTGTTATCCTCGTGTCTGTAGAGGGTTTAGAAAACAAATACAATCTGGAGCTGAGTAGAGGTTAGTGTGTCTGTGTGTGTCTGTGTTAATAATTCTTGTTCTGGACTAGAGCTGGGCGATAGAACGATAACGATATGTATCGCGATATAACTTTTACTCGATAGAGAAATTAAGCTATCGCGATAGACCTCGCCGCTCTTGTCCTCTTAAAAAAAAAAAAAAAAAAAAAAAAAGGTCAGCCAATCCAAATTAAGCAGCGCAGAGCCGAACCAATCACAGCCGCAGCGTCACGTCGCGTGACTTGTTACGTACAGCACAAGTGCCAAGCCGCACGTGTGTTTGTTTGGGAAGCAGCCAGCGGGTAATGGAGGAAATGAGTGTGCCGACTAGAAAAATCAACCGAGCGTGACCGAAGAGAAAACAGATGATGGTTCCAACGCCGGAGAGATTGTCGAACGGAAGAGCCATAGAAGTTCCGTAGTGTGAAGGTATTTCGGCTATTTCAAGTCTGACAAAAAACAGAGTAGCGTGCACTGTAAATTGTGCCGAAAGCAAGTCTGGAAATACAATAAACTGGTGCATGCGTCACACTGTGCGCCACGTTATTGTTTCGGTGAAATGAATTTCTACAATATTGTTACTGTTAATTCTACTCTCTGCAGTGTTTAAATGCTTACATATACACACAGTTACTGTCCGTCCACACATACGACTCGGTTCTGCTTCTACGCCCCAGCTTTGTTTACTTTTTCCCACCGAGGCTTCTAGACTTCTGATTGGCCAACATTTCTGCACGGTTAGGAATCTAGCGCCACCTGCTGCTTTGGCATGTTCATAGCAGCGTTTTCCTTCATTTCTGCCTTTATGTGCGGACGAGATTATTTTTTAAAACGAAAACGGAAAATCTCCGTTTTCAAAAATACCCGTGTACGTGTGGACGTAGCCTCAGTCTCTGACTGGAAGCGCTAATTCGTCATTCGGCTTTTGTCAGACTAAAGTAACTGTTAAAACTGTTTGAAAAGCTCAGCTATACAACAAGGAGAGATTGAGAATTTCCTTTTAGTTCTCAGTTTATTTGATATTAACAAAAGTTAGTCAGTTTTGTCTGTTCTTCTGTAAAACAAACTAAGATTTATTTTTAGAATTAATACTTTGTTTCTAAGTGGAATTGACAATTTAGTCTGTTTCGTTTGTTCTATTTTGAAACTTAAACGCTTTAGCGGCTGCCTTTTGTGTAGTTTGCAATATTTGCCTTTATTTATCTGAAAAAGTCTCATGTTCCTTAAGTACATCTACCCTGTTGAACTTATTATGGGAAATAAATATTTAAATAAAAACAAGCTGCTGATTATTTCACATTTTACTTGTGAGCAACAGCACATTTAAATCTTACAAATATAGTTATTTGGCTTATATCGTGATAGATATCGTTATCGCCTGAAATGAAAAAAACATATCGTGATATGAAAAAATCTCATATCGCCCAGCTCTATTCTGGACGTACCCCGCGCTTGTTGTTAGGGGTGGGTTTCGATGATCGCGTTTCCAATTAAAATCGAGTCTAGCTTGAATAACGCCATATTATCAGATTCATTAAAATCCTGAATCGATTTTTAAATATAAATTTATTTTGCCCGAAACGCCAGAATCTCAGGTTAAACCTCACAAAATTTCAACAACCACTAAACAGCTAAAACAGCAAACCAGAGCATGTAAGCAGATTCTGCACAAAGACATAAACACAAAGCGCGGACCGCCGACGCATCAGAATCAGTGAGATGTCGCCTTTCTCACCTGACGACACGGACACGGTCGGGCTGAAAGCCGCCGGCGCACTGATGTTGATGTTTCGGTGGGTCCATGCTGTGTGTTTACGTCCTTTTTGCATTTGATTCTGAAGCTGCAGGTTTTATCTCTCCAAACAATATTGACTGAACCAGCAGCAAAAGAAGATCCAAACTAAACTTCACATTTCGCTTCACACAAACATCGTCATGAATTCACTCTGACTTTTGCTGTTTTGCTTCCACCACGATAAAATCACACGTCATGCACAGCTCTCTCTCTCTCTCTCTCATGAACAGTTTCCCATCTAAAAATCTGTTTTCTGCATTATTCGCTTGCTTATCACCCACCAGTCTACCGTTGTTCACAGCGCTGTCGGCCGCTGTGTTTTTTACTTCTGACAAGAAAGCCTCATTTCTGCTGTTTAATCGGCTACTAAATAGATTTAAACTTTTTAAAATTATGCAAAGTTGCAAAATGCTTAACTGTGTCTCTAATAAAACCTCTGTAACTTTGCTCTGCTTCACTTCAGCAGCATCAGGTAATGTTCACATGCTGATTCATGGTTTTCTTCTGTTTTTGATCTACTGCAGAATATTTTTAAGGTCATCTGCTATAAAATCCCAGGCCAGGAAAATCTCCTTCACGTTTTTCTGTGTTTTATCCTCAGTTACTTTGACACAAAGGCCTCTGCTGTGATGCTCACACCTTTGATAAAGTCTCAGAAGTGTCAGCTTTTTTTTTATAGATATAAAAATATGGAAATGTACTGATAAATGATAAGAATTATAATATTTCTGACTGTTCAAGGCAAAATTTCCACGATTGGAATCGAATCAGGACCTTGTGAATCGAATCGATTCTAGAAATCCGTGACGATACCCAGCCCTACTTGTTGTGTGTGTTTTTGCAGAGTGGAAGGTCCTGAAAAACAGAAAGTTTTTGGGTTCTGTCAGTGAGCAGAATATCCGCACAAAGAGCAGGCCGGTCATTGAAGAGCTGCAGCCTCCGTATGTACCCCCACTGTGCTCAACAGAAAACACACTGACACACATCATTGCACTCGGCTTACTCAATAAAGATGCAGGCCAATTTGCATCACTGCTGTAGTGATGCAAATTGGCCTGCATCACAGGAATCTGTTTCTGTATAATTTGCAACACATGTTGAAATTTCTTTGGCTTTCTTTCATCCCGCAGGGAGAAGTCACCCGCAACCACTAAGAGGTGAACCTTTGTTCATTGTCCTGTTTGTCTCATTTTCCACGAAAAGCAACGTGATCTGAAATGTCAACCCTTTCCTCAGTTTGCGCAGACCAGAGTTCACGATGATTGTTGAGCCTCCTGCTGGTGAACCAGAGTATCTGATTGCAGAGATAAAGCTTCCCGGAGTGGTGAGATATTAAACAAACACACATAATTAACCACACATTTATTTCAGTCCTCTCTGCCTACCTGTTTCTTTCAGGGTAGACGTCATCCTCAAATACAGGCTGGTTTATTTTAGCTTTACTTTGCTGTTAGGGAAAATGAGATGAGATTAAAAATGTTTTGAAGGTCATTTTTTGTTGTTGCTGTCACAGAGCTGAGGTGTCTTAGCAAGGCACTGGTGTGTGTATATATCTACCGTATTTTCACGACCATAAGACGCACTGTGCTAAAAGGCGCAGTCTCAGTTATGTGTGCCATTACTGTATTTAACACACACATAAAGCGCACTGGATCATAGGGCGCATACAAGTACCGTATGCGTATTTAAAAATAAAGCGGGAGCAAACCTGAGTTCGGTACCTTACTCACATTTCTATTGCCAGTAATCGTCATCATCAACAACACACAAGCATACAAGTGTGCGTATTTAAAAATAAAGCAGGAGCAAAACAAAGTTTGGTACTCACGTTTTTATCATCAATCAAACCCATGGAAGTCCTCATCCTCTGTGTCTGAATTGAACAGCTGCGCTAAATCTCCATCAAACATGCCAGGTTCACTTTCTTCACTGTCAGAGTCACTTTCCGTGCTGTGCGGCTCCTCGGAAACGATGCCGGCTTTTGCGAAAGCTCGAACAACAGTGCCAGCAGACATGTTAGCCCAAGCATCTACAATCCATTGGCAAATTGTGGCGTAACTCGCCCGGCGCTGCCTTCCACTCTTAGTGAAACTGTGGTCTCCACCGGTCATCCATCGCTCCCAGGCCGCTCGCAGCCTTACTTTGAACGGGCGGTTCACACCGATGTCCAGCGGTTGGAGTTCCTTTGTCAGGCCTCCCGGAATGACAGCAAGCTCACCGTTCATTTGTTTCACTAGTTTTTTCACATCGGCTGTGAGATGGGCACGCATAGAGTCACAGATCAACAGCGATGGTGATGCGTGGAAAAAAACCACCTGGTCTCCTTACATACACCTCCCTCAGCCACTCTTTCATCATTTCCTCATCCATCCAGCCCTTTTCATTTGCCTTAATGATGATTCCTGCTGGAAACTTCTCTTTAGGCAAAGTCTTTCTCTTAAAAATCACCATAGGCGGCAGTTTCTGTCCATTAGCATGGCAGCCAAGCACAACAGTAAAAGAAGACTTTTCATACCCCGTTGTGCGTATCGCTACCGTGCTGGTCCCCTTCTTCTCCACAGTGTGACTCACCGGGATGTCAAAAGTGAGCGGGACCTCGTCCATGTTAGTGATGTGGCTGGGCTGGATGTTTTTGTCGCCGATGTGTTTGCTGCAGTAGGAGCGGAAGATGGCCAGCTTTTCCTTATAATCCGCTGGAAGTTGCTGCGCTACCGTAGTCCTGGTCCGGATGGAAAAATGGCACCGTTTCATAAAACGAAAGCACCAAGACGGACCTCCTTGGAAATGTTCAATGTTCATCTCTTCAGCTAGTGAAACTGCTTTTAGCCGAATGGTGACCGTCGAAACGCTTCTCCCGCTCGCTCTTTGCTCGATGATCCACCGCTCGAGTCTTTCCTCCAACTCGAGCCAACTCAGCTGCGTTTTCTTGACCTGCCGGAGCTTGTTTTCCAGCTTCCTCCATTTGCGAACCATCGATTCGTTAATCTTAAATTCTCTCGCCGCTGCTCGATTTCCATGTTCCTCCGCGTAGCTGATGGCCTTCAGTTTAAACTGTGCTTCATAAGCGTGTCTCTTTGCCATTTTCAGGGTTGTTAAAACAACGATGTCTTGCATAATGCACATACCTGTTCTTTTATACAGGTATGTGCGATTGTCCCGGTATATACGATCAACGCCCACACTTCACCCTTTAACGTTCTCATGGTGTTCTCTACTACGTCCTCCTTACAACACATAGGGCGCACCGCGCTATAGGGCGCGCCGCACTTTTTGAAGAAAATCTAAGACTTTTAAGTGCGCCTTATGGTCGTGAAAATACGGTAAGTGTTAGGGTTTGCGTTTACCTTGAGCTTTACCCCAGCCTAGAGAAAACATAGAGGAGGAGCAGTACGTCTGTCCAAAACACACTGATATATTTGTCTTTGAATATATCAGAAACAAGAAACAACCTGAGTGGTTAACTTACACTTCAGTGTGGAAACCACTCTCCATTTAACAAAGTCCAGCATAAAGTTAAAAATATGCCTATCTTGTTGTTTAAATATTTACACCAAGCTTACAATAGTCACATGTACCTGATGGCCTCCACAAACAGCTGGAGAGGTCTGTGCCAGTTGGCTAAAATTAAAAAGTTGCTTTCTTAGTTATTCTTGCTCAAAACCATCTTAAAAGTAGAGATCGACAGCTCTGCTCTTAAACACGATGATACGATATGTTGATGTCTCCTGCACAGGGGTCGTCTCGCTCTCTGGTTCTGGATGTGGGGGAGGATCGACTGGTGTTAACGGCTCGGCCCTCGCTCTTCCATCTTGACATCTTCCACCCCTTCCTGGTTGACCAGGAGAACAGCGTGGCACAGTACAACAGCAGCACACAGGTACAGAAAATATACACCCTGTTCTTGGACCCTGTCACATACAGGATTGTGTTCGATGCCCATTGTTGTTTTTGGGATTTATACACGAGCTTCTTACCAAGCAGTGCCACCAGCAACAGCAAGCTTGCTGAGGTCAGCATCACTTTAAGTGTGGCTATGTTTCTGGAAACTGCGGCGTAGGACTAAATGTGCTCTGAGGTCATTCTGTAAAACCTTTTAACCCATCATGCACATCCTTTCACTCTGGAGAGAAAACAGAGCAGTTGAAGAAAATTCAAACGGGCACAAGAAGAACGTGCAAGCTTCAGACTACAAGCTGTGCCATGTCATGTCGACTGCAGTAACACCAGTTTAAATATTAATGTGCTATAGAAATGTTATACAGCAATATCATTGCTATTGCAACACATTCCTTAGTGCAAGAGCAGTGTGTCAGCCTCAGAAACTTGAGACAAAAACACACTGTGTGGGCCTTATTCCAGGAAGCTGGTTGGTTAGTTTGTTTAACCTTCACATTAGGGAAACTCTGGTTTTCTGTTCTGGAAAGAGAGTAAACTCATCTTACCGGGGTAAGAGAGTGAGCAGGTTCAGTTCAAGAGCAAGTTGATCTGTAAAAGTTTATGTTTTTACAGTCACTGAAATCCCAGTCAGATGTTAATTTGTAACTTTGTGTCCTTAACACGAGCACTTTAATAGTTGTTCAGTCCTTGAACTATAAGAAGACAGCACAGATTTAATATCGTCTCAGAAAAAGATCTCTGCTCTGCATCTTTGTAACTCTGAGACTCTGAGACAGTGATGATGTCCACAGTAGGGCTGCCACAAATAGTCTAGACTATTAAAATCGTCGACGACTAAGTTAATAGTCGACGCGTCGTTTGAAGCTTTGCAAGATCCTGAAAGACGCAGGAATAAGTAGTAGGATTTAAGAGTGTAATAACGGACTGAAAAAGAAGATGGCAGCACTGCATGTACAAGGATGCCAGCTGCTGTTAAGCCCAAAGAAGAAGAAGCTGTGTCCGGTATCGTAGTTGTGTCCAAATTTAGGGGCCGCATCCTTCGGAGGTCGCATTTGTAGGCCGATTACTTTACAGTGTCGCGATGAAGGGTGTCCAAATTCGAAGACTCCTCCAAATGCGGCCTTCATTTCCCTGGATTTGAAGGATTGGTCGGGTGTATCCTTTGTGGCCCAACCTATCCCAGAATTCATAGCGCGGCCCAGCCAGTTCCAGTTTCCAACAATGGTAGCAGCTATTTATTTTCATATTACTCTGATTATTCTTTCTCGGTCACAAAATAAACTTTTAAGATATTTTCAGGTGAGAATGTTGCTGTGTAAACTCCAAATATCTGCTCAGTTTATCAAGACATCACATATTTGCAAAAGCGCTCCGACGTTTTCGGACACGTCTGTTACCCACCAGCTCGTAGCTAGCCGGGGTTCGAGGCTCACGAGAACTGGCGAGAACAACGAACTCCCTGCACATCCTTTTCGCTACTCAGGTTAAACATATATAAGTCACTTTGATAACTTAAAAATGTTATTGTTTGGCTTTTTTCAGTATTTTATTTGTTCCTGAGTAAATCGGTTTGGCTGAGATTAAAGTTATAGTTTTTACACAGCTGAATAAACATCAAGCAGACAAATGATTAAACAGAAGTGTGAGATGGTAGCGCTAGTCCACAGAGACTGTCAGTTTCCCCTTTATAATATGCTACACACTGATCAGTGATCAATCGTTAGATGTATAAGTGATCACACTGATGGGAAAATATGGCGTTGTTTTAGTGCCTCTATTCTGAGCACACGTAAAAAAAATGTTGTGTGTTGAGGAGAAAATGATTTTGAGCGAACAAATTAATTTCTGCATGTAAGAAATGTATTTCAGTGTTTGCTAGTATCCACACACTCACAATAGCAGCCCCTCTCGCTCAGTTGTTGGCATTTGCTCTTGCTCAGATCTCTGCGGACCTGCTCTCAGTGTGTCGTTCGCGCTCACAACATTTCTGCTTCATGTGCGCTCAACTCTTTCTGTACACCGTTAGAAGTGTGTCACAAAACCAACCAATCACAGACTTGGATGCAAAAAAAATCTAACTGGCTGTTTTGCTAGCTACTGTAGCCAAACCCAGGCAAATATCCCAGAATGCATTTCTTCCAAACCTCAAATGAGGCAGCGGCGGAGGAACGCAGAGTGGCGGAGTTTAAAATATTACTCTTTCTGGATCACAAAATAAACTTTTAACATACAAAAGTATTGGGCCCCTTGAACTTTCCCACATTTTGTCACATTACAGCCACAAACACGAAACAGTTTTATTGGAATTCCAGATGAAAGACCAACACAAAGTGGTGCACACGAGAGAAGTGGAACGAAAATCAGACATGATTCCAAACATGTTTTACAAATAAATAACTGCAAAGTGGGGTGTGCGTAATTATTCAGCCCCTGAGTCAATACTTTGTAGAACCAGCTTTTGCTGCAGTTCCAGCTGCCAGTCTTTTAGGGTCTGTCTCTACCAGCTTTGCACATCTACAGACTGAAATCTTTGCCCATTCTTCTTTGAAACAGCTCCAGCTCAGTCAGATTAGATGGACAGCGTTTGTGAACAGCAGTTTTCAGATCTTGCCACAGATTCTGGATTGGATTTAGATCTGGACTTTGACTGGGCCATTCTAACACATGGATATGTTTTGTTTTAAACCACTCCATTGTTGCCCTGGCTTTATGTTCAGGGTCGTTGTCCTGCTGGAAGGTGAAGCTCGTGGCTCATGGCTTGTGGCAAACTGCAAACGGGACTTCTTATGGTTTCTGTTAACAATGGCTTTCTTCTTGCCACTCTTCCATAAAGGCCAACTTTGTGCAGTGCACGACTAATAGTTGTCCTATGGACAGATTCCCCCACCTGAGCTGTAGATCTCTGCAGCTCGTCCAGAGTCACCATGGGCCTCTTGGCTGCATTTCTGATCAGCGCTCTCCTTGTTCGGCCTGAGAGTTTAGGTGGACGGCCTTGTCTTGGTAGGTTTGCAGTTGTGCCATACTCCTTCCATTTCTGGATGATTGCTTGAAAAGTGCTCCGGGGGATGTTCAAGGCTTGGGAAATCTTTGTGTAGCCTAAGCCTGCTTTAAATGTCTCAATAACTTTATCCCTGACCTGTCTGGTGTGTTCTTTGGACTTCATGGTGTTGTTGTTGCTCCCAATATTCTCTTAGACAACCTCTGAGGCCGTCACGGAGCAGCTGTATTTGTACTGACATTAGGTTACACACAGGTGCACTCTATTTAGTCATTAGCACTCATCAGGCAACGTCTATGTGCAACTGACTGCACTCAGACCAAAGGGGGCTGAATAATTACGCACACCCCACTTTGCAGTTATTTATTTGTAAAACATGTTTGGAATCATGTCTGATTTTCGTTCCTCTTCTCACGTGTGCACCACTTTGTGTTGGTCTTTCACCTGGAATTCCAATAAAAGTGATTCATGTTTGTGGCTGTAATGTGACAAAATGTGGGAAAGTTCAAACTTTTGCAAGCCACTGTATTTTCAGGCGAGAATGTTGTTGTGTAAACTTCAAATACCTGCTCGATTTATCAAGACGTCACATATTTGCATAAGTGTTCTAACATTTTCCGAGATGCCTGTTACCCACCAGCTGACCGCACAGCTGGACTGCCCATCGGGCACACCCGGTGGGCCGATGGTGATTTTTTCTTTTTATGTTTATTTGTTGTTTTTGTAACGGTATAAACAATGAAAGGTGGTGGATTAGCCAATTGGTCATGATCGACTCTGGGCTGGACCAAGTACAATACATCTGTATTGAGGTGAAGTGTTAAAACATTCTTTTAAATGCAGCTGCCCTGCATTTTTTCAGCTAAACGTGAAACGACTACAGAGCTCTGGTTATCACAGAAACTCAGTAAAGCATCCCTGCTGTGGCTGTTAGAGAGCCAACATCTATCAGTGAAGGCTGACATTAGATCAGATTAGAAAACTGTGGAGCATTAAAGCAAGGTTTGCTGTGAATGTCATTAATCATTTTTATCTAATAATTCAGAAATAATGAAACGAGGTTGATAAATATCATGGTCAGCCCTCCATTTACCTGTTGCCATGGTGAATCCTGATCTCAAAGTTGCATTGCTGGATGCTTTCTTTCCCTACTGATGTAGGAGTACTCAGGATAAACACTCGGATGTTTTGGAGTTTTCTGCTCGAGAACACCCGAGTTGCGAGTTGATCCGTTACAGTTTGTTGGACATGCTTTCTGGAATAAGAGGAGGAGATGCTAGCAGGTGGTGATGTACGACCCAAATCTGCAAGTGCCAAATGATGAACAGTCAAAATAAATCTGAAATAAGTATAAAAATGAGTGAATTAGCAGACTGCACAACGTGAGATGACGAGTAACAGTTCAGAATTCAAATGACGCAGCAGCCACAGGAACCACACCAGCAAAGAACAGCTTAACGTTGCAGCAAACATACACACACACACAACTCAGTCAAATTCAGTCTTTTAACCTGCTGTACGATGTGTTTCTGTTTTCTTTCCCCCAGATCCTCACAGTCACCATGCCCGTAGTGTCTTCATGAAACTGCAGAAGTCTTGTTCAGTTTGTGATGTTTCTTTAAAAAATAATACTGCAGCAATAAAAGTGTTATTCATAAAGTCGTTTAGTGTTGTTTTTCCATTAATCCTCAGTTATCACAAGGATAATCTGGAGGGCCTGAAGTCTGTAAAACCTGTTTGAAAGTTTTCTCAGGCTATTGCCTCACAGTTCATGTTTATTTTTCTTTTCTAAAGCAGATGTTTCAGCAGTTGTTAGACCTGTCAGATTGATTGAGTGCTTTGACATTTTGAAATATTCACACACCATGTAGTAATTACAGGTAAGTTTCAGGTGTCGATGACATATGTTATAACAGGGAAATCGCTCGAAGGTGGAAAAGAAAATATTAATAACACTTCACATTTTGCTAATCCTGTAGCAAAGCCTCTAATCTCTGTGAAACTCCTGCTTAATGAGCACCTGTTGAGTGAAGCGAGGCAATGCCTCTTCACATTATTCTGGAAAACCAAATGTTTTTAGAAAAAGGACAAGAAACAAACATAGCAGCAAAAGGACTGCCATATATCATAAACACATAAAACGCTCATAATAATTCATTATCTTGTTGGAGAAGATTTCTGACTGTAGAGAAGCCTGGAGTTACTTTAAAGTTACTTTAACCAACAACAGCCAGTGCAGTAAATACCAACCATGGTCCCTCATTCAGCTTTTATGCTCCTTATATCTGGAACAAACTCCCAGAAAGCCTCAGATCAGCTGAAACACTCAGTTTATTTAAATCCAGGTTGAAGACTCACCTGTTCTCAGCTGCATTTGAATAAAGCACCAAATCCACACTTTAAGCTTAAATTTCAAAACTTACATTTAACTACTGATTTTATCTACTGTTCTGATTTTATCTGTTTTGATTTTATATACTGTTGTTTGTTTGTTTGTTAATTAGTTAGTTAGTTTATTTGCTTGTTTTATTCAATTTTAAATCATGCTTTTTATTTGTTCTTGTTTCTAATGTCTCTGTAAAGCACTTTGAATCACCTTGTTGTTGAATTGTGCTATACAAATAAACTTGCCTTGCCTTGCCTTACCTCAGGGCAGTGAAGATGATGAAAGAGCAAGAAGTGATTTTACAACTTTGACTGACTGCCAGATTTCCTCTGTGCAACCATTCCTAGACAAGGGCAGAAATGTTACCACGGACAATTTCTTCACATCGCTTTCACTTGAGCAAAAACTTCTTAGACGGAAAACCACCATCCTCGGCACAGCCAGCAAGAGTCGCCGGGAAATGCGATGTGTTCACTGCTACAGATACACATGTGGTAAATGCAGACTACAGATACCATGGCAGTGCCAGGATTGTGAGTGATTGCTGAAAATGTTGAAATGTGCTGACTCACTTTTTACTATTATTTGTAAATATGTGTACAAATAGTTGGGTTTTTTGTACTGTTTTTATCAATCAATCTCAGCAACAAAGGACATACACCTATGTGTGATGATTTCTCCCTAAGATGGCAAACTGAAACACAAGTTTCCTTGTGGCTCAGGAAACTAACCACTCCAAGTTGGTGACTTTTGGAGATTTATTTCCCTGGATGATTGAGAATGCATCAAGACGAACACAAAAGGAAGTTCACAGCTTTTAGCAGCCCCCCAGACAAACAAAGAGGCAGTTGGCAGTTAGAATTCTCAGGTAACAACTTAATTTCAATATAAATTGATGACTAGACAATTTAGCTTCCACTTGGCTGAAGCTAAAGCCTAGCTAAAAGCCTACCAGCCATTTGGCTGGAAGGCGGGTTTTAAAAGGTAGAAAAGCCAAATGGCTGCTCTCTGGGACTCTAGGTGTTTAATACAGAGAGTGTGAGATACATTAGAGTGTGTGGTTCCAGTGTGGCGCGATTTACCTGTCTGAACTGGTTTCCAGGCTTGGCTCCATTTGCTGCCAGCTGCTGGTTCTTTGTGTCTGGTGGGAAATTAATATGTTTTCAAAACTTGGAAAGATTTCAGTTTTATCTGTGAAGCAATCTTGATGTTGGATAGGTGAAGATTCTGTAACTGAAAGCTCAGAGGTAATCAGCTTGGAGTAAAAACATGGTGTTGTCAGATATGTTTGCGACGATTAATGAAATTACCCGCAAGTATCTGTGAAAGCGCTGGAGGATGTTTTACGACAGGAAGCTCTCAACATGACTGACAAATCACAGATCTTGGAAAAATTAGTGTTTTTTCTTTTTAAAGGCATGGCATGATCTGCTGATATGTTCTCAGGCTGCACAGGCTGTTACACCCTCGGCTCATCAATGAATGTTATTACCCAAGCATCAAACAGGCCGCCTGGAATTATTTTGCAATTTTGGCTGTAAAATTACACAATACTTCTGATCTTTCAGAAACAATTTGGAATTTCCCAAACATTCATCTCTCAATCAGGAATTGTCCCGCACACATTTCCTCACCCATTCTGATCTGCTCAACGGCACCCTCCCCTGTGTTCGTATCACTCTTATAACTCAGCAGTTTCAGAATCAGCTCCTTCAACACAAACATTCACGTCTGTGTCCACACAAGCCGTTTAAAACAAGTAGGTCTCTGTAGTTTGTTTGTTTGTTGATTTGATTCGACTGCACTTCTTTTAAAGCAGTTTATCAGCCCACAGTCGCCTTCAAATGAAAGAAAAAAACTAAATAGTAAAACTTGTGTTTTTACATCTTTTTCTGCTGATACCAATTAATGACCATTAATACTACAAAGTAAATAAATGAAAGATGAACAAATCACATTTTTCTAGTATTTTACAAACAAATTTCTTACAATTTAAGCACAAACAGTCATGTAGAAGGGGAGTTCACTTCTCATCATCAAAGTGAACTGTATGTTGTAAATTGAGTTTTATATTCCAGGTATCCTGGGACTATCCATCCATCCATTTTCTTTCACTTAATGACTTCAATGCCACAAGGCGAGAAGCAGAATAGTGTTGATATAATGTTTCCTTACCATGCATGTGTATGCGTCACCAGAACAGGTGGCTTTGCTTGTTCATGTGTTCATTATTTGAATTGTTTCTTTTATTGATTTTAGTCACCGTGAATGATCAAAAGCTGTCTCGGGTCTTGGGGAGGAAGCCGTAACATTAAAAACAGTTTTGATTTAGTTATTATTTCCAGTTTACTCCGGGATGGGGCTGGATATCTGGTGTCCTACACTACCCATGTGATCCAAGTCTTCAAAGAATGAACTCTTATCCAAGAATCTCAAAATAACCTTTGAATATCAGTTGTGTGTTCACAGCAGATCACCAGACTGTTCCATACATTTTCCTAATACTCGCCGAACTGTCCCAGGTAGCACAACAATCACCATTATTGCTTGTTTTAGCTTTAGCGCTGAAGGTCTGATAAAGCTCATCAATTTATGTGCACAGAACTGATGACCTTTAGCTTTTGAATCTGATTGACTACATTTTATTAGACTGTGTAATTGTCCTAGAAGACGTTAGCGTGAAGCAGTATGGCCTCTATAGAGGTTTCGCAGATAGTCCAGCCACTCGAGGATGGCATTGCCAGAAGGTTTACTGTTTCCCAGCATGCTCTTAAGAGCATGGAGGAGATTCTAGGAGACAGGAAGTTACCCTACGAGATCTGGACAGGGACGTAGAAGATCCATAACCCATCAGCAGGACTGTTACCTGCTCCTCTATGCAAGACAGAACAAGATGAGCCATGCCAGAGCTACAAAATGACCCTCAGGTGGCCACTGGTGTGAATCAGGAACAGACTTCATGAGTTTAGCCTGAGGTCCTCTAGTGGGTCCTGTGCTCACTACCATGGAGCATGATTGGCATTTGCCATAGAATACCAGAAATGACACGTTCACCACTGGCACCCTGTGCTTTTGTCATTAGGTTGTCTTTTGAGTTTCCTCATAGGTTACATTTAAGTCCTGGAGTTTTCTCTTTTTTAAGCCTCCCCTTTATTCCCTGTGTCCTGGTGTTAGTCTTAGGGTGTATTCCAATAGCCAAGAGAAGTGACCTGGAAGTATCTGCGTGGCCACCACAATAAGAGCTGTTCTAATTTTCCAAAAACAAAGGAAAAACTCTTGAGTGCTTCCTTTATTGCACAGGAAACACTGGAACCATCTTTTAAGAAAGAATAGGAGAGACTGTCATGCCATAATTCATCGCGGCGAACTATTCGACGAACAGTCAACATCATAAACAAAGTGGTGGAGATCATATAAATGTTAGCTGTAGCTGGATTTTCCATTTCATTATAAGCTGAACTGATCAAAGTGTGTTTAAGGTTCTGTAAAATCAAAAAGAAAAGTTTGTTGAAATTAATTTTTACTGTCCTTTTCAAATTTTCAGCTGGAAGCTTAGGGAGGAGGGAAAGGGGAGCAAAGGAGTTGCACCGGATAACAAGAAAATATTCTGGTTTAGTAAGATTTAGTAAGAGGACAACTAACAGAAACCTCTTTTATCAGAATCAGAATCAGAAACTTTATTGTCATTGTCATGAGAACAACGAAATTAAGAATGGTCCCCGATCATTGCATCATCCCTAGCAATATCAAAATATAAATAAAACAATAAAATTCAATAAATAAAATAGATAGAATACTTAAAATACTAATAAGATATAACAGTAAAACATTCACATACATTCCCACACACATGCTTCAGGCCGTGCATAGATTAACACAAGAGTGGCGTGATGGACATTTTTTTGTAGTATTCAGATGTGTTATTGCAGTTGGATAACAGCTGTGTTTGAGTCTATTAGTCCTTGCTCTGATTGCCCTGTACCGTCTGCCTGAGGGCAACAGTTCGAACAGGGAGTGGCCAGGATGTGAGGTGTCTTTTATGATGTTTTGGGCCTTTTTAAAACAGTGGGCGTTGTGTAGAACTTCCAGTGTGGGGAGAGGGCAGCCAGTGATCTTTTGGGCAGTGTTAATGATCCCTTGGAGTGCTTTCCTCTGAGCCCCTGTGCAGCTAGTGTACCAGATGCATATGCAGTAAGTTAGAACACTCTCAATGGTGGCTCTGTAGAAGGACACCAGCAGTCTCTGTGTGATGTTATTCCTCCTGAGAATTCTCAGGAAGTACAGTCTCTGTTGGGCCTTTTTCAGCAGCTCGGAGGTGTTCACACTCCAGGAAAGGTTCTCCTCTATATTGACTCCCAGGAAGCGGAAGCTTGCCACCCTTTCTACACAGTCCCCATTTATGAATAGTGGTTGGATCTCTGCCTTTTTCCTTCTGAAGTCTATTATGAGTTCTTTGGTTTTTGAAGTGTTGAGGAGGAGGTTATTGGCCTTACACCATGACGTCAGCTGCTCCACCTCGTCTCTGTACGTAGACTTGTCTCCCTTGGAAATGAGCCCCACCACTGTGGTGTCATCTGCAAATTTCACAAAGATGTTGCTGTGGTGGCGAGGAGTGCAGTCGTGTGTGTAGAGAGAGTAGAGCAGTGGACTGAGCACACAGCCCTGGGGTGAGCCAGTGCTGAGACTCAGGGCTGAGGATGTGTGATGGCCAACTCTGACTCT
The DNA here is from genome assembly GCF_965226115.1 of Aulonocara stuartgranti. Taxonomy (NCBI): domain Eukaryota; kingdom Metazoa; phylum Chordata; class Actinopteri; order Cichliformes; family Cichlidae; genus Aulonocara; species Aulonocara stuartgranti. The sequence continues at coordinate 34,264,402 of NC_138942.1, forward strand.
CTGTCTACGGCCCGAGAGGAAGCTATTGATCCACATGCAGGTGCTGTATGGAAGCCCCAGGTCTTGTAGCTTGGCCACCAGTTTGTGTGGAAGGATGGTGTTAAAAGCTGAGCAGTAATCCACGAAGAGCATCCGCACATAGCTACCATGCTCTTCCAGGTGAGTTAATGCAGCATGGAGTGCTGTGGCTACAGCGTCTTCCGTGGATCGGTTTGCTCTGTAGGCAAACTGGTGTGGATCCAGGCTGCGGGGCAGGGCTGCTGTGATGTGTCCCGCAGCCTGGATCCACACCAGTTTGCCTACAGAGCAAACCGGTGTGGATCCAGGCATGCGGGACATTATCAGGGCTGTGTAGTGTACTCACTTGGTGTACATTAAAAGTTGTTGGTGCACTTGTACTTTTTCATATTCTAGTAAGTTGCTTGATTGCTTTTGTTTGTTTATATATAAACAGTCCTCTGAAACAAACAACACACTTTTGTTTGTCTCAGAGGACTGAGACTCAGATTCAGACTGAGACTCACTGTTGTGAAATCTGTTTATGTTGTCCTAGTAAGGCTACCATGAGGGCAGCCACTAGAGGTCGCTAGCAGACCGGTGTATATGTGTTTTTCCAGAAATTGATGTAGCCACGTACACTGCTGCTACAATTCAATAAAAAGTGGTTCGTGCTTGAGAACCCTGCGTCTTATTGCCTCCGAACATGACATCGTGCCAGAATGGAGGACTTCATGCCAAGTTATGCGAAGAAATGGCTAAATTTGGACCTCCGGAGCCGTTCGACTTTACACAGCCGGCAGAGTGGCCGATATGGCGGCAGAGATTCTCCCGTTTTCGAGTGGCGTCCAAGCTAGGGATGGAGAGCGGCGAAGTGCAGGTGAACTCGCTTCTTTACTCCATGGGTAGAGATGCCGAACCAATATATGGCTCGTTTGTGTTTCCTGCTGCTACGCAGGCCAGGCCAAGTCCGCAGTTTGAGTATGATCTGGTTATACAAAAGTTCGATGAGCACTTTGTCCCAAAGAGAAACGTTATCCACGACCGTGCCTGTTTTCACAAACGGAGCCAGAGGGCCGGGGAGACGGTCGAGGCTTTCGTGCGGAGCCTGTACGAGCTCGCGCAGCACTGCGAGTTCGGCGGCAGTAAAGACGAGCAGATCCGGGATCGTATCGTCATTGGATTAATTGACAAAGATGTTTCACAAAAACTCCAGCTCGAGGCGGACTTAACTTTGGATAGAGCCATTCAACTAGCACGCCAGAGTGAACAAGTCAAACAGCAAAGTGCAGACCGAGTGGAAAGCACGGTGAATGAGGTGAAACAGAGGCATTATAACAGCATGAGAAGGAGTTACTACCAACCTCATCAGGTACGTGAGCAACAACATGGTGAGAGTAAACCAAAATGCCAAAGATGCAACAGGGTGCATGACAAAAGAGAAAACTGCCCAGCCCGCAATAAAAGATGCAGAAAGTGCAATAAGTTGGGACACTTTGAAGTTGTATGCAAAACCAAAATGCTAAAAGAGGTCAGGGCTGAGGCTGTAGAGGACTCAGATGAGGATTCATTCTTCATAGGGGAGCTTTTCCTGGGAGCAGTAATTGAGCCAAAAACAACAGTCATTGAGGAGTCAGGCTCAGATGGCGACTGGGACATTGAGCTATTGGTAAATGGCAGTCCAGTTGATTTCAAAATTGATACAGGCGCAGACACCACTGTTATGACAGAAACGACCCTTAATAAGCTACAGCAGAGACCCAAACTTATCCAGTGTAAGCCAACTGTGTACAGCCCTGGTGGAAAAGTCAAGTGCATGGGTAAATTTCTTGCTACTACAGAGTACAAAAGCCAAAAAGTACCAGTACTGGATTACAGTTATAAAAGGGCAATATGCAAGTAACCTACTGGGGAAGACAGTGGCAAAGCGCATGGGATTAGTCACTAGAGTTAACAAAATCAGTAGTGACTTAACAGAGGATGTGTTCGGAGAAATTGGCCTGCTGAACTGTGAACCTGTAAAAATCGAGCTGACCGAAGATGCAGTGCCGTACAGTGTAACCACCCCACGCCGGGTGCCTTTTCCTCTCCTCCCAAAAGTGGAAAAGGAAATAAAGCGCATGCTCAAACTTGGCATCATTGAGGAAGTCACCGAGCCAACAGACTGGTGTGCACCAATGGTGCCTGCTCCAAAGCGCAACAAGGATGAGGTCAGGGTGTGTGTGGACTTAAAACGTCTGAATAAGGGAGTAAAGCGTGAACGGTACATCTTGCCCACATTGGATGACATAACTCCTAAGTTAGCAGGGGCTAAAGTTTTCTCCACTTTGGATGCCTCCAGTGGGTTCTGGCAAATACCACTGGATCCCAGCTGCCAAAAACTAACCACGTTCATAACTCCCATGGGCAGGTTTTGCTTCAGACGCCTGCCATTTGGCATAACTTCAGCACCCGAGATCTTCCAGCGGCTCATGAGCACCTTGCTCAAGGGCCTAGAGGGGACTGTCGTCGTGATGGACGACATATTGGTTTTCGGGGCTAACAAAGAGGAACATGACCAACGCTTAGGTGCAGTATTACAGACAATCAAAGCATCAGGACTTAAGCTCAACAGGTCCAAGTGCCACTTTGGAAAGAATGAACTACAGTTCTTCGGTCACATCATCAGTGCGGATGGTGTGAAACCTGATGGTGGCAAGGTGGAGGCTATTGCCAGGATGCCCAGCCCCACCAATGTAGAACAACTCAGGCAGGTACTCGGATTAATAAACTATGTTGGAAAATTCCTGCCAGGCCTGTCCACGGTGCTGCACCCCCTCTCCAATCTACTCAAAAAAGAGACTGTATGGGTGTGGGGTGAGCCTCAGGAGCAAGCATTCAACAAAGCAAAAGCAATGCTCGTGGCTGCACCAGCACTTTGTTATTATGATGCAGGCCGACCAACAGTTGTCAGTGCGGATGCCAGCAGCTATGGCCTGGGTGCTGCACTGTTACAGGACAATGACGGGGAGTTACGGCCTGTTGCCTTTTGTTCTCGCACGCTCACAGACGCAGAGAAAAGATATTCGCAGATCGAAAAAGAGTGTTTAGCATCTGTCTGGGCCTGCGAACGTTTTACCCGCTACATCCAAGGCATGGGTCATGTACGTCTACAAACTGACCATAAGCCCTTGGTGCCTTTGATCAACTCATACGACCTTGATAAAACGCCACTGAGATGTCAGAGATTGCTGATGCGACTGATGCGATTCAATGTCACTGCTGAGCATGTTCCCGGTAAACAGTTAGTGGTGGCGGACGCACTCTCCAGACATCCACTGCATGGATGCTACCCGTCCGAGACAGACAGCCATGTCAAGGCATATGTGAGCAACGTAGTGACAAGCAAACCTATCAAGTCACATAAGTTGGAGGAAATTCGTAGAGCTACACAGAGGGACCCAGAGCTTCAAAAAGCAATCATCTTCATCAGACAAGGGTGGCCTCGGAAAATGACAAAGAGCTCACCACTGCAAGGCTTTTATGCAGCCAGAAGCCACCTTTCAGAATCAGATGGTCTAGTGCTCTACCACGATCGCATCGTAATTCCCACAGCACTTAGACCCAGTGTCCTTGACCGATTACATGAAGGCCACCAAGGACTAACTAAATGTAGAGAGCGCGCAAGATCAACAGTGTGGTGGCCCAACATTGGACTTCAAATAACACATAAGGTGAGGTCATGCAACTTTTGCAGAGAGCACAAGCCTACACAGCGACGGGAACCTCTCGTGACTACTCCTCTGCCCAATGGCCCCTGGCAAAAGATTGCAGCTGATCTTTGCGAGCTTGAGGGTAAGAACTTTCTTGTCGTTGTTGACTATTTTTCAAGAGACATTGAGATTGCTTCCCTCACTACAACAACCAGCAGACAGGTCATTAACAAGCTTAAACACATGTTCGTTAGATGGGGCATCCCGTTAGAACTGGTCAGTGATAATGGGACGCAGTTCACATCATCAGAGTTCCAAGACTTCAAACTGAGTTATGGCTTCACCCACACTACGTCGAGCCCTCATTACCCCCAGTCAAATGGAGCTGCTGAAAGAGCTGTCCAAACGGCCAAGTACATTCTCAAACAGCCTGACCCCTGCTTAGCCTTAATGAGTTACCGCTCTACACCAATTGCAGCAACCGGTGCAAGCCCAGCTCAACTTATGACAGGACGTCAAATCCGCACCACCGTCCCAGTACTCGAAAAGACATTGCTGCCCAGTCCAGTCAATAGGGACACAGTGTGCCAAAGAGATGCTGCAGCTAAGGACTCTTACAGATTCTTCTACAACCGCAGACATTCAGCTCGTCCATTTCCTGAGCTTCTCCCAGGCCAGGATGTTGTAGTGAAGCTTGACGGGGAAAAGGGGTGGACGACTCCAGCCAAGGTCATCAGTAAGTCTAAGGAGCCGAGATCCTACTTGGTGGAGATGGCGAATGGGAACGTGACTCGCCGCAACAGACGACACCTTCAGCCTGTCCCAGGCACCGCTGATCCTGAGGAGCAGCAGCAGAGCACTGTTCCAGCTACACCGACTACTCCAACTAAAGGGGCGGCCGCTTCCCGAGAACCACTAGTAAGGCAGACATTGCCAATCCCTGTCCCGGGGTCTCCTCTCCACCCTACCACACCTGTGAGAGTGACTTCCAGGGGGCGGGAGATTAAAGTACCTCTCAGATTCAGAGACTGAGGACTATCTCCTTTCTATGTTCTAAGGGCAGAATAATCCCTTATCAGGACTGAGGGTAGTCTACCCCCGTGATGTCCTGCGTTCTGACAACACTGTTTTATGTTTAAAGTACTTTTGTTAAAGGGGGAGATGTTGTGAAATCTGTTTATGTTGTCCTAGTAAGGCTACCATGAGGGCAGCCACTAGAGGTCGCTAGCAGACCGGTGTGTATATGTGTTTTTCCAGAAATTGATGTAGCCATGTACACTGCTGCTACAATTCAATAAAAAGTGGTTCGTGCTTGAGAACCCTGCGTCTTATTGCCTCCGAACATGACACTCACGCTTATGCTTCAAGCAAAGAGAGGAGGCTGAAGGAGAATCAGTATGTTTTTGATATTATGGAAAACTTCTGATAAGGTAAGTGAGGTAAGTGACGGAAGTGACGGACAAGGTAAGCGACTCATGTTGTAACTGACGTCAGACGCCGGAGATTTTGGCGGAAAATTAAAGCAAATGGTAGTTTAGATCTGAACAAATTCATTTAAGCTTCAGTATTACCAAATACACTTATCAATTGTTTTATAACTAACACTATTTGTCTAAATAATCTCCAACACCCTGGAGAACAACGAGGAGAGTTTAGAGACTCTCCAAGATTATATTGATCAGTGCTTTCAGGATCTCGTGATGAAGAAGACCCAGTGTGCAGCTCCCCCGGCCAAACCTGAGACGCCGTCGTCGAAAAGACAACGCCAGGCAGATTCCCCCGGCTCAACATCGCCAGCCGGCAAAGATATTGCTGACATACTGGAGTCAATCGACAAGCGATTGTCCAGTTTCGACGCAAGGCTGTCCTTGGTGGAGATTCTTCACCGAGAATTTAAATGCTTGCAAGAATCCCTGGAGTACAGCCAGCAGCAGGTGGAAACGCTTGCTGCTGAAAATGCCACGCTAAGGGAGTCGGTGAAATGTCTCACAGATAATGTTACCCAGCTCAATAGAGAAAATAAAAAAATAAAAGAAACAGTTATCGATCTACAAGCTCGTAGCATGCGTGATAATCTGGTATTTTCTGGTATTCCAGAAGCCGCTGGAGAGGACGCGGAGACCACGGTAAAAAGCTTCATCAAAACCCACCTGAAGCTGCCGGAGGACACTGTGAAGAACATCGTCTTCGATCGGGTACAATGGCGTGTCCAGCGGGGTGGCCTGGGGGGGCACAGGCCACCCCCCAAACCAGACTGGCCACCCCAGGTGCCACCCCAAAGGCAAAACAATAAAATTCAATCAAATATCAAATGTCCGATTATGTTTTCACGGTGACGCTCAGATATCCGAGTGTAAGTGAATGCAGCATCGCTTCTGCGCTATGCGCATCACGTTAGCAAAGGTAGGAGAGCCAAGCGCGAAAGATGGCACTGCAGGAAACAATTTTTCGGTGAAAGAAAATGAGGACAGAATAAATGTCCCGGTAAGTAATATCAAGTTTGTTGAGTTTAGTAAACTTCGGTGAAATTAGAATACCAAGGAAAAAAATAACACTTAAAGAATTATTGCAGCTGTGGAATATTTCAGACAGTATGCTACAGAGGGCAGCTAACATAAGAGTTATGCGTTATAAGATATAATCTAAGTCGTAACATTGCTGTATGGAGCTGCAGATTTGGTTGCAGGTTAACATAGCTGGACTGGCCATCGGGCATACCGGGCATATCCCCAGTGACTTATTTTTTATTTTTTTTGTAATGGCATGAACAATGAGAGGTGGTGGATTGGCCAGATGCAGGTCGATGTGTAGAAATAACTCCGTTGTTTGGTGGTGGCTATGACGGGGCTTCCACAGAGGCAACAGGTGGATGAGGGAAGGGGAGGCAGGAGGAGAGACCCGAAGCAGCCACCAGTCCGAGTGTCAGGTGAACTGAACTTCAGGTAAGAAGTTATGACCTGCAGTCTATCTGGGTCAGATATAAACCAAGTTTAGGTGGAGTTTATTTTCATGTTGCTGACTTTTTACTGTCAGTTGCAATAACTCATACTGCGTTCTAGCCAGTTTGACGGAGTTTTTATACAGCTGGGTGGGTGCTATGATGTTACTGATAGTGAACTTTATTTTATTCATAAGGTTAGTAGAGTTGCCAACGGCTCCTTAAAAAAATGGAATGGTCCCTCATTCAGAGAAAATATTACACGTTTCGTATTGAGCTGAGAAGAGACGCAGTTTGTCCCGAACTTTAGCTAGAATGGAAAAAAGACACAAAGCTGGATTTATTCTGTCTTTATGCTGCACAGCTGCCTCTTCTCTCATTCTCTCCCCCTCCCTCTCCTGTTGCTACTTCAATCATGAAACTGATCAATGATCAGCTGATCGGCTTTTCTCTCTTGTTTATCGCCCACTTTGCGCCAGAAAGAGGAAACCAGCGGATATTGCGCTAAACAACAGCAGCACGTTTAAGCTTGATCGGCTGTTGTTAGAATGTATTTAATATTAATTTCTAGTATCAGCTGATGTTTGCTGGAGCCACAGCTGTAAAGCTGCTGGTCATGATGTCTGTTTAGATATGTGGTGAGAGGGAAACATGAAGATGAAACCAGGAGATGTCCTTACTGAACCATCAGAGCTGAACAGGTGATGGAGAAACAGGTTTACCTTTTAGGTGACATGAATGAGTTGAAGGGAAGTTATGAACTGTTTCTGAGAGACAAATAACCCCAGGATCCTTTTTTATGTAGCAGACAGCTGGTAACTGTGCAGGGGCGGGTCTAGCAAAGTTTTGCCAGGGGGCCAGGTAGGGCATTAACAGGGAAAGGGGGGCACAAAGAAATACTTTTCTTTCTTATTCTCATTTAAAATACCTAGTTTTTATTAAATAATTATCTAAATCTTACAACCAAAGTTTTTATCTGACGTAAAATGTATAGAAATCATACATATACCAACAAGACTGTACATCACTGTCACAACAGGGTTTGTTTTCAGTCAAAGTCTTTATGGCTTTACTACCTGGTGGGTCGGTCTGTAGTAAAAATGCCCAATTTTTTTGTCCCAGTCCAGCCCTGCAGGTTAATACTGGCAGTGTCACCATGCCAGCTGACTGTATTTTATCATCAGCCAGTGTTGTTCTTTATCAATATTACCAAAGTTTACGATAAGGCAGCATAGAAAGTATTTACTTGCTTTCAGGTTTCATTCAAATGTTAGTCTTTTCAGTTGTTTCCCCACTTTTTTCCTGTTTCAAAATCAAACACCAGTTTGTGAGAAGATTATCTTCTTTTTTTAACAGGCAGATAAAGTTTTGCATTGGCATTGGCTAATTTGTCAATTGTTTGTTACAAATGTTCGTATTTTAATTTTCAAAAATGTTTTTGCCCAAAACATATGTGCACTACATGTCAGTAAAAATACTATGCAAATATTGTTGTCCTTGACTGCTGAGTAAACACTGACAAAGCACTGATTGTATCTCTTGTACTTTATCAACGCAGTATCTAAAAACTTTGCACCGTAGTGGTTAAAATCTCATTCTAATAAGAGTTAAAAGTGCATTTGGTTATTAGGTTTATAGGATTATTGAATTATGGTTAAGGGTTGGTAGAATTTTTTTTTAAAACATTATCTGCCAATTAAATCTGCCACCCTTCTCCAAATCTGTGCCCCTACCTGGCCCCCCCAACAAAAATTTTCTAGACACGCCACTGATCGGGTACATCGCCTCGGCCCCATTCGGGCTACGGCCGGGAGACCACGTCCTATCGTGGCCAAATTCGGCCACTTCAAACAAAAGCAACATGTGAAAAGCCGCGGCAGGGAATTAAAAGGAACGGACTTCAGCGTGAACGACCAGTTCCCCAAAGAGATCTTGGAACGACGCAGGGTCCTCTTCCCAATCCGACGCGGCTTCATCCAGAAGGGCTCCCGCGCTGTCATCGCTGTGGACCGGCTGTACGTGGACGGACAGCTCCACCGCGACCCCGACATCACTCCGTGGCTGTATTAACCTCACACCAGATAAGAATCAGCTGCACCATTTCCCTATCCACTCACACTAACTTGCATTAACATCTGTTTAACTTACCAGTATCAAATCGCATCTTAAAGTGTGATTTCATAGCAGAATTAACACCGTCACTCTCCGTCAGTGATTTAATTGGAATGTTTACGTTTTGTTTCTGTTTTTTTTCTTCTCGTTTTTTTTCCCGCTCTTTTCCCCCTCTTGGTTTTATGCTGCTCACCCCTGTCCTTGGTTTCTTTCTTTATTCCTTTCACTGCCTCGATCACCTGCTTCGACACTCATCCGCAAACATCCTTTATTTCGACACATACGCACCATGCGCTCAACGGCAGCACATTTACATCAGTCAGACAGCGCACACAGTCATATAAGATACACACACACTTAAGCCAAGCCTACTCATATTAGTAACTATGCATACACAAAGTCAGACTCAGGGAGCATCTCGCCACACATTTTTTCTCTCTCTCCTTCTCTTTATTTATGAACAAGTGACGTATTCTCTCCACCTGGCTAAGCGACGCACACAGCATACATCCCATACACAAACATCTATGGGTACACTGAGGTTCATTACATGGAATATAAATGGAGCTGGCTCCAGAGTAAAGAGGTTAAAAATATTTAACCAACTCAAAAAACTACAGGCAGATGTTGTCCTTTTACAAGAGACTCACAGACCTCTTAGAGGTTCGAATGAACTTAAAACACCTGAGTTTCCCAATGTGTTCTCAGCTTGTTATAATTCTAGACAAAGGGGAGCAGCAATTTTAATACATAAAAATATTAATTTCACAGTACTCGATACAGTTATAGATCCAGAGGGCAGATTCTTAATCATTAAAATATCTATACTTGATAAAAAGCTATGTATTGCAAGTGTATATGTTCCAAATGTTGATGAACCCTCATTCTTTCACGGTTTTTTCAGTGCACTCTCTGAACACTTAGATGGCACACTTGTTCTTGGCGGTGACCTCAACCTTGGACTAAATGAAGACATGGATAGGCTCAATACAGCGGGAACTCAGCGTAATTGGCAGTCCACAAATATAATCAAACAGTATATGAGCGACTTTGGTCTTTGCGATGCATGGCGCTCCCTTCACCCCACCAGTAAGGAATATACTTTTTTCTCACATGTCCATCACTCCTACTCTCGTCTGGATTATTTTTTGGTCGGCAGCTCACTGCTGAACGACATTTCAGACACTGAGATTCACCCTATAGCTGTCAGCGATCATGGTCCTGTATCTTTAACACTAATGCACAAGAATAATACTACGCCAAGAAAAAACTGGAGATTTAATATATCACTACTTAAAGATGAAGACTTTATTAAATATTTTAAAAAAGAGTGGACTTCATATTTGAACTATAATGACACTCCCGAAACATCAGCTTCTGTTCTATGGGAAGCAGGGAAAGCTGTGATGAGAGGTAAAATAATTTCTTTCTCATCACATAAAAAGAAAAAAGAAAACAAAAATATTCAGGAATTAGAAAAAAACATCAAATCACTAGAAGAAGCCTACGCGTCCCACCAAGATCAAGAAATAATGAACAAAATACGCAAAACAAAACTAGAATTAAATGAGATAATTGATAAAAAACACAAAATTCTTAGTACAAAGACTACGCCTACAAAATTATGAACACGGTAATAAATCCGGTCAATTTCTAGCAAACCAGCTAAAAATAAATAAAGAAAAAACAACTACAGGTGCTGTTCAAGATTCATCTGGGAACACATTATATGAACCGATACAAATAAACAACATTTTCAGGGATTTCTATAAAACGTTGTATTCACCACAAATAAACCCATCTAAAAAAGAAATTGATCAGTTTTTGGACAACATAACTCTTCCAAAATTATTGGACACTCAAGCAATGGCACTGGATTCACCACTGACACCAGGTGAACTCCAGGAAGCCCTGATAAGTATGCCCAATAATAAGGCTCCAGGTCCAGATGGCTTTCCTGCAGAATTCTACAAAGAATTCTGGTCGATTCTAGCACCAGTTTTCTACAGAACGTTGTTGGAAATTAAAGAAAAGGGCAGACTTCCATCAAATATGAATTCTGCAAACATTAATCTCCTGCTAAAACCAGGCAAAGACCCTGTATATCCCTCAAGCTATCGTCCAATATCCCTTATAAACGTAGACCTTAAAATAATCTGCAAAGCTCTCTCAAAGAGACTGGAGAAAATAACCCCCATCTTAATTCATCCTGACCAAACTGGTTTCATAAAAGGTAGGCACTCATCAACAAATACACGTAGATTACTTAATTTGATAGACTACTCTTACAGTAAAAACCTAGAAACTACAATATTCTCTTTAGACGCAGAAAAAGCATTCGACAGAGTTAACTGGAAATTTCTATTTGCAACTTTACACAAATTTGGTTTTGGATCCTCTTTCATAAACTGGTTAAAAATATTATATAATTCCCCAACAGCTTGTGTTAGAACAAATGACCAGACATCCTCCAGCTTCTGTCTCTTGAGGGGCACCAGGCAGGGATGCCCACTCTCCCCTTCACTGTTTGCAATTTTTATTGAACCACTAGCAGCAGCAATTAGACAGAATTCAGTAATTAAGGGCATAAAATGCAAGAACGTGGAACATAAAATCAGCCTTTATGCGGATGATGTGTTACTCTTTCTCCAAAATTCACAAACCAATATCTCTGTGGTGATTGAATTGATAAACTCTTTTGCAAGAATATCAGATTACTCAATTAACTGGTCAAAATCTACAGTCCTACCGATTAATTGCTCCTTCCATAATTCCTCTTCTACACCACTGCAATCGGGAAATATAAAATATTTAGGTATTAATGTTTCTCCCAAGCTTGCAGATCTAACTAAATTAAACCATATCCCACTTTTAAAGAAGGTAGAAGATGATCTGGCTAGATGGAAATGTCTACCCATATCACTCATGGGAAGGGTTGCCGCTATAAAAATGATGGTCTTACCAAAAATAAATTATTTATTCTCAATGATCCCAACTAAACCGCCACAAGATTGGTTCAGATCTCTAGATTCATGTATGTCCAAATTCCTTTGGAAAAATAAACCCCCACGTATCAGCTTAAAAACACTACAAAAGACCAAGGATAAAGGAGGACTAGAACTGCCTAACTTTCAGCACTACTTCTTAGCCAACAGGCTTCAGTTTATCTCAGGATGGCTAAAACATACCCTCTTAGATGAACCTTGGCTAGATGTAGAACAAGCACTTTGCAATAATCTAGAGATTTCAGACCTACCATTTATCAGCTCAAACATCCAATGACATGAATGCTTTAAAAGCATCAACATCAGCTCTTCTCTGACAGCATGGTGGGAGTTTCTAAAATTGACGGAGTCTTCATTAATCCCATGCAAACGTACACCTATCTGGAACAACCCTGACATATTACAAAACAATAATATGATAAACTTTTCAGATTGGAGTGGTAAAGGAATCAAATATTTAGAACATATACTAGAAGGAACAGAATTTATTTCATTTGACGGACTAGTTACACAATATGGGATCAACAAGAAAAGATTTTTAGAATATCAACAAATTAAATCCATAGTAAAAAAGAAATTTAAACCGGGTCAAGTTGAACTACAAACACCACCAAGTGTGGTTCAATTTCTTACTCTTAAAACCCCCAAATTACTATCCAAAATATACAGAATGCTTTCTAAAACAGATGAATCAATATCACTTCCTATTGCAAAATGGGAAGCGGATTTATCAGTTAACTTAGACCAAAACTTCTGGTCTCAGACTTGCTTAAAAACCTTTCATCTAATTAGAAATCCCAGTCTTCAATTAATTCAATACAAAATATTACATAGAGTGCACTATACAGGTCATCGGATGTTCAAGATGGGCTTTACGTCTACCAACAACTGCTCACACTGCCAAACCAATTCACCGGACAATTATATCCACGCTCTTTGGTTCTGTCCACCAGTTCAGAAGTTTTGGCGCGAGATATGTGAAGACTTATCAAAGTGTCTGAAATGTAACATTCCAACCTCCCCCTTAGTGCGGGGGAGCTGGCCCCAGGGAGGGGTCACCTGCCCCTCCCTTCCTTCCCTCCCCATCTCCAGCTGCCTCCCTCTTCCCGCTCCACCACAACCACCCACACATGCAGGACCTTGGAGTAGGGGTATGTCACCAGGGTGCAGAGGAGGCCACCCCCCCCCCCCCCCCCCCGTCCCCTTCTGGCTGCCTCTGCCTCAATTTTATCCCACAACTTAGACATTCACTTTACTCACACTCTCATTACACATACATATAGGATCTTGGGGGTGGGCACGATACACGGAATCCAAAGTACCATCAGGGTGTACACCCCACCCCTGGCGTCGTTGCCCACCTCTCAATTTTAAATACACTTAGACATTGAGGGCCAGCAGGAGGGACCATGCGCTTACCTGCTGCTCTCTGGCAGGTAGCTCCATGCCCTCCTGGGTTTTAAATGCACCTTAGAACACACATGCATCAACACTACAATGAGCGGGTGGAGGGAGGTTTGGAGTCTTCTCTCACCCCCGTTCTCTGCGACCTGCTGGAGCGGGGGGGCTAGGAGGAGGAGTTGGCCGTCCGACTGCGGTCTGGAGTGTGGGGCCTTCCTGCTGCTGCGGAGTCGGGGCGGTCTGCCTCCCCCCACCACAGGGAAAAGGGAAACACCACCTGGGTCTGGGTGCAGTTCCCCTCTCCAGGGGCAAAGGTACCTAGACCCGGTGTGTAGAGTACGCTTGGGGAGTGTGATCGTGTGTACAGCGTCTCTTTATGTCTGTCTCCACGTTGGTTGAGTGTGGAGTAAGTGCATATGAGAGCATGAGGGTGGGAATGAATGTTTGTATCTGTGTGTGCCTGTATGTCTGTGTCTATATGTCAGGTTGGGTGTCAGGCGCCACCTCTCTGGGGACACCTCAGGCCCTCCAAGGTTTGGAGGCCTATCTCCCCCTACCACCACTTCCCCTGTCAGTGGCGGACTCCCTCAGACATCGGTGCGTTGGTGGTTCTTTGTGTCTGGGGATGGGCGTCCGGGTACACACCGGCTCACTCCTTGGCGGCCGCTTATCGGGGCCTGGAGCCTGGGGCTCGCTCGGGCCACTTCGGAGGTGGGGTGCCCCCGGCCTCTCGGCCTGGGGCTCGGTCACTCAGGCGCAGCTGGCTGCCGGCGGAGCTCACGGGCGCGTCACTGCAACTCCCCCTGGCTTCTGCTCCGCGGCTGCTGAGTGAGCCCTCATCTGGGACTCTCCTCAGCTCTTTCTGGGACAGTGGCGCGGCTGCCCCTCTGTTGGTCTTCCTTGGTCTCTTGTGTTCTGGGGGCCTCTGGATGTCTGGAGTTTTGATCTCCTCATTACCTGCTTCATGCCCTGGAGGACGGGGCTGTGCCCCACCAAGACTGAAGCTGTTGTCAGTGGTGTGATAGTGCTACACTCAGTGGAAATCACTCTTGAAGCTCTTAATGAAATCCAGTACTGTGGCATTTCTCAGACTTAAGTAATCATGGAACCTGGGTCTCTTGTGCTCTGAGGGCCTCTGGATGTCTGGAGCCTGGATCTCCTCCATACCTGCTTCATACCCTGGAGGACGGGGCTGTGGCCCCCCCCCCACACCCTCTAACAGATCATTACATGAAGGAACCTTTTAAATACAAGCGCGTCCATGATCACAGGTGCACACACGGGTGATCACACCCACAAACTACACCCTTTTTGGCTCCTACCTCAAAGCACACTGTGTTCTGTTGTGCTGCACAATAATGTTTAACATTTAGTATTTACTGTCATATTCCCATATATCATTGTGATGTTGTTTATTCTATTACTCTTGTTCTCTTCTGCTTGTTTTCTTTTTTCTTTCTCAGCAGGTGATCCAGGTGATTGATATATGCATTTTTTTTTCTCTGCCCGTTCTGTTGGTTTTTGTCTTTTGCCCTTCTCCCCCGTCCCTCTTCTCAGCTGTTTCTCTTTCCCTCTTTCTTTCTCCCCTTCTTTCCCCCAGTCAAGTCTGTCCCGTATTCAGCAAGTGAAAATAAAATAAACAATAAAAGGTGAATCAAATGGACCATTACGGCAAGGCTGGGATGGTCAGTTTGGTAAAGTAAATCCGTTGGGCATCTTTCTTTGCCTTTAGACAACAATTCTGATGCAAAAGAGCCAAACGGGACAGGCAAAAAAAATAAAATAAATAAATAAATAAAAATTTGATATGCCCAAGAAAAAAAAAAAAAAAAAAAGGAAATCTTCTGATAAAAATGAATGGACACTGCACTCTCCTGGCACAGCAAAGTGTTCCAGGGACTGCAGTGCAGGATTATCCAGATGAGAGCTGCCGCTGACCTGTGCACTCAAGAGATGAGCGTTTACTGTCAATGCACGAGCTGTTCCTGTGCCACGTGGGATGTACCAATGAGAGGTTTATGAAGGTTTGTACTGCCACTGTGGCGTCTGGAGCAGCACGCATACTGCTGTTCCAGAAGTCACATTTTTCCTGGCTGTTGTACCCCCATTCCCAGAAAAGCTACTCAATGTATGTGTGTGTGTGTGTGTGTGTGTGTGTGTGTGTGTGTGTGTGTGTGTGTGTGTGTGTGTGCAGAGCTGGCACAGATGTTTGATTGCTTTGGCGTCAGTTGTATGTAGACTGCTATGAAAACTCAGTGAGGGTCAGGGATTGCTCAGTTGTCTGATAGCACTTCTTTGTGTCACGGTCCTGAGTCTGTGGACTCAGTGTTTTTCTGTTTGTATTAGTTATCTTTGTTTTCATGATGTGTTTTGATTCTCTTGGGTTTGATTTCTGTCACTGTATCCCCTAGTTTAGTCCACGTCTGTTCAGTTTCCTGTTTTACTTTGAAAGTCTGTGTACTATGTCAATGTGTTGAGTTTTGCCTCCCGTTGTCTTGTCATGTCTGATGAGTCCCAGCTGTGCTCTCCTCCTGTTTCACATTCCCTAATCACCTCAGTATGTATTTAAGCCCTGTGTTTTTCCCTGCCAGTTGTTGCGTCCTCCACGTTTGTTGTGTGTGTATCCATGGTCGTCTACCTTCAGCATCTCCTGTCTAGTTAGTTTAAGTTGTTGTTTATGTATCGTCCAAGGGTGACTCTCCAGCAAATAAAGCCGTCGTTTAAGTTAATGTTTTGTCTCCGAGTCCTGCACGTGGGTCCAGCCACTGACAGCCACACAACTCATCGTGACACTTTGTGGTTTTGGCGCTCCCTTCTCCTCTGCATTTACTGTGGCCACAGAGCTGTGATTGAAGTCTGACGTACTCTTTGTCCAGGGCAACTGCTCCAACCCTGAGCCTATGGTGTAGGTATTTTATTATGACTCCAGGAAAAGAGAACTGGCAGAGCTTCTTTTTCCACTTTATTCAGTTCTCCAGTAGTCACAAAAAACTGTCCTTAAAATGCCTGGGAAACAGATCTTTTTGTTGGACTAAAGTTGACTCTGCAGATTTTGATTAGTGACTATGCTTTAACTGTGGCATCAACAGGAAACGGAATTACACGAGCAGGAATCATAGCGAGAGGAACTGGAACAACAATGTCATGCCGACTTTCTCACCTGCTGGAAAAGTCGCTTTTCTCTAATCCTAAACTTGCTCATCCCTATTTATCCGCTAGCTCATCCACTTGATGTTGTATGGGTTATTTTTGTGCCACTGTTCTGAGCGCACGTAAAAAAAAATTGCAGGTGCAAGACTTGCATTTTAAGGAGAAATTTATTTTGAGCAAAGAAAAGCTAAATTTGAGTAAACAAAATTCATTGCTGCGTGCAAAAAATGTATTTCAGTGTTTGCTAATATCTAGGGTGACCAGCCGTCCTCTTTTCTCCGGACATGTCCACTTTTCACGTTCTGTCCAGGGGGATTTTCGAGACGGGTAAAAATGTCTGGGGTTTTCCTATCGGCCTACAGAGGACCCATATGTGCAACGCCATCCCCGAACTGCTGTGTTAAGTGTTGTTCCGCGCTCACAGAAAGGACAGCGGCGCACTGAAAAGATGTCAAAGCGCAAGAGCATCTTTTCAGACAAACTGCAAAAGAAATTTCCCTCGTACCATCCCGCTCGGAATAAATGGAAAGCGTAGTGCACTGTATGCAGAGCTGGCACAGACGTTTGTGTGTCTAACAAAGGTACCGTAGATCTTGCTGCTTACATGGACACAGAAAAACATAAAAAGGTTGTGCGAGGTGAAAACACCTGGGAAAAACGAGGATGCTGTTGTATCTGCAGCAGCAGGTGCACTGGCATTTCATATGAAGCATCCCAATAGCTACTGATCTATGGATAGTGTGTTGCTAACAACAATAATAATAACTTAAAAAAATCAAAAGCATTTCCAGACTTTAACACAGCTAAAAAGTTCAGCAGTGCCCCACCAAGACTGAAGCTGTTGTCAGTGGTGTGATAGTGCTACACTCAGTGGAAATCACTCTTGAAGCTCTTAATGAAATCCAGTACTGTGGCATTTCTCAGACTTAAGTAATCATGGAACCTGGGTCTCTTGTGCTCTGAGGGCCTCTGGATGTCTGGAGCCTGGATCTCCTCCATACCTGCTTCATACCCTGGAGGACGGGGCTGTGGCCCCCCCACACCCTCTAACAGATCATTACATGAAGGAACCTTTTAAAAACAAGCGCGTCCATGCTCACAGGTGCACACACGGGTGATCACACCCACAAACTACACCCTTTTTGGCTCCTACCTCAAAGCACACTGTGTGCTGTTGATCTTACGTGCTGCACAATAATGTTTAATATTTAGTATTTACTGTTATATTCACATAGATCATCGTGATGTTGTTTATTATGTTGCTCTTCTTTTTTTCTTTTTTTTGCTTGTTTTCTCTTTTTTCTTTCTCAACAGCTGATCCAGGTGATTGATATTTGTATTTTTGTCTGTTAGTTTTGATGGTTTTTGTTTTGTGCCCTTTATCACTGTTCCTCTTCCCCGCTGTTTTTCTTTCCCTCTTTCTTTCTCCCCTTTTCCCCAGTCAAGTCTGTCCTGTATTTAACAAGTGAAAATAAGATAAAATAAAATATAAAAGGTGAATCAAATAGACCAATACTGTAAGGCTGGGATGGTCCATTTGGTAAAGTTAACCCGTTGGGCATCAAAAAAAGTAATCATGGAGCAGAGAAAATATTCCCGATCATACTTTGACTGGAAGAATGGTAGTGTGCAAACAAAATTAATTGAGGTTAGAAACGACAAATGAGGCAGCAGAAACCACTGCACAATACCTCACTGGCAATATTTCTTACACAGATGAAGCATTATTTCTGTAACATTATTTAATTCCAGAGGTTTTTAGGTTTTGGGGGTTTTTTTGCACTTGTTGACTTGTAAAAGCTTATATGACATTTTTTATTTCACCATTCATTAACCGCACAGATAAGGTATCTTTTAAATATGTTAAAATGTTCTTTAAACAAACAGTATTATTAAAATTCTTCATGACTGGGCCAAGTGTCCTCTTTTTTTGGAAATCAAAATGTGGTCACCCTACTATTAAATATTATGCCACTAATAGAAATACTTTTCTTTCTTATTGTCATTTAAAATGTCGAGCTTTTAATAAATAATCATCTGAATCTTACAACCAAAGTTTTCATCTGATGTAAAATGTATAGAAATCCATTATTGTATTCAGTAAATATCAAGTCTAGTATATACTCTAGTAAGTTGTGGTATTCTTTCCTTTGGGAAGGTACCATCAGTGCAGTCTGCAATTCTGTTGAAGAAAGATGTTGAATCTACTTAATTACTGGAGAAAAATAATAGATTTCTGTGCATTTGTTTTATACGTGCATTAAATTAAAATCGGTTTTGTCAATTAAGCATCTTGAGGCAGAGGGTGGGGGAGTGGTTCCCTATTTTTTTCTTTTCTTTTTTTGCTGGGAGTTGGCAACCCTATTAGTGAGGTATATGTAATTATAAATCAGGTTGTTTTATATTTTTGCTAAGTACTGTTTAGAATACCAGAATAGGGAGGATGGTGTAAGTTTAAGTTTATTATAAAGGCTTTATGGCTTTTCCTATTATACCACGGTGGGCCAGTCAATGGTCAAAATGCCTGGGCTGATTTTTTGTCCCAGTCCTGCCCTCCTCCAAAGACAGCGTGTAGTGGTAGAGGCCCCGTACAGAGAGAGACGGAGAGACGGATTTAAATGCGAGCGTGATGTGAGCTTCTGTAGTAGCAGCTTCTTCTCTTCTCTTTTATCTTCTCCACTCCTCATTATTCACCTCCCAGCGTTCAAACAGTTTGACTTAGTAAAAGAAAAACACTCCTTATCCACCCCATCCATCAAACCCACCCTCTCTCTGTTTTATCACCCCTCTCCACCTGCCCTGTGGCATCCCTCCATTTGTCTAGTGAGGTCATCCCTCTGTTCCATCTAATCCTGCGAGGTGCTCATCTTTCTGCCTCCCTTTAATCCGCCTGTGGCCCCTGGCTCCAGCCACACATACACATGTGCATGCTTTTGCACACAGACTTGCAGTTATTCTTGTATTGTATAGTCAGACACTCAGTAATTCTCACAGCATGCATACACGCATAGTCATTCAGATAGCACACTGTGCCACGCCGCCGCTCTCTATAAAACTGCCCTGGTCTCTGTACAAAAGCCATTCTGTCTGTCCCTGTCCCTCTGTTTGCCTTTGTCGTCTGCTGATACCCCATCATCACACAGGTATGTCTTTCAGGCTTTTAATGAGATCTTTCTGGGGTTTTATTCTCACCAGTTAGCATAATTAAACAGTTAGACAATTAAACATCATAGAGTGCAAATTTTATAACCTTTTTTTTCTAATTTGATTTTTCTGGAGGTTTTTTTTCCCTCTGTGGGATAATATAAGTAAAACTAAATTTGTAGTATGTTCATCCCTGAACGCACCACAAAGGAGAAATCTGTAAAATACGAATATTAAAATCAGCAATTCAGGCCAGATAAAATAAATGGAAAACACGGCAAACTTAAATGTGTTAATATGAGAGAAAAATCCAAATAAATTTTAGATTTGTTACTGCACAGGACAATTGTTAAGGCAGCAATTAAGTGTTCAAGGAGAGGTCAACACAACACAGTTGTTGTATAGCTTCTTCAGAGTTTGCTGTCTGACAGCAAATTAACTCTTATGAGTATGTGTGTGCGTGTGTAGCATATAGGGCTGGGTATCGTCACTGATTTCTAGAATCGATTCAATTCCGATTCACAAGGCCCCGAATCGATTCGATCCACGATTCGATTTAATTTGATTCGATTCGATTTAAATCTGAGAAATTTTGACAGTCTGAAATATAATTCAGATCAGTACATTTACATATTTTTGTATCCATAAAAAGGAAGCTGACACACGCAAGACTTTATCACAGGTGTGAGCGTCACAGCAGATGCCTTTGTGTCAAAGTAGCTGAAGATAAAACACAGAAAAACATGAAGGTGATTTTCCTGTTCTGGGATTTTATAAAAAATATTCTGCAGTAGATCAAAAACGAAAGAAAACCATTAATCAACATATGAACATTACCTCTGACGTTACAGCGGTTTTATTAGAGACACGGCTAAGCATTTTGCATTTTGAATAATTTTAAAAAGTTTAAAGTTGTTCAGTATTGAACAGCAGAAATGAGGTTTTCTTTTCGGAAGAATGTAAAAGGGAAAAAAACAGCGGCTGACAGCCTGTAAACAACAGTAGACTTGTGCGTAACAAGCAAGCGAATAATGAAGAAAGGGAAACTGTTCTTGAAGTACAGAGAGAGAGCTGTGCATCGCGGTGGAAGCAAAACAGTAAAAGTCAGAGTGAATTCATGACGATGTTTATGTGAAGCGTTTGGATCTTCTTCTGCTGCTGGTTCGGTCAATATTGTTTGGAGAGACATCAAACTAACAGCTTTAGAATCGGCTCAAAGGGCGTGAACACACAGCGCAGACCCGCCGACAGATCAGAATCAGCGAGCTGTCGGCTTTCAGCCCCGACTGTGAGAAAAGCGACATCTCACTGATTCTGATCCGCGGGTCCCGCTGTGTGTTTAAGTCTATGTGCAGAATCCGTGTTCCTGCTCTCATTTACTGTCTTAACTGTTTGGTGGTTCTTGAAATTTTGTGAGATGTCACCTGAGATTCTGGCATTTTGGGCAAAATAAATTTATATTAAAAAATCGATTCAGGATTTTAATGAATCGATTTTACGTTATCCAAGCCAGAATCGATTTTAATCGATGAATCGATTATAAAAACCCAGCCCTAGTAGCATACCACCATCAGCGCTGTGGCTTTGCGGTCACTGTCAGCAGCAGACACAGTTGCTGATAGTCTGATATCAGACTGGTTCATTTAGCACTCGGATGATGTACTAACAAGTGTGCACAAATGTGCTTGTGGTACATTTCCAGCAGTTACATCATGCCTGTTTCTTTCATCATCCGGTTAGTCACTATCCAGTGTTTTTCAGGCCTGGATTGTTCCCGTGTTCAGTAGAGCCTTTATTTCAACAAAACAAACAGCACAGTGGGAACTTGCATGTTCTCCCTGTGCTTGTACAGGTTTCTGCCAAGTATTTTGGAATCTTTCCCACATTTGGAAGATACGCATGCCATTTCAGTTGGACGTGTGTGAGGTGGATAAAGGGCATGGAGTACTGTATGACTGAAAATAGGGCTTGTAGTCTAAAGTACTTTGAATGGTCAACGAGACTAAAAAGGCGACTCATTAAGAAATAAAGTTACACTCCTGTTACACTAAGTTGGACACACAACCTAAAAACCACTGAAGCAGAGATGTGCTGACAACGATGGATACAAGCATGTAAAAAAAAGCTTTTAAAAAAGCTGTTCTGGAATCATTTTTGTTTCCTTTTACAAACTGTTTTCCAAACTCCAACTTTCAAACTCTTTTGAGTATGACAACACAATAGCTCGTACTCAAAATAAACTGATGATATATTGTGCTGTGCGCTGTGCATGACACACACACACACACACACCTGTTGTCCTTGACTAAAATTAACCCACTAAAGCCTGTGCTAGTTGCTCACTGAAACTTGACCCTTCTCCAGATCCCCTGGTTTACTTATCCTCCCTCCATTCAGTTCCAAATAGGCACTTTCCAGCTATACCGGCAAGAAGTGTTGAAATATAAATATTTAAGGAATCCAATTGTCATTTCTCTCATTACCATGCGTCATAACTTTATTCATAGGCTTCACTGCTGTAAAAAATGGCTGGGCCCACCCAGATGTGGGCCTACAGTCACAATGAAACCAGTAAACCAGTTAGGTTGGTGTTCATTCCAAATCCACCTCAGTCAATGCACTGAAAACACTTTTGTTATTCTTGCAAGAAAGCACAACCCACTCGCCCAATGGGAGAGGAGAGCTTGTTTAATTAAGGTTTTACCCATTGTTGTACTTTCAGACACATGGCTTTGATTTGAGTTTACATGGAGGTTAATGCGTTTTTCTGTCTGCACTCCAACAATATCTCATGCTCAGTTCCTGTTTTCGTTGTTCCCTGACTTTCAAACCACGCTGTTCTCGGAAAATGTTATTCATATTTTTCATTTGGATCCATGACAAAGTCTGTTAGAATGAGAAATAGCTGTAAAAATCGGGTGGTACAGCTGCAGGAAATGTCACTTCATAAAATGAATGATATTAATGAAGCTCTAGGATTTTACATTCCTGATAAGAAGTGTTTTGAGCAAACAATTGCTCTGCAGCTCTATTTAAAAGGTGTTAATTAACCAGTATTATAAAAGCATTAAAATAAAAGTTCAAATTCATTAAAAATGAATTTAAATGAAATGCAATCCAGCTTTATAACTAGGGGTGGGTTTTGATTATCCAATATTATCCAAGCTAGAATCGATTTTAATCGGAAAATCGATTCTAGCTTGGATAATATGATATCGATTCATTAAAATCCTGAATCGGTTTTTAAATATAAATTTATTTTGCCCAAAACGCCAGAATCTCAGGTTAAACCTCACAGAAGTTTGACAACCAACAAACAGCTAAAAACTTAAATGAGAGCAGGTTGCACAAATCCACCGTTATACAGCGCTGTCGTTTTTTTTTTTTTTAATTTAACTGTTTTCCGACAAGAAAGTCTCATTTCTGTTCAATACTGAAGAAATGTAAACTGTTTAAAATCATGCCAAATTGCAAAATGCTCAGCTGTGTCTAATCCAACCTCTGTGACTTTGCTTCACTTCAGCAGCATCAGGTAATACTTATATGTTAATTCATGGTTTTCTTCCATTTTTGATCTACTGCAGAATATTTTTAAGGTTATCTGCCATAAGTGTCCGTTACTGGGAATTTACTGCTAGTTGTGTTATTTTAATTAACAATCATGATGCCCATCATGTGTTTTGTAAGAGAAAGATGTGTAATATTGTTTTGAATGAACATAGCTAAGAGGGTGGACAGGAAGGGTGTAACGTTGGACCCAAGAAACATACGCTGGAGCGAATATGATGACAGCATAACTTTTGTTTAATACTGTGGTTTGTTTACTGGGACACAGACACTCCCGCTCTCTCTGCTGTCACGTCCGCTTCTCCCCTCCGACTGTCACTGCCAACATATAAAGAGACACAATCACTGTCAGATCCCAGCACACCTGTTCACCCCGCCCCTGCGCCGCCCCGGGAGCTCACTGCGTCACCCCTCCTCTGCAGCTGGCCAGAGACCACAAAGGACATTACATGAAAGGCCCCTTCATCCAGCATTTAATAAATGGCGTGGACACGGGTGCTAAACAAGGCCTTTCTGCTATAAAGAGTAATCAAAATCCCAGAAAGGTTAACCCTCCTTTCCACGTGAGTGTGTGGAATTTGCTTTATGTTTTATACATACCAAATGATTTGGAGGTGTACTTTTGGCATATGATCTTTAAGTGTCTTTAAGTGAGACTGAATCTTTATAATATTTTGATTTAATGATGAATAATTATGTCTATCCATGATAGTGTTTTGGATCAGTACGTTTCTGGAAGTTATATATCATGCACTAAGCTAAGCTAACCTGTGGCTAGTGTGCATAGAGAGAAAATTAAGGCCATGCTGCAACTCCGAATGCTGTGGCTGATTTATGTACAGGCCTTCCTCCATCTGTATATACACATGCACACAGAGTGAGGGGGTGAGTAACAACACATGGAAGATTTCAGATTTTAAGACGTAGCATTAAGGAGCCGATGGGTATGCCAAAGCTGTGGGTCTAATGCTGGCACTGCATCACAGAGGGAAGAGAGGCCACAGCCTAGAACAATTCTGCCTCTTTCAGTTCAACTGCACAAATTCATAAATGATTCAAGACGAAAGGAAAAGGACCAGGCCACGATGGAAATGGTGATAAACGGGTCTTGTGATTTATTTATTTTTTTAATTGTTCCTACATGGAACTTTTTTCACTGTCTGTTAAACTTAAATCTAAACAGGAAATCAATCAAACACTCTTTCAAGCTCTCTCTCACACTGTGCTTATACTGTAATGTGCAAATGTGCTGAGCCAACATTACCACATTGTAGTTTCTAAATTATATTGCTTTGTTGGGTCAGTTTTCACATTTTAATGGGTTGCTAACGTGACACACCGCTTACAAAGTTTAATCAGAATTCCTTCACAATTTTTTGAGCTATCATGTTTACAGACACAATGATGCGCATTAACACAACCAAAAACATAACCTCCTACGTGGAGGTTATGAGGCTGACTCAAGACTTTTGCACAGTACTGTATTAGGGCACACAATAATGCGACAGGGACCGGAGCGCCTGAGATGAACTGATGAAAGAGCTTCATAGTTATCTGGCTGCTTGCAAAATGCTCGACTGAACATTTGAAGCTTGGAATTGAGCCACCTCCACCACCACCTTTCCAAACCACACCTGCTAACCTGTCAGACGCACCATTGAGAGAGTGCACTGAGGACAAACATCAAGAGAGAGAAGGGAGACACTAGAAAGTGAGAGAAACCCTATCTCTCCTGCTCTTTATGTGTTTGACCCCTGTCACATTCTCACCTGTTGACACTCCATCCATCTCCAACGTGTCCCCCTGCCAGGACGGTGTCAGCGCACACCCACTGTGAATGTTTGTCTCTGTGCAGGGTTTTATGTCAGAACAATGGCAGCTCCGATGGACAGTGTATGACTAAAAGCGTCACGATGGGGATTGTGTATTTTTCTGTCTCCAGAGTGATTAATCGCAGGAGCACAGAAACGTCAGTCACCTGTGATTTAGTGAGGACGACAAATGGTCCTTTGTTTCCATAGTCCAGCAAAAGCAGATTTTATATGTATATATATATATATATATATATATATATATATATATATATATATATATATATATATATACACCCAGCACGCCCCTGCGGGCGGTTTATCCTTCAAGCTCGGGTCCTCTACCAGAGGCCTGGGAGCTTGAGGGTCCTGCGCAGTATCTTAGCTGTTCCCAGGACTGCGCTCTTCTGGACAGAGATCTCCGATGTTGTTCCCGGGATCTGCTGTATGGAGCGCCAGGACTGCCATAATGAATTAATTAAATACACCATTAAATAATTAATTAAATGTGGCAATAATTAATTAAAATTGGAATTAATTAATTAAATAAATAGTTATGACACATGTAATTAATTAATTATTGACACATTTAATTAATTATTTATGTATTTCACATTTTAATTAATTATTGACACATTTAATTAATTATTGACACATTTAATTAATTATTTAATGATATATTTATTTATTTCATTTTGGCAGTCCTGGCGCCTGGCTCTCATCATGAAATAATTTTATCTGTCAGCCTCACCCATCAAACTCAGGAGGCGGGGTTAACGCTGCCCATGCAGCTTCTCTAACATTTGATTGGTTGCCGTGCAAAGTAAGTCCAAACAGGTCGATCCTAGATAATCGATTGCTTGTGTAGACTTGGGGCAGCCAGGTATCCCAGAATGCAGATCAAATCACAGGCAGCAATGGTGGTGGTGTAGTTTTAAAATACCCCGTTTTTCTGTCACCAGCTACACTTTTAACGCCGTATGTCTGGTCAGGTTGTCAACATAGAACATGTTTGCAAAAGTGCTCAGATGTTTTCAGAGATTTCACTAGCTCTGCTAACAGTTAGCATGCAGAGCGCACCGAGGGGGTTACGTTAACCGGTTTGTTTACATATTCCACTCTCCGTGTTCCACATGTTGCATTCGCAGATTCTCATTTTCACCGAACGATCGTCTCTTTCCGCCTGGTCTTGTGTCTCTGTGCTTCTGTAACATAAAGAACGAGCTGACATTTTTCTCACGAAACCAGCGATCAGCTCAACAGACCCTCAGTTTACCTGCATGCATCCTCCTCCTCATCTGTCAACTGTTTAACACCTGCTGCTAATTCAAGAAACACGCCTAGTTACCTGGTGATAGTCACAGTTTAACTGGGCAGCCGGTGCTCAATATAAAGCAATGTCAGCGCATTTTTCTGCACAAGATAAGTAAATATAGTGTTTTCCCCGAGCGCAGAGCTGCTGGAGCTCGTTTCCTTACAGAGCACTTTATAGGCGAACAGCTTCATCAGCGGCTGATGTCCAATCACCGGCACACAGCTTTGAAACCTCAGCTGAGTTTTAACTCTCAGTGGTTAAACGCTGGACTTCATTCACTCAGGTTCTGTCTGTCGGGTCACGTTTACTTCGCTGTTTTATTTACAACTGAGCAAATCGGTTTGGCTGAGGTTAAAGTTACGTTTCATAACTGCATAGTTTCACAGACGTTTAATGGTTCACTGGCACATGTGTTAGACTGAACTATCATCTAAATATCATCTGTTTTTTAATAGTTATTCAACTGTATTCTAAGCACCAGCTGTCTGTTAGAATGTGATTTTTTTTCTCTCTCTGTTGGCAGAGGTATAAAAATGCGCAGGAAAATCTGACGTGCATGGCAAACTTCAGCGACGATATTTAGGGAGGAATAAACACACATCAAACATAAATGAACCATTTGTCTGTCTCCATAATTGAGAGCATTTTCTCTTCTTATGTCAACACTCTCTCTCTCTCTTTTTTTTTTTTTGCTTTTTCGGTCATGTTATGTTTACCTGTCAAAGGCTTGTTACAAACTATGAAACACATTGTGCAGACTTCTGGATGTTAGAAGAAAACTAATACTGCTCATGAATGAGACTAAAGGCAGGAAGGTGTCCTTTAAAACATGTTAATAGGACCTCCCTATTTATATCATAGTTTATGATATAGCACGTGTATTTCAGTAATAGCCTGCTGAGGCCACTATACGTGCTGGCCTCATATCAAATGTGAAGGCAGACTGAGTCTATGTTTGACGTTTTTTATATCTAATCTTCCTTTTCAAACATTTAAACAGCAGCGAGTCTGCAGCTGAGGGAATACAAACTCAAACTGTCGGAACAGGTTTGCTCGTTTCTTGGATTCATTTGGTGATTTATTAAATGTATAACTGTTATTCTAATCTGCTGCTGAGTCTCTTACACTTTTCTTTATGCTGTATATTTTCACGTCTCTGGAATAGTTGGCAGTTAGATAGTCAGCTGGGAAACTTTGTGTTAACTCATGGAGCTGAGGATATCGTGGATATGCTGACCTCGCTCCGTGGTGTACAGGGCCGTTTACCCTCATGATTAATATTCACAATAAAAATATTAGCTGAACATCATGAAGTCTGTATGTGTTTCACAGTGTCGAACAACCTTTGTACAGTTAAAGCCAGCAGTTACTACATGACGGAAACACCAACGTTATCTCTTTTATGTGTTTATACTAGAGATGGCACGATACCACTTTTTTATGTCCGATACCGATACCGATATCATAAATTTGGATATCTGCCGATACCGATATGAATCCGATATAGTGTTTTTTAATCAACAAAACTGTTTTTTAAAATATCTTGCTGCATTTTGCAAGTCTGCAAGTTCATACTCAAGTTTAAAACAACAACTACACTAAAGCTATTCTGTTATACCTGTATACAAAAAAAATATTTCATAGTTCAGCAATACTGATCAATCTAATAAACTTAAACCTACACCATCCTCCCTATTCTGGTATTTTAAAGAGTACTTAGCGTAAATATTAAGCAACCTAACTAATAGGGTTCCAACTCCCAGCAACAACAAAAATAAATAAATAAAAAATAGGGAACCACCCCTCACGCTCCACCTCATGATGCTTAATCGACGTAATCAACCTTAATTTGATAAAGTGTGAAAAAAATGCACAGAAATCAATTATTTTTCAAGAAATATTAAATAGATTCAACATCTTTCTTCAACAAAATTGCAGACTGCACAGATGGTACCTTCCCAAAGGAAAAAGTACTATAGCTTACTAGGGTATATATATTAGACTTAATAGTCACTATATACAGTAATTGACTTCTATTCATTTTACATCAAATTAAAACTTTGGGTGTCAGATAATTATTTATTAAAAGCTCAACATTTTAAATGAGAATAAGAAAGAAAAGTATGTCTTTGTGCCCCCTTTTCCCAGTTAATGCCCTATCGGCCCCCCTGGCTAAACTTTGCTAGATCCGCCCCTGCACAGTTACCAGCGTCAGCTGTAGAAAAAGATCCTGGTGTAGAAAGTAATAATAAATAAATTCTAACAACAGCTTATCAAGCTTAAACGTGCTGCTGTTGTTCAGCCGCTGGTTTCCTCTTTCTGGTGCAAAGTGGGCCAAAAACAAAGACGGACTCGCGACAGAAAAGCCGATCAGCTGATCATTAAGCAGTTTCACGATTGAAGTAGCAGCCGGAGAGCGAGAGGCAGTCGCTTGTTAAGCTTAATGCAGGAATGCTTTACAAACATTCAGAGATGGACTTACACACTTGCTTTACTTCTCTCGGGGATAACTTTGTCGGAGATGAAATGCCAGGTTGCTAGCGAAGCTCCAAATGCTATCCAGACCACCGACAGGTCCCGCATGCCACAGCCGCTCTATCACGTGATGCATACTGCTCCGACGTGCTAACGTTCTGAGGTGAGTTACGGCGTGTTGCAAGTTTTGTGAGGTGCTTTCGTGATATTTAATGGATCGGATTACATTTTTTATTTTTCTCCGATATCCGATCCAGTAATTTAGGTCAGTATCGGACCGATACCGATACGTAATATCGGATCGGTCCATCTCTAGTTTATACACAGGTCACGCTGATTACTGAACAAAAACCCAAAGATCAGATGTTAAACAGATTTATTTGCTCTCTCTCCTCCTTAAACATGTTTTTAATGTTAGTTATAATTCAGAATTGGCGACTGAAACACGTAGGACACATAAGAACATCAGGAAATAAAACACCGATAAATATAACCTCAGTAAAAGAAGTCAGCGGGGGTTACTACAGCTGTGTACCGGGGCCTGCGCTTTGTCGGTGGGATTGCTTGCGAGGCGAGCGGGTCTATCCCACGCTTTGCCGTGAGACTGGGCAGACATCTCCGAAATCATCGAAACACTTTTGCAAAGAGGCTGTATCTTGACAAACCGACCAGACACATGAAGATTAAACCACTACATTCTCGGCTAAAAAAATATTAAAACGGTATTTGGTGACACACAAACAGGGTTTTTCAAAGCTCAGTTCTGTTAGCTTCCACATGCCGGTTGTTGTGTGCTAGAAACAATGGCCACCAGGCCAAAGCAATGGTTTTGACTCGATCAGCGTTAACCCCGCCCCCTGAGTTTGATGGGTGAGGCTGACAGATAAAATTATTTCATGATGAGAGCCAGGCGCCAGGACTGCCAAAATGAAATAAATAAATATATCATTAAATAATTAATTAAATGTGTCAATAATTAATTAAATGTGTCAATAATTAATTAAAATGTGAAATACATAAATAATTAATTAAATGTGTCAATAATTAATTAATTACATGTGTCATAACTATTTATTTAATTAATTAATTCCAATTTTAATTAATTATTGCCACATTTAATTAATTATTTAATGGTGTATTTAATTAATTCATTATGGCAGTCCTGGCGTTCCATACAAGACTATACAATTTATCTTGGACGATGAAAATGGATAGAAAAATTTAACTTTAAAAGGGAAACAACAAGTTTTTAAATGGCTACCAGGGGTGAAACGTGACATTTCAAAACAATGCAGTGACTGCACACCAAATGTGACAGATGAAGAAAACGAATATATATATATATATATATATATATACACCCAGCACGCCCCTGCGGGCGGTTTATCCTTCAAGCTCGGGTCCTCTACCAGAGGCCTGGGAGCTTGAGGGTCCTGCGCAGTATCTTAGCTGTTCCCAGGACTGCGCTCTTCTGGACAGAGATCTCCGATGTTGTTCCCGGGATCTGCTGGAGCCACTCGCCTAGCTTGGGAGTCACCGCACCTAGTGCTCCGATTACCACGGGGACCACCGTTACCTTCACCCTCCACATCCTCTCGAGCTCTTCTCTGAGCCCTTGGTATTTCTCCAGCTTCTCGTGTTCCTTCTTCCTGATATTGCTGTCATTCGGAACCGCTACATCGATCACTACGGCCGTCTTCTTCTGTTTGTCTACCACCACTATGTCCGGTTGGTTAGCCACCACCATTTTGTCCGTCTGTATCTGGAAGTCCCACAGGATCTTAGCTCGGTCATTCTCCACCACCCTTGGGGGCATCTCCCATTTTGACCTCGGGACTTCCAGGTTATACTCGGCACAGATGTTCCTGTACACTATGCCGGCCACTTGGTTATGGCGTTCCATGTATGCCTTGCCTGCTAGCATCTTGCACCCTGCTGTTATGTGCTGGATTGTCTCTGGGGCATCTTTACACAGCCTGCACCTGGGGTCTTGCCTGGTGTGATAGACCCCAGCCTCTATGGATCTTGTGCTCAGAGCTTGTTCTTGTGCTGCCATGATTAGTGCCTCTGTGCTGTCTTTCAGTCCAGCTTTGTCCAGCCACTGGTAGGATTTCTGGATATCAGCCACCTCCTCTATCTGCCGGTGGTACATACCGTGCAGGGGCCTGTCCTTCCATGATGGTTCCTCGTCTCCCTCCTCTTTCTTGGGTTTCTGCTGCCTGAGGTATTCACTGAGCACTCGGTCAGTTGAGGCCATCTTCCCAATGTATTCGTGGATGTTCGTTGTCTCATCCTGGACTGTGGTGCTGACACTCACCAGTCCCCGGCCCCCTTCCTTCCGCTTAGCGTACAGCCTCAGGGTGCTGGACTTGGGGTGAAACCCTCCATGCATGGTAAGGAGCTTTCTTGTCTTTATGTCAGTGGCTTCTATCTCCTCCTTTGGCCAGCCTATTACCCCAGCAGGGTACCTGATCACGGGCAGGGCGTACGTGTTGATGGCCCGGATCTTGTTCTTACCATTCAGCTGACTCCTCAGGACTTGCCTGACCCTCTGCAGGTACTTGGTGGTTGCAGCTTTTCTAGCGGCCTCTTCATGGTTCCCATTCGCCTGTGGGATCCCCAAGTACTTGTAACTGTCCTCTATGTCTGCAATGTTGCCTTCTGGTAGTTCAATCCCCTCAGTTCTGACTACCTTCCCTCTCTTTGTTACCATCCGACTACACTTCTCCAGTCCGAACGACATTCCAATGTCATTGCTGTATAGCCTGGTAGTGTGGATCAGTGAATCGATGTCTCGTTCACTCTTGGCATACAGCTTGATGCCATCCATGTACAGGAGGTGGCTGACAACTACTCCGTTCCGTAGTCGGTATCCGTAGCCAGTCTTGTTAATGATCTCACTGAGGGGGTTCAGGCCTATGCAGAACAGCAGTGGGGACAGAGCATCTCCTTGGTAGATCCCGCACTTGATGGTGACTTGTGCTATGGGCTTGGAGTTGGCCTCTAGTGTTGTACGCCACATCCCCATTGAGTTCCTGATGAAGGCTCTTAGGGTCCCATTGATCTTGTACAATTCTAGGCATTCCAGTATCCAGCTGTGGGGCATTGAGTCATAGGCCTTCTTGTAATCAATCCAGGCAGTGCACAGGTTGGTCAGTCTGGTCTTGCAGTCTCGGCTGATTGTTCTGTCTACCAGTAGCTGGTGTTTTGCGCCTCTGGTATTCTTGCCAATCCCTTTCTGTGTCCCGCTCATGTATTGACCCATGTGCCTGTTCATCTTAGCCGATATGATGCCTGACAGGAGCTTCCATGTAGTACTGAGGCAGGTTATTGGTCATATATATATTTATATATATCTATCTATATCTATATCTATATGACTCCTGTCTCAGTGCGATCCTTCGCATGTTTTGGTTTCTGTCTCTTCGGAAGCTGTTCCATCACGATATTGTGTACCCAAAAACATTTCTGTTGTATTTTGTGTGCTTTTTTCTGCATTTCTAATTTTAGTTCATTTCTAAATATGCCTCCTAGTGTTAACCACTCAGGGCTTTGGTACACTGAGGATGAAAACACCAGTTTGCCTAAAAAGGGGGAAGCAGCCCACTTGAGGGAAGGGGGAACCCGAGACCAATTCTTTAGCTGTGCCCTTGCCCCATAGACTGTGGTGAAATCTGGAGCAACCTCAGAATGCATTGAAGCTGCTGAGTATTCCCTCGGTGTTAACTCTGTTTTTGTTCTGTACAAGGATGTAAATCTGGCTCTTCAAGCTCTTTAATGTTCCAGTGACTTCATCAGGTAGTTAGTACATGTCAGATGTTTGATTGCAGAACAGGGTGATTTACGGTGTTAGGCTGTAAGGTTATTATTAGGTCGAAACCTCAACCAAAACTAAAACTTGGTATGGCTGCAGGCTCAGGCAGTAACCGTCTGCCGGTTCATTACTGTGGGAAAAACATTTCATGCTGTCACTGTTGATCTTGCAGATTCAAAGTGCTGCAGGGGTCAAAGTGTCACGTCCATGACCCCAACCATGAGCTGCTTTTCATGTCCGACCACCTTTGTTTGATTTTACTTCGTTTTACCTTTTTCTGGCTTCTACTCAATCCCTCCCTGTCCTCCTGCGCAGGTATGTAGGAGTTGGTTTCCTGAGTAACTGCTCTGGGTGTGCATCAGACACACCTACAGCAAGCATGAGACGGAGCAGCGTGCTGAACTAATTTCTTACACCCACGTTAATTACTAAGCATGCTGCATACTTACACAGGCACACACACACACACTCAAGATACAATGCATGCTCTGCAGCCCTGCAGATTATCTTTGTTATCAGCTCTTTTCTTTTCTTTATTTACCTCTTTTGGCAGCAGGTGAAGTTTGCATTCCTCACATTAGACCTTGACTCCTGTCCGGTAATTTCACAGGGTGTGTGTGTGTGTGTGTGTTTGTGTGTGTGTGTGTGTGTGTGTGTGTGTGTGTGTGTAGGCACAGACGATATAGAAATTTATATGCTCACCCACGCTGAAAGGTGAAAGGTCAACTATTTAGAGTACCACCCAACATTTAATGAAACTGAGTATACAATTTAGATTTCATACTCTGTCTTTTCTGTTTTTATTCATACTTCTCAGATAACAAATACTGAAACGTAGCACAGTGAAAATCTAGGTTAGACCTTTGATTGTCACATCTAAACAAAGAGAGTAAAGATGAGCCTGATATCCAGTCAAGTGGCTAGTTTTTCTACATTCCCCTGTAATCATCTCTGAGGGGACCACGAGTGCTTTGTGAGAAGCAACTTTAGAGCCCGTTACTATGATGAAATTCTGTAAAATGATCAAAATGATTGCAGTCTCGGCTGATTGTTCTGTCTACCAGTAGCTGGTGTTTTGCGCCTCTGGTATTCTTGCCAATTCCTTTCTGTGTCCCGCTCATGTATTGACCCATGTGCCTGTTCATCTTAGCCGATATGATGCCTGACAGGAGCTTCCATGTAGTACTGAGGCAGGTTATTGGTCGGTAGTTGGAGGGGACCGGTCCCTTCTTGGGGTCCTTGGGGATCAGGACCGTCCGGCCTTCAGTTAGCCATTCCGGGTGTCTCTCGTTAACTAGCAGCTGTTTCATTTGTGCTGCCAGACGCTCGTGGAGTGCAGTCAGCTTCTTCAGCCAGTAGGCGTGAACCATGTCGGGCCCTGGTGCTGTCCAACTCTTCATACTGGAGACCCTTTCTTGGATATCTGCCACTGTGATGGTTACTGGACCCTGTTCAGGGAGGTCGCTATGGTCAGCCCTCAGATCCTCTAGCCACTGAGCATTGCCGTTATGGGTTGCATCCTTCTCCCATATGCTCTTCCAGTATTGCTCCGTCTCCAGCCTTGGTGGTGCTGTTCTCTTATTGTTCCCTTGCCACTGAGAGTACACCTTTGCTGGTTCTGTGGAGAACAGCTGGTTTATTCTCCTGCCTTCTATCTCTCTGGTGTACCTCCTCAAGCGGCTGGCCAAGGCTGTGAGTCTTTGCTTGGCAGTTTCCAAGGCCTCAGGTATGGACAGCTTGCTGTATTTCTTAGGCATCTTATTTGTCGCACCTTTCTGCAACTCCGTTAGTTGGCTAACCTCCCTCCGTGCTACTTTGATCTTGTCCTCTAGCCTCCTTCTCCATGGAGGGTACTGCCCCTTGTGGCTGTTCAACTTGTAGCCAAGCATCTCACTGATCACTGCTGCCGTATTGTAGATCAGCTTGTTAGTGTCGGTAATCGTGGTTGTAGGTATTGCCCGTAGTGCTGCATTAACATCATCTAGCAGACCTTCTGAGGGTACTTCACGTAATCTTGGTAACCGGCTACGGGGGATCCAGGTTTCAAGCTTGGCCATGATCCTATTTTTCAGGTCAGTTCCTCTCGCACTCAACGATCCTTCTCCTATCGCACTTGGGGCTATGTACCCAATCTCAGGTGGGGGTGATGATATCTCCCCCCTGACCTGGCGTCCTGACTCCTCCTTGCCGTAGCATTTGTGTTGTACCTCGTCAATCTCTAGCTGTGAGAGCAGTCCCTTCTTTCGAATGTTGGAACACTGAGCTACTAGTTGTTTCGCCGTCATTGTGGATGTTGGGTATCGAAGAATCCATAGGTCCCTCATCCTATTCATGTAGCCCCTTCCGCCGGGGTTACTTGCGTAGTAGCATTCCAACAACGCCCTGTTTTCGTCTCTTGCCCACCGATGCCTTCTTGTTCCAGTAGCCCACTTTTCGTCAGGGTGCCCTGGTTCCTCAACACCTGACGCGGACCTTGTTGATCCGGGCGACGTCCGAGCCAGCATGCCTTCATATTTATCTGTCTCGCTCATGTCTGCGGTAGGCTTGCTTAGCATAGGGGGTCTAGCCTTAGGACCCTTACTGGATACAGACGCCCCAGGCAGGAATCAAACTTGCGATCCTCTGTTCCAAAGGCGTGTAGTCTAACCACTACGCTATCCAGCTGCACATATATATATATATATATATATATATATATATGTTTTCTTCATATATATATATATATATATATATATATATATATGTTTTCTTCATATATATATGTATATATATATATTTGTTTTCTTCATCTGTCACATTTGGTGTGCAGTCACTGCATTGTTTTGAAATGTCACGTTTCACCCCTGGTAGCCATTTAAAAACTTGATGTTTCCCTTTTAAAGTTAAATTTTTCTATCCATTTTCATCGTCCAAGATAAATTGTATAGTCTTTGGACGTCCCTGTGTGTTTGCTTGTTTTAATTCTGGGCAGCCCGTAGTATACCATCAGTCTCCATGTACTGAAGGAATAAAGGGTTCCTTTGTCCTTGTAGGCTCTGCTTTAAATGGGGCAAAATTATATAACTGTTTAAACAACAGGATCGTTGCAGTTCTCATTTTTGACTGTGGCTCAGAAAGTAGAGTGAGTCAGTTGATCCCTGGCTCCTCTAGTCTGCATAGCAATGTCTTTGTGGGCTCTTTTTATGGAAACCCACCTGGCAGCCAGGTGCTTTCACCAGAGTGTGTGGGGCTTGTAGTAAAAAGAGCTCTGGGTGCTCCATTAGAGTCAAAAATGAGACATAAGTGCCGGTTCATTTTACCATTTCCCCTGACTTTCAATTTGCTTTTGTATTTATTCCCTAATTTTAAGATGAGATAATACTATTTTCTTTTCAATAATAAAAACATTAATCACTGCACTCTTTTGTTTTATAAAAATGCATTAGTTAGTTATGCAATCAGTTGGAAAAAGTCTTTTGCATTTATGTTTAACATCTTGGCGTCATCATCCTGCATTTTGATTTTGTTGCAGGCATGTCAGACGCAGAAGAAGAATACGAGTGAGTGAAATAGAACTTACAAGAGTTTTTCATTTGATGTCACCTCTCAGCTTTCACACTAGTGCAAATCCATGAGCTGACAGGCCTACTGATAAATATTGGTTTTCTCTCATCCTTTTTCTCACCTCTCCAGGGATCAGACAGTGGGTAAGTTCAGTCAGATCGGTCCATATCAGTCACACGCATAGTGCAGTAAAACCATTATGCCTTAAAAATATACTCTTTGAAGTGGAGTAAGTTAAATGTAAAGACCTCAGTAAAAACTTTCCTGATTAGCTTATGGTGTCTTTGTAACTTGATCACTTTGTCCATTATTGTTTCTGTTGGTGCCAAAAAAGCCAACAAACCAGGGTTCGCTTTACAGCAGGCCAACCCTGTGTTGGTTTGTTCACAAGACATGTCCACCTTTTAAATACACTATATAATCAGCATGGGTCTTTAATATGGACAAGACACATTAAATCAGACACATATAGTAATATAGTGACTGTACTATTGTACACACATCTGACGTGGTCTTTATCTTTGTTTTCCTTCTCCCAGAGGTTGAGGAGGAGCCTGAGCCTGAGCCTGAGCAGCAGGAGGAGGAGGAGCAGGCGGAGGAAGATGGAGGAGGTAAGGTGTTGGAAAAACTGTTTCCATTGCGAATGGATGAGAATTTTTCTCAATCTCCAGAGATGCTCTCAAAGAGTTGGTCAAGCACTCTTATTCATAAATGTTGCGGATGAACTGACCTATCACTTTTCCCTGTGTCCTTCTTTCCCTTGTTTCCCAACATTGTTGGCTAATATTCTGCTGTTGTTCTTATGGACCATCAGAGCAACAAGAATATCAAGGTAGGGTGATTCACACCAGCTTGAGTCTCAAGTTTGCCACATTTCATTTCATTAGTCACTCACTTATCAGCAGACTGAAAACTTTAAATGATTCAGAGTTTAGACACCACTTGTATACACACACACACACACACACACATCTATCTATCTGTATACACACACACACATATATATGCATATATGCTTGTCGTTGCAATCTGTGTTTTAAAGGAGCAAACACTCAAAACAGAAGTTAATTATAATATTTGTTTGAGTGTGCCGTTTAAAGCTGCAGTAATAAATGTTGCTTTATTGGATCAAGTTATGTATAATGTGACAAGCTTAGCTCATAAAAACAAATGAACTGGGAATTTTACAAACTCTGTAATTGCCCTGTGCTCCGAAATTTAGTGACTTTCAGTTCATTGTTGGGGTTTTGCGGACCACAACTTTACTGTAAGAAGCTTTTTACTGTCCAGTACCACATAGCAGTTAGACAAGTTGGCAGCTAAGTGTAACCACTGTGTAATTAGCAACTAAAGCTACAGAAGCGGTCCTTAGAAGCTGGGTTTGCTTGATACAAATGGATAGAATTCATTAATATCAGCTGGATACTTATAACATGAAAGAAGCACATTAGTTCAGTTTTAAAAGCTCAGTAAAACATCATAATATTATATGAAGCTTCTGTTTTGGAAAATTTTTTCCTTTTAAAACTTGTACTATGTTTTCATTTCTTCATCTGGAACCATTCGAAATATTCTGGCGTTCATTATTACACAGAGTGCAAAGTGTATAGATGTGTTTCCTGCGTTTCCAACATGAAATCAGTTTGACCTCACAGAACATCTATGAGTCAAACTAAAAGGCATGCAAAAACATCTACATTTTGCAATAATGAATGCTCACAGAATATTCCAAAAGGCTACATTTCCCACAGCCACCATGTGCCAGTGTAGAACTGGCTCTAGTTGCATGATGGGAAATGATAGTTTTAAAGCAATAGCTAAGCATTTTGGAATATGTGCTTATTACTTGGATGCTAAGATTAGATGAGATGGTTGATAGAACTCCATCTTTTAGTAAAAGCTACAGCTAGCTGCCAGCTAGCTTAGCTTAGCCCGAGAGCTGGGGGGAAAAAACTAGCTAGCTACCAGCACCACTAAAATGAGTTTATTAGTGGCAACTTACAGAAACAGTGTTTCCACGTTTCCAGTCTTGGGCGTAGATTTGTATTTACAGTACAACTTTAAATACTCTTGTTACGCCCCAGTCTAGGGGTACAGGAACGCAACACAAGTTTGAAAGAATTGCCCCGCCCTGGTCCCCAAAACCATACACAAAGGGAAACCAATTTCTTAGTGAATCGTGATTTATTTTTCTGCACTGCAAAAATGAAGCTCCGGGGTGAACAAAGGCCAAAATAACAAACAAAACAAGCTAAGTCAGGAGGAGGTGTTATCTACAACCCTATGTGAAATCAAATATCAAACAAAAGACAAGCGCTACACCTAACTCCCTAACTGAAATAAACAGGAGAAAACAGTGCAAGGAAAAACAATAAGGCAGCTCACCCCTTCTGTTGCAGTGCTATTTACAAGGCTATTTACAATGAAAACTAATGTACACACTATATACAAAACTCCAAAAAAGTCGCACAAAGTCACAGGCACAAAAGTCTCAGGTTTTGGAGGCCAGGGTCAGGTCTGCTGCTGCTGTCAGTGGCTGCCCCGGGACAACTGCTGGTGAGGGATTTGAATGAAGATCACATGGCCAGGGGACCAATCAGCAGCCGTCAGCTCATCCACTCCGGGACCTGCAAAGACTTAAAGGCACAGACAACAACAGCCACCAAAACAGATTATGGACAGGGCCATAACACCCCCCTTCCCAAGACCAAACATCTCCCCTAAAGATGTTTGGCGCTTAGGGGTTCCGAAAACCACGTGACAGCGCATCTGCCAGTACATTCTCTGTCCCTTTTTTGTGATGGATCTCCAGATTGAAATCTTGTACTAAGAGGGACCATCTCATGAGCCTTTGGTTAGAATTTTGCATTCGGGTCAAAAACACGAGGGGGTTGTGGTCTGTGTAAACAATGACAGGTGCTGAACTGGAACCGACATAGACCTCGAAATGCTGTAGAGCAAGCAATAGAGAGAGGGCTTCTTTTTCAATGGTGCTGTATTTCTGTTGGTGGGAGTTGAATTTTTTCGAAAAGTAACCAATTGGGTGATCAACACCCTGCCTATCCTCCTGCAACAGTACCGCACCTGCACCGTTGGCGCTGGCATCCACCTCAAGTTTAAACGGATGTGTGAAAACAGGAGCGGCAAGTACTGGTGTGCTGCAGAGGAGAGCTTTGGCAGACTCAAAAGCATTCTGGCATGTGGGGGACCATACAAATGGTTTTGACACACTTGTGAGACTGGTGAGAGGTGCAACTACATCTGCAAAATTCTTACAGAAGCCACGATAATAGCCGGCCATACCAAGGAACCGGCGAAGCTCACGTCTAGTGCGAGGCACAGGGAAATCTAGGATAGCCTGGACTTTAGCCAGCAGGGGGCGCACCTGTCCCTGACCCACCTGCTTCCCTAGATAAGTCACAGTGGCCTTACCAAAGTCACATTTGGCAAGATTTAGGGTAAGGGATGCCTCTTGTAATCTTTCAAAAATCTCCGTGAGTGTTCCAAGGTGATCTGACCAAGTCTCTGAATAGGCTACAATGTCGTCTAAGTACACTTCACAGTTTGTGACACCACCTAAGACAATGTGCATAAGGCGTTGGAATGTGGCAGGGGCATTTCGAAGGCCAAAAGGCATGACGGTGTATTGGAGGAAGTGGTCCGGAGTGACAAAAGCAGAAATTTCAGATGCACGCGGAGTGAGGGGAACTTGCCAATAACCCTTTAATAAGTCCAGTTTGGTGACAAACTTTGCGGAGCCAACCCTGTCAACACAATCTTCCATGCGGGGAAGAGGGTAGGAGTCGGGTTTGGTCACACTGTTCACTTTTCGAAAATCACTACAAAAACGTGGAGTTTTGTCTTCCTTCGGCACAAGAAGGCATGGGGAACTCCAGGCACTCGAACTAGGGACAGCAAGACCATTTTCCAGCAAGTAGGAAACTTCTTGCTGAAAAAGTGCACGTTTGGTAGGGTTCACACATAAGCGTGTTGTTTGATCGGAGGGTGGTCACCTACATCTATGTGTAACCAACTTTAAGGTATAAAGGTGAATTACAGCGCAATAATTACTTGGGCTCGTAATAAGACCCTGGCCAGAATCAGAAGACACCAAATTCGTATGGAGCCAAAGTATTGAGCAGCAATAATGACCTGGACACAATGTTAACTTTTGAGTAGCCACTCTTGTATTGTTACAAAGTATAACAGGTATTTGTCCAATTTGTACAGATAAAGTATAAAATAAAATAAATAGTGTGCACACTCAACAAAATAAAAGTACTCGTTGGGGCCCTTTAAGAATTTAGAGTTAAGCTGGCGATAGCCAACTTCAAAGGTCCTTGTGAATGTAACTGGAATGTATGAGTGTGTGGTGTGTATCTTCTTTGGGGTAGATCGTCCTCAAAGTGGTTGGCTCGCCATCTATCACAACCAGAATATCGTCCTGGTCCTTGGACTTTTCCGTCCTCTCCAAAAAACCTGACCGTTGCTCTGTTTCACAAAAGCCCAACACACACTGGCGTTGGAATTGCAGCAGCTCTCCGGATGAAAGGTGAGTGGTTAGCCGACGTTGCCTCTCTCCTTTATCCAGCCACTCGACTCCGGACTTCCAGCAGGTAAGTACGCTGGCTTTCCTTCCTCTCAATCCTGAGTTTTCCTCTCTTTTGTCCGTGGATTTCTCAGTTTGAGTAGTAGATGCCTCCACTCCTCTTGCTGAGATAAGAAAAACCCGGGACACCATGCACCTCCACCTCACTTCCTGGCTGACAGGGTCAATGCGGCCTGGGTAGGCTCTGATTGGTTGCTGAGCTAGGTGCCCTCACGTGGGGTGAACTGAGAGGTGCATTCAATGGTCATAGGAAATACGACGCTTGTTGATGTGGACAGTTAATATAAAGAGAATAAGTATGATATTTTTCATCTGGGCTACACCCTCCCCTCCTGAACTCATGCACGTCCCTGTGCATGGTAGACAGTTAAATGATGATTATTTGACGGGTCAAGGAAGAGGGCGAAGCAGGCTCTTCACCATCACTGATGACATCGGCCCAAGCTGAAGACAGTCCTTGCAAGAATGATTTTGCTGCAGTGATCAGAGGATTGCCTAGCTCCGTATAGTCAAGCCGTCGTGGCGGACGACGGTTTCTCTCAGATCTCCTTACAGAATCATTTGTATCCATGTTTTCCCTTGTATCCACTGGGACTATCTCCTCCACTCTCTCCTCAGAATTCGCACCTCTGGTGCCAGCCTCCTGAAATGGAAGTTGCCTTTCTTGGACGTCTGGGTCATCAACAGGTGAGTCAGTTTCAGTTAAGGTTATTTCATCCACTTGTTCGGTCGGTGTGACTCCATTGGTAGATAAGTACTCAGTATCATCTGTAGTACTGTTAGGCATATCAGGTATGTTGCCAAAATCAGATTGGCTGTCAAAAACAGGTGGGTTGTCAATATCAGGAACATTTACAGGACTCTCACTCACTGTGTGGACAGGGGAACTCAACCAAACAGGAATGAGCAAATCATCTTCTTCGTCTGAGGAGTTCTCTTCCTC
The DNA here is from genome assembly GCF_965226115.1 of Aulonocara stuartgranti. Taxonomy (NCBI): domain Eukaryota; kingdom Metazoa; phylum Chordata; class Actinopteri; order Cichliformes; family Cichlidae; genus Aulonocara; species Aulonocara stuartgranti. Next base: position 34,305,918 of record NC_138942.1, read on the forward strand.
TAGCGCTGGATTTGCACGGGTTCTTGGCCTGCGTGACACTGGCTTCTGTACATGCTCACTGCTTTCCTCCACAGGTAGGTAGCCACATGGCAGCAACAGATCCCGGTGTAGTGTTCTTAGGGGACCATCTTTGTTTTCAGGCTTAACTGTATATACTGGGAGGTTGCCTGCCCTTCTCACCACTACATGCACAGTGTGTTCCCACTTGTCTGAAATCTTATGTTTGCCCCGGATACGGACATTCCTGACCAATACCCGATCTCCAGCTTCCAAGTCTGATGCAGTTACATGTCTGTCAAACCTCATTTTGTTCTTGTGAGCCATCTTTGCAGCCTTGTCCATAGCTAACTTGTAGCTTTCTTTGAGACGTGACTTGAGTTTTTGCACATATTCAGAGTGAGATGAGTGTTGTTCCTCTTGCACTGGCAGGTTGAATGCAAGGTCAACTGGCAACCGAGGTTGGCGTCCGAACATCAGTTCGTACGGGGTGAAACCAGTCACTTCATTCCTGGTGCAGTTATAAGCGTGGACCAGGGGTCTTACATGGTCACGCCAACAGGACTTATCTTGATCACGGAGAGTTCCCAGCATATCAAGCAAGGTACGATTAAATCGTTCCACAGGATTGCCCCTAGGATGGTATGGGGTTGTCCTCACCTTGTGGATACCAGCCACCTGACAGAGCTCCTTGATTGTGCGGGACTCGAAATCTGGACCCTGGTCACTATGCAATTTTTCTGGGATGCCATAGTGTACCATAAAGTTCTCCCACAGACACCTTGCCACTGTGCGGGCCTTTTGATTAGGTGTTGGGATAGCAACTGCAAATTTAGTGAAGTGGTCCGTGATCACCAATATATCTTTGGTTCCACTCCTGTCAGCTTCCAGGGACAAGAAGTCCATGCACAAGAGTTCAAGAGGTCGTGTCGTATTAATGTTGACCAAGGGGGCCGCTCTTTCAGGCCGTGCCTTCCTCCGCACGCACCTGCCACACGTCTTCACTTTCCTTTCCACGTCCAAAGCCATCCTTGGCCAATAAAATCTTGACCTTACAAGGTCCAGTGTACGGTCGACTCCCATGTGACCCATATGGTCATGCAGGCTGGTGAGAACTGTGTTGCGAAGCTCAGCTGGAAGTACAAGCTGGTAGGTTTTCTGGGACCTCTCTTGGCGTCGCCGGTACAAGACATTGTTGCGGAGCTCAAGACGGTTAAGCTCTCGGAGGAGCAGTGGAAGCTCAGGGAACTGTGTGCGCACGGTTGGAGGTGGTGTGTCCCCATATTCGATCTGAGAAATAACATGCTTTATACACTGATCGGCTCTTTGCTCGTCTGCCAGCTCTGCCTCAGTTAGATGGGGAATGGTTGGCAGACCTCCAAACTGTTCCTCTTGCCCATAGCTATCAGGTACAGCACTAGGAGACACAGCAAGCACCTCCACCAAGGCAACACAATCTGCATCTGCCTCTCTCTCATTGTCAGGACTGACGCTGTAGGTGAACTGCCTCTCACAGATTGCTTTCACCACAGACTGATTTACAGCATTGATCTTGTCTGGATCACAAAGGTGATCTTGAGTGAACTGTTGTATGCGTTCAATCTCTTTTTGTGATTTCAGGTCGTCCGCTAGCCCTCCGTGTGGTCTGCGTGATAATCCATCCGCATCTCCATTCTGCTTCCCTGGACGATAGAGGAGTTTGAAAGAGAATGTGGACAGTGCTGCTAGCCACCTATAGCTAGTTGCGTCAAGTTTTGCTGAAGTCAGAATGTAAGTCAGCGGATTACTATCCGTTACAACAGTGAAGTGGTTGCCGTAGAGATAGTCGCTGAACTTTTCTGTAACTGACCACTTGAGCGCCAGAAACTCCAACTTGTGCGCTGGATAGCGATTTTCGCTCCGTGACAGCCCTCTACTTGCATAGCCTATGACTCTAAGTTGTCCCTCTTGCTCCTGATACAATACAGCACCAAGCCCGGTGGTACTGGCGTCGGTGTGCAGTATATAGGGTTTCTGGGGGTCAGCGAAGGCAAGTACAGGGGCAGTGGTGAGACTTTGGATGACTGACTCGAAGGCTTCCTGGCAAGCTGGCGTCCAGCGACCTCCGAAAGGGTCTTTTGGGTCATGGTACTGATGTGCACTTTGTCTTGCGTTTACTTTTGATTTCTTGTGGCTAGGTGGGTACCCTGAAGTTAAGTTGTGGAGAGGTTTCACAATGCTGGAATACCCCTTAACGAACCTTCTATAATACCCAGCAAAACCAAGGAACGACTTTAACTCTCGCAGGGTCTGTGGGACAGGCCATGTTTTAAGGGCCGAAATCTTCTCAGGGTCAGTCCGAACTCCATTTCTGGAGACCACATGTCCCAGATAACGGACTGAAGTCTGGAAGAAGACACATTTCTCTGGTGACAGCTTTAACCCAAACTCTTTTAGACGAGTGAGCACTTTCATGAGTCTTTCTTCGTGTTCCTCAAGGGTTCGGGAGAATACTATCACGTCATCAAGAAAGACCAATGCATCCTTCAAATGCATATCCCCCATGCACCGCTCCATTAACCGCTGGAACGTGCTGGGGGCGTTCGTTACACCCTGAGGCATTCTGTTGAACTCCCAGAAGCCGAGAGGGCACACAAAGGCCGTCTTCGGTTTGTCTGCTTCTTCGACCTCGATCTGGTAGTACCCTGATTTTAGATCAAGAACAGAGAACCACTGTGAACCATTGAGGGCTGAGAATGTGTCCTCTAGCTTCGGAAGGCTGTACGCATCTTTTATAGTCTGAAGGTTTAGACGCCTATAATCGATGCACAACCGGACTTGGCCGTTCTTTTTCCGGACTACCACTATGGGTGACGCAAATGGGGACTCTGACTCTCTAATAACTCCTGCATCAAGGAGTTCCTGAATGTGCTTCCGGACAGCCTCAATGTCCCGTGGGTGGATTGGCCGGGCACGTAGTTTGAAAGGCGTGCCATCCGAAAGTTTTATATGATGTCGCACCTGGTCCGTCCGGCCAAAATCCAGGTCGTGCTGTGCAAACACCTCAGGCATGCCGCTGAGCTGCTGAGTGATGCGCTGTTTCCATTCCAATGGAACTGGGGAGTCACCAAAATTGAAGGTTATGGTGGGCTCTTGGAAAGATTCAATTCAATTCAATTCAATTTTATTTATATAGCGCCAAATCACAACAAAAGTCGCCTCAAGGCGCTTCATAAAGCGCCTTGAGGCGGAGTCTCTGGAGTCTCTGGAGTTCTCTGGGATAGTTCTGACTGTTTGGTCTTGTTGTGTTCCTTTAATAGGATGGTCTGATAAGCACTAACCTCTGCAATAGTACACTTGGCAGGGATGACAATGTCGTGGTCAGACTCGTTGCTTATAACAACTGGCAACTTGTGGGGCCGCCGCTGGGGAAAGTCCACCAGACCGGCTTTAAGTAGCAGGCCACCGGGCAAGGGGGACGATGATGGGTACTCAATTACAACTGATTTTTCATCCTGAAGGCCTTCGCCAAGGGCGACTCCCTCCACCACTACAGTTGAACCAGCTGGAATGACTTGAGGCATCTTGCCAAGTAGCTTCACTACCCCCTGATGGGTGTCACTTGTCTGCTTCCGTCTCAACTCAATGATTTTGAAGACTACTTCGTAGCCATGTGGGAGGGGTTGACGATTGGCTAAGTCAGTCTCTGAGTAGATGTCGAACAGTACATCTAGGGTGTTTGTGCCTATGAGCATGAGGGATTGTGAAGTGTCAGGGACGATTAAAGCAAGTGTGTTTACATCTACTGGAACACCTATAAAGTCCTTTGGAAAAGTTATGGTCATTTCTATATAGCCAAAGTAAGGCACTAGCTGGCCATTAGCACCTTCCACTTCTAAGAGGTCATGTAGTGGCTTGATCTTTTGCTCTGAAAGGTGCTGCTGGTAAAATGACTCAGGAACAGTGGTAACTTGGGAGCCTGAGTCAAGAAGACAGTTGACTTCTTCACCTCTCACAGTCACTTGAGCTGTACTTCTGGTACCAATCAACTGTTTAGGGAGTTGGAAAGATTGGTTCTGCTCTGAATGGTTTAAGCCAGAACATGTTTGTGCTTTGACAGTCTTTGCTGGGGTACTTACTTTGTTAACCTCAGCTGTGATTTTGTCACCATTGTTTACGTCTGAGGGACGTTGTTGACTCTCCTCAGCTCCTGTTTGTCCCACAACAGGAACTGTTAGATGTTTAAAGGTGAATCTGTACAATCTCGCGCTTCCCACTGGCGTTGTTTCTCCTCCAACTGCTTCTTTTTTTCTGCTACTAGGTTGGGGTTAGCGGGGTCAACACAGCATGGAGCGATATGTCCATCTTCACCGCAGTTGAAACAATACCAGGGCTTGGGTCTGCCCCTTTGCCTCTTTGAAGTCTGTCTTTGCATACGTCCATCTACACCATGTGGCTTTGACATCTTACTCTGCGGCTTCCCTGCAGGGTCCTTGCTGTTTGCAAACTTTGTTTTTTTCTGTGACATGAATGTAGTTAGTTGACTTTGCAGACTCGCCACCTGCTTTCGCAGATCCTCAATAGCAGCAATGCTACTCCCATGTTTCTCCTCTTGTTCACAAACATGTGCACCCTGGAACTGTAACTGAGTTCTCTGCTTTGTGGTGCCAATGTGTTTTCTCATACGGTTAGTTTTTGCTTGCTGTCGATCTTCCTCAGAGCGAATCATTAACAACAGGTCTGAGAATTGGGGTGGGCTGCTCTTCTTTTGCTCAAGTTGCAGGGCGCTGAGTAGGTCGTTGTCCCAACATCCCCTGCAGAACTGTTTAAGTAGATGTTTGTCCACTTCTTCACATGCGACTCCCCCCCTCTTCATGGCTCTGTTTAATGCTAGCTGTAGCCAGTGAAGGTAAGTGGATGACTTCTCACCTGGATCTTGAAGGGTGTTCAGGAATTGAGCGAAAAGTTCCTCACCATCTTCTACAGTGCCAAAGGCTGAATCTAGAAGCTGCAAATAAGTCACAGGTGGTGACTCAGGCCGCAAACTCTTAACTATATCAGCTGCTGGTGGGAGCAGGCTCTCATGGATCTTTCTGGATATTTGCAGGGGGGACATGCTGGGATCATTTTGGAGCAGTTCAATTTGTGTGCGCCATGTGTCATAATCAGTTTCATTGTTAGGTCTGGGAACCTTACCGGAGAAGGAACGGAGTCTCACCTGGGACTGGATGTGTGGGACAACATCTTGCCTTCGTACGATATGCTCTACCACAACCTTCTGAATGTCAGGTGGGTTCAAGTCACTTACTGAGAGGGACGCTGCTCTCCTTCCATTAGTGAGGGGAACATCATCAGTGCCACCAGTATCACTTGGTGTAACATCTGAATGTGAGGTGTGACACTGTCGCTCTTTAGAAGCGGGCGGAGATACAACAGTGGTCTCGACATACGTGGGAGAAGGTTCTTCAGTGGTAGGTCGCATGGCTTCAACATCCTCCCCAATCTGACACATCATCTCCTTCAGCACCTCACCGTAGTCTTTGCCACTCAGCTTGGCTAGTTCCTTGAGTTCCGCCAAGTAGGTTTTTGTAACATTACTCCCAACCGTGGTAGTGTACATGCTACTGAGTGTTTTAATTTCATAGACAACGCTGGGATCAGCTTGTGCTGTGTATGTGTATGGTAAACGAGGTTCTAAACCTTCTAAGGCTGAACTGCTAGAGTATTCTACGATCAGGTTTTGGTAGAAGTTGGACAGTGAATCATCAACAAAAAGGACTCTTGTGATTTTACCATACTGTTTCAGAAAGTCAATGACCTGTTCATCTTTCTCAGATACCTGTGTTATCCCAGCGACAACAACCGCATTAGGTATTTTGACACCAGACTTTTGTATGAAATCCATGCTGGTCATTGCCTCAATATTGATGCTCAAATCAATTGGCTCCTGGCTGGCTCGCCACTTCTGTAACCAACTTTAAGGTATAAAGGTGAATTACAGCGCAATAATTACTTGGGCTCGTAATAAGACCCTGGCCAGAATCAGAAGACACCAAATTCGTATGGAGCCAAAGTATTGAGCAGCAATAATGACCTGGACACAATGTTAACTTTTGAGTAGCCACTCTTGTATTGTTACAAAGTATAACAGGTATTTGTCCAATTTGTACAGATAAAGTATAAAATAAAATAAATAGTGTGCACACTCAACAAAATAAAAGTACTCGTTGGGGCCCTTTAAGAATTTAGAGTTAAGCTGGCGATAGCCAACTTCAAAGGTCCTTGTGAATGTAACTGGAATGTATGAGTGTGTGGTGTGTATCTTCTTTGGGGTAGATCGTCCTCAAAGTGGTTGGCTCGCCATCTATCACAACCAGAATATCGTCCTGGTCCTTGGACTTTTCCGTCCTCTCCAAAAAACCTGACCGTTGCTCTGTTTCACAAAAGCCCAACACACACTGGCGTTGGAATTGCAGCAGCTCTCCGGATGAAAGGTGAGTGGTTAGCCGACGTTGCCTCTCTCCTTTATCCAGCCACTCGACTCCGGACTTCCAGCAGGTAAGTACGCTGGCTTTCCTTCCTCTCAATCCTGAGTTTTCCTCTCTTTTGTCCGTGGATTTCTCAGTTTGAGTAGTAGATGCCTCCACTCCTCTTGCTGAGATAAGAAAAACCCGGGACACCATGCACCTCCACCTCACTTCCTGGCTGACAGGGTCAATGCGGCCTGGGTAGGCTCTGATTGGTTGCTGAGCTAGGTGCCCTCACGTGGGGTGAACTGAGAGGTGCATTCAATGGTCATAGGAAATACGACGCTTGTTGATGTGGACAGTTAATATAAAGAGAATAAGTATGATATTTTTCATCTGGGCTACATATGTCATGTTCGAGGACAGTAGTGCGAGACGGAGTGTCAGCAAACAGAGATGGGTAAGTATTGATCAGAGAACACACATCGGTCTGGGCGGCCTCATCTAAATGTTTTAGGTGGGAATTCAACTTATCCAATACTTCAGAGTTTCTGAGTCGGGAGCAACCCTCAGCACAAACGAAAGCTAAGCCATCACTTTCTGGGCTATACTGAGACGGGGATGCTGGCACAACTACCGACACGGCAGACAGCGCAGCAGGGGATGAGGAGGAGTTTACACCTGCATCACGAACAAAATAAGGCTTCATCAGATTAACATGACACACACGACGCTTTCTCCTACGGTCTGGGGTACCTATAACATAATCTGTGTCACTCAGTTTCTCTTGGACAGTATAGGGCCCACAGAACTTTGCCTGGAGAGAGGATCCAGGAACGGGTAGGAGAGTCAACACTTTGTCACCCACTTCAAATTTTCTCTGCACGGACTTTTTGTCGAATTTCCTTTTCATTTTTTTCTGAGACGCGGAAAGAGCCTCGCGTGCAATTTCGCATGCTTTATGCAGACGCTCCCTAAAACAACTTACGTAATCTAATACGTTCTGCTCGGGGGTAGCTGTGTCGGACAGATATCTCTCTTTAAGCAGCCGCAGGGGACCACGCACTGTGTGTCCAAACACCAGCTCTGCGGGACTGAAACCCGTGGACTCCTGCACACTCTCCCTCACCGCTAGAAGGAGAAGTGGCAGACCTTCGTCCCACTCTCTTCCTGACTCGAGGCAGAACTTCCTCATCATGGCTTTTAAAGTCTGGTGGAAACGCTCAAGCGCACCCTGTGATTCGGGGTGATATGCACTGGATTTTTGATGCTTGATGGATAGCGATTTTAAGACCTGAGCGAATATCTTGGACATGAAGTTAGACCCTTGGTCTGTTTGAACTGATTTGGGCAAACCGAAAAGGGAGAAAAAGTTTACTAATGCTCTGACAATGGCTTTGACTTTGATAGTGCGTAACGGAATAGCCTCGGGGAAGCGTGTGGCGGCGCACATTAAAGTCAAGAGGTACTGATGTCCTGACTTGGTTTTTGGAAGCGGACCTACACAATCGATGATTATGTGCTCAAATGGTTCGCCTAAGGCTGGGATTGGGTGCAATGGAGCAGGAGGAATAACCTGGTTGGGTTTTCCGCTGACCTGGCAAACGTGGCAAGAGCGGCAATATTTGGTCACATCAGTCTTCAAACCTGGCCAGAAAAAGTGACGCAGAATACGAAGGTAGGTCTTCCTAATTCCTAAATGTCCAGAGAAACTGTCATGTGCTAGGCTGAGTACTTGGTGTCGGAAATTTTGCGGTACAACTGCTTGTTGAAATACGTTCCAGCCAAGATCACTAGAGGAGGGAGGATGCCATTTGCGCATTAACACATCATTTTCAATGCTGTAGACACGGGGATTCTGATCGCTTGAATTTGCGGCAAGTAAACATTTGGCCAAAGTCGGGTCATTCTGTTGCGCATGAATAAAATCTGTTTTGTTTACCTCAAAAGACAGGTCAGGTGTAGCGGGTAGCAGTTTATCAGACACACATTTTTCAGCTTTTTCCACAGGCAGTTCAGCTTTCTCAGGAACAGCTTCAGAACATAGAAAAGAGTCAGACAAGTCAACATCACCATATTTGCGCTTGTGGGCGCGTGTGACAACACAGGCAGGAAAAACAGAGGGCAGACTGTCAGCAGCAGACTCGGAAACAAAATCAAAATCATCGACGGGGTTTTCAATTACTTCAGGGATCGGGAAAACTTTCCCATTGGCTAGATCATTCCCCAGAATCATAGTAACCCCCTGCACGGGCGAGCGAGCGCGCACCCCAACTGTTACCGGGCCCGAAACGAGAGGCGACTGTAGGAAGACTCTGTGCAGCGGAGCTCGTAACACACTCATTTTCACTCCCCACACGAGAGCATCAGCACCACAAAACGAGTTACTTGAGAAAGGCAACGCGCTTTCCAAAATGAGAGACTGGGCAGCCCCAGTGTCGCGCAAAATTACAATCGGCACGCGATCCTCCTCTATTCCAGTCAGTGAGGCGAACCCTTGTGAAATGAATGGTCGGTAACTGCTGTCAAGACTGTCATTTCCTGGTTCATCACTGACGGGATTAGGAGTAGCAACCGATTGAACAAAACCAATGCTTTTTGGCTTTTTCCATGTGTGAGTTTGCTCTTTGCGACGGAGCGACGGACAACTGGCAATGAGATGGCCAGTATCATGGCAATAAAAGCATTCTCGGACAGTCATGGGGACCTGATCAGGGCGCGTTTGACGCTTAGGAGAAACCCTCAAACTCCTCGCAGGTTTCGACAACGGGGCACATTCACGGCGCACAGCTGAAAACGCAACGCGATGGGTCAACACAAACTCATCTGCGAGAACAGCAGCTTTAGACAACGAATCCACCTTTTGCTCATTGATATATACAACAACATTCTCTGGAAGACACGTTTTGAATTCCTCCAGCAGGACCAATTCTCTTAGCTGAGCAAAGTCCTTCACTTTACTTGCAGCTAACCACTTATCAAACAAGAGAGTCTTCTCCCTGGCAAACTCTACATGTGTTTGGTTGGCAGATTTGTCACACGACCGAAACCTCTGGCGATATGCCTCTGGAACTAGCTCATAAGCCCTTAAAATAGTGGATTTCACAATTTCATAATCCAGGCTGTCATCAATAGACAAGCTCGCACACACTTCCTGTGCTTTCCCCACCAATTTACACTGCAGCAACAAACTCCACACATCCTTGGGCCATTTCAAAGTGGTTGCGATGCGTTCAAAGGCATTAAAGTAAGAGTCAACCTCACTTTCTCTGAAAGGTGGCACTAAAGCAATTTGCCTGCTTGCATCAAATTGGTCAGAGGAGAGTGAATCAGAAGATTTACTCACAACTTTACTCACTGGGGTAGAGGTAACATTGCGCTGCAGGGAAGGATCCAGCTCCATAGCCCTTATGCGGAGATGCATAAGCTCAACTTCTTTGGACTTAAACATTAAACAAATCTGCCACCAACAACAAATCCGCCTTTGTGCATCGATCCAACTTATCCACGGTGGGTTGTAGTGCAAAATCATCCACATCAAAAGTCATTGTGACTAGATCACCCCCAACACTACAAGAAAACTGCCAACCAAAAACTGCAGACAACCCACAAAATACAACGAGCAAAAAGAATGGCAAAAGAAAAAAAAAAGGACGAGCCCCCACTTTATGTTACGCCCCAGTCTAGGGGTACAGGAACGCAACACAAGTTTGAAAGAATTGCCCCGCCCTGGTCCCCAAAACCATACACAAAGGGAAACCAATTTCTTAGTGAATCGTGATTTATTTTTCTGCACTGCAAAAATGAAGCTCCGGGGTGAACAAAGGCCAAAATAACAAACAAAACAAGCTAAGTCAGGAGGAGGTGTTATCTACAACCCTATGTGAAATCAAATATCAAACAAAAGACAAGCGCTACACCTAACTCCCTAACTGAAATAAACAGGAGAAAACAGTGCAAGGAAAAACAATAAGGCAGCTCACCCCTTCTGTTGCAGTGCTATTTACAAGGCTATTTACAATGAAAACTAATGTACACACTATATACAAAACTCCAAAAAAGTCACACAAAGTCACAGGCACAAAAGTCTCAGGTTTTGGAGGCCAGGGTCAGGTCTGCTGCTGCTGTCAGTGGCTGCCCCGGGACAACTGCTGGTGAGGGATTTGAATGAAGATCACATGGCCAGGGGACCAATCAGCAGCCGTCAGCTCATCCACTCCGGGACCTGCAAAGACTTAAAGGCACAGACAACAACAGCCACCAAAACAGATTATGGACAGGGCCATAACAACTCTAATCCAGGTATTAGCTAGAAAGGTAATTGGTATATATTCCAAAAATAGCTAAATCCTGCAGCACCAGATATAACCTGGAGCTTCTTCTGGTCATTTCACACCTCTTTTCCCATTCATTTATCACGTTTTTTCCCCCTCTATTTTTATTTATTTATCTATGTTTTACTTTCTTTTGTTTTTCACTTCCTTCTTCTGGATCTTTACAACTTCATTTCTTACTCATCCGTATTTTGTTCTCCTTTCAATTTTTGTTCCCACTGTTTCCTTCCTACCACCTTTTTTGGTTGCTGCCTCCTCTTTCTTGCTTTGCTCATGTTCACACTTCACCCACAATTAACCCTCCTTTTCATTCCATATTTTCGTGTTACCATCCTTCCATGCTTCACTGTGTCTTTATGTGGATGGTCCTTCAGATCAAGATGCCCAGGAGGAAGGTGAGATCTAGTAGGCGTGCAGTTCCCTGAAGTGGTCACACTCATCACTTTCTGTTGGCACTGTGTTTACGTCATTAATTATCTAACACATTGAGAGCAGGTTAACTTTTGTGGTTCTCACTGGACTCTAGCCTTTGAAAGCTATGTTATGTAGTTTCCTAAGTTATTACTTTCCATATGCCTCATTTTCTGGTAAAATCTTCCAAGACAGCCTAATACAAACTATGTGGTCAAATTCATGTAGCCGTTTAGTGTACCCAAGCCCAGGTTTTTTAATAGTATTATTTCACATTTTGTTATAACATTTAAAAACCCCGTGTTGCATTTCTTTCTCACTCCCATGCTTGCTGTGTATTGAATGCAACATTTTGTATTTGACTAATGACAACCAGTCATTCTAAACACTTTTTACTCATATAGCCATTTGTTTTATCTTTGTCTCTCTTTTATTCAGAAGAAGAGCGCCCCAAGCCCAAGTATGTTCACTCCATCTGTTTTTCTTATGTTTTGTAGCAGAAAACAGATGTTCTCTATTCATTTAAAGAACTGCAGTCTCACTTTGAATCTGTCGTATTTTTTACCTTCAGACCCATGGTGCCACAACTTGCTCCCCCAAAGATTCCTGAAGGAGAGAGGGTGGATTTTGATGTAAGTCACAAACATGATATTAAACCAAAACATCTTAGTAATAAATCCACGGCAGACCTCACCACGTTTTCATAATTTTCAGCACACTTAATCATTATTTCACAAACTTGGCTGCAGCTCTCCCTCTGCCAGCCGCGCACATCACCCACAACACACCCTCAGGATCCAGTACCATTTATGCAGGGCGGCGTGATGAGCCAATGCAGCTCCGGTGCGTCAGCTTCTACTGCAGCCGTGCCGCAGCCACGCCCACCACAATCTTTATATTCCTTTTTTAATTTTTTTTTTTACACTTTTCTCTTTTAAGTTAGCAATCACAGTCATCTTAATCTTAGTCAAGTTTCAATTTTGGAATTATTTCTGTTTCCTTTACCCTCACTGTCCCTGCATATTCCTAGCCTGTAACCAGATCCAATCCCTTTGCCAAACACATGCCAGCCAGGGCAAGAATAAGTTTGTTAATATCTGAGACTTGCTGCTGTTTTAGGTGTGCAAATTGACTTTAACACTGTGTACATACTCTTGCAGCATTTTAAGGACATTTTCTTTTAAGCGCTGTGGCTTAGATTGTTCTTCCACATCTGAATCGAAACTCATTGTGTAATATATCTTTCTATGAATACGGTGTTCCTCAGGGACTGGTAGTAGGATCACATCTTGTTGTGCACATGCGTCTAATTATACAATGTTATTTATTGTTATTATGCCAGAAACATTAATCTTCCTGTTACATTTAATTATTCCTGCAGCCTGTAGTCTATCTAAGATCTATCAACAGATATGCTACATTTTCTGAAAACTGTAACTGTCCCAAGAATTTCAAGTTTGGGTAAACTATTTGAAAAACAGTTTCTGGCCAGTACAGCACTGTAGTGAAGCTGGTAACACTCTTTCCTCACAGCAAGTAGATTCTTGGTTCAAACCAGCTGGTTGGTTCAGACCTCAGCATGTGGTCTTTGCATGTTTTATCTTGCACTTGTACTTGACCCTAAATCTTTTTCTAAGTTACAGAAACATTCTTCTTCCCCCAGGACATCCACAGAAAACGTATGGAGAAAGACTTACTGGAGCTACACACTCTGATCGATGTACACTTTGAGCAGAGGAAGAAGGACGAGGAAGAACTCATTGCTCTTATGGAACGAATTGTAAGTTTACTTTGCTACCAACACCTCTCAAAGCAGTTGAATCCAACAAATGAATCATGTGTAGGATAAATGCTTCTTCTGTGTTGTTCTTAATATTACATGTTTTGCTGTCCTGTAGGAGCGTCGTCGTGCAGAGAGAGCTGAGATCCAGAGGGTTAGAGCAGAAAAGGAGAAGGACAGACAGAACAGAATTGCGGTAACACTCTGACATAAGTCGTTTTAAGGAACAGTTCTCCAGGCTTCTTGAAGGATATTCAAAGCTTGTCTTCGGATGTTTGTCTGCCTTTTTCACCCGTTCTCTGTCACGGTGATCCTCAGTTAGCTTGCAAGTCAGATGCTTTCCAACAGTTTTAACATGGTGGATCAAAATCTGACTGTACTTTTCTACAATCATAATTCCATCATTTCTGACAAGATCCCCAACACCACTGGCTGGAATGGAGCCCCAAAGCATGACAGAGACTCCAGTGGGTTTAACAGATGGGCTGTAGACCCTCACTGTAGTCCCTTTCTCCTGACCTCCTTACTTATCAACAACAGTTTGAATCAAAAGTTTCCCGTGAATCCATCACTCCATAACACCCATTGCCACTGATTTTTATTCCACCAGCTTCTTCATCTTCTTCTCCCCCGTTGCCCATCCTTAACCTCCTAGGACCTGGCGTCCACATATGTGGACATCATATTTTGGGTAGTCGAGACCAAAATACCTATTTTTACTGTAGGGCCTGATATCTGCTTACGAGGACATTATGCTGCCACTGTTCTATCAAAATTTAAAACGGATGTCCTCATATGTGGCTCTCATTTTTCTCAGAAACAAAAATTAGGTAAAAATCAAAATCTGGTAATTCTTTGTTTTTACATTCATCAGGTCCCAATCGGCCCAAATAGCGAAGAAAAATTAAAAATGCTGCCATGAAAGGTTAAAGTGGCTTCATCACAGCGACTATTCCACAGAATATTGTGCAAAAATACGTCCGTCAAGATTTGTTGTCTTTAGTAATTTTTAGAGATTCAACTAAAGAAATGAGAACAAATGTGTTTTTGCAACAGGCTGATAGAAAGCTACAAATACTAAAGATACAATTTAAAAAATATGCTGACTGTAGGTTATGTGTAGAGACAACCTAACTCACTGTCTTTTTTATGATTGAACGTGCTATATATCAGTGTGTAGTGGCAAAACCCTGACCTCCAAAAATGGTCAGGTACAAGAACTTGACTGGAAATAAATGATACCAAACCGATGTCTAAAGACATAGGGAACTGTTGTTGAAGACCACTTGGCTCCTTGGAAGCAGAATATAAAGAAATGAGGGGTTACTCTAGACCAGAGGTCTCAAACTTCAGTCCTCAAGGGCCGCTGTCCTGAATCTTTTCCATGTGTCCCTGCTGCAACACACCTGAATACAATTAGTAGGTCATTAGCAAGAATCTATAGAACTTGACTGCATGGTGAGGTGGCAACCCCTAACCCCACTCAAGTATACCCATATGGAAAAGATATATATAAATCTTATAAAGTTTGTATCTGTCTTGTGTGAAACTTGTATGAAAAGCATACAAGAGTGAAAACAGATATAAGATCCCTTGAAAAATTATATAATGAAACTTGTATGTTTTGGATACTTACTAAAACAATGTATGAAAGTAATGAGAAAGTGGCCACTTTCATGAGTAAATCATATAAGTTTTTACGATTTCTTTTCCATATGGGTATGTAAGTGTTTGGAAAAATGTACTTCTAAAAGTACTTTTATTGCACTATGTTAATTCACTCACGAGCTGCTGTAACATGAATCCAGTGGCTGAAATCATGCAGTCAAGAGCTGTGTCCCAAAACATCGGCTGCATCCTTCGGAGGACCCGGCCTTCGCGGTCTACGTGGGCCCGGTCCTTCGAAGACCGAGAAGGCCGGAAGTGCGAGGCTGTGAAATGGGACGGTCTACCCTTCAGATTTGCGTCACCGGAGTTTAACAAACTCGGCCGTCTGCTCCTTGCTATCTAAAATATAACAGGAGACTGCCGTAAATTCTCGACCGTCTCACACTTCTGTTTAATCGGTTTTCTGTTTAACGTTTATTCAGCTGTGGGAAAATCCCGGAGGAACCTACCCGATGGATTAATAAAGTTGTATTTAATCGAATAATCTAATAACTTTGATCTCAGCCAAACCGATTTACTCCAGAACAAATAAAACACAGAAAAAAGGAAAACAATTATTTCCAATTTTTAAGTTATCCGAGTGACTTATATATCATGTTTAACCTGAGTAGCGAAAGACAGCGGGGGTCTGAAAACGATGAAGCCGGGAGTCCACTGCTCTCGCTGGCTCGAGTGACCATTGAACCCCCCGGCTTGCTACCGAGCGGGTGGGTGACAGACGTCTCCGAAAACGTCGGCACACTTTTGCAAATATGCGATGTCTTGATAAACCAAGCAGATATTTGTAATTTACACTGAAAATATGTTAAAAGTTTATTTTGTGGCCCAGAAAGATTAATAAGAGTAATTTTAAAACTCAGTAGCGTCATTGTTGGCAGCTGAAATTTGGCTGGGCTATGAATTCTGGGATATGGTGGGCCACGAAGGACACACCCGACCCATCCTTCAAATTCGGGGAAATGAAGGACGCATTTGTCGGCCGCATTTGAAGGAGTCAACGAATTGGGACAGCCTTCATCGCCTGGCTGTGATGTAATCAGCCTTCAAATGCGGCCTCCGGAGGATGCAGCCGACGTTTTGGGACACAGCTAAGGTCTACAGAGTCTAATAAACTACTAATTGTATTCAGGTGTGTTGCAGCAGGGACACATGGAAAAGATTCAGGACAGCGGCCCTCGAGGACTGGAGTTTGAGACCCGTGCTCTAGACTTTGGCACAGTACCGTATGTTTTGAATTAAGAATACCAAATGTCAGTTCAGTTCTCTGGACATTTTACCACAGCGTGTCTCTCAGGTCAGCCAAACTGTTTCCAAATGTGTTTCTGGCTCAGTTTTCGTTCATCTGACAGGAAGAGCGTCACAGAAAAGAAGAAGAGGAGGCCAAGAGAAAAGCTGATGATGATGCAAAAAAGAAGAAAGTGCTGTCTGGGATGGGGGCGAACTTTGGAGGCTTCCTGGCCAAGGTAGACAAATGGCTGTTGTCAGTCTGGGGTGTGATGGTGATGATGAGATATGGAGTAAGTGTTTACATATAGAATAACTGTGAAACATATGTGTTCTGTCCCAGGCAGAGTCGAGGAAAGGGAAGCGCCTGACAGGCAGAGAGATCAAGAAGAGAACTCTGGCTGATAGACGGCAGCCACTAGCCACCGACACTCTGAGAGAGGACGGGCTGAAGTGAGTCTCCTCCAGTTGGGACTGTAGACAGCTAAGTAGTGATTATAACAAAATAACTACTATAACTTCTCTATAAAGCAGCCCACCTTTTCTTAAAGCATTTTCCAGAAACTCAAGATAGTGATGATGCAGCAATAATGTCATGATTTCAGCACAATGATTTAATGTATTTATAAAGCTCAAAGATCCAATGAATGAGTGGTTTGTAGAACCAACTTAGCTAGATTAATTAGACAAATCCACAGTCACTGACTACAAATGTGTAGCCTGCTACAAAAAGTAATTCTATCTATTTTTCACTTAAATGACTTAAAGCAGCGGTCCCCAACCCCCGAGGAGGATGTTACTCTCAGTGTTGTTGGCGCACTTCAGGAGGACGCTGCTAATAAAGTTACACAATCACACAGTGAATTTGTGTTTATTATTATATTTACAAAATACCACTGTTTTTGTCTCAGTCGTATCATTTTATTTTGTTGTATTTATCCGCCACACCTTAAAGGCCGGTCTGTGAAAATATTGTCTGACATTAAACCGGTCGCAAAGAAGGTTGGAGACCGCTGACTTTAAGTAAAGGAAGATCATTTCTAACTTTACGAACTCTGCGTTCTAGGCAACGGGCCCAAGAAATGTGGAACTGGATCTACCAGCTGGAATCTGAGAAGTTTGATTTCATGGAGTGCATGAAACACCAGAAATATGAGGTAATACTGCAAACGCACCTCATCACTTTAAATGTCACTTTACCCTGCCAGTTTTGTTCTTTCCACTGTGCGTATGTTAGTGAACATTCGAAAATGGAAGGCTTTCTGTTTCATCGGCTGTGACATGAGGTCGGTTATGTAAACACAGGCAAGTGGGATATCCACCGAAACCTCAGAATCTTAGCTAAAAGATCATATAAATAATTTCCACTAGGGATCAATAAAGTATTCTGATTCTGATATAAACCATTTCTATGACCACCAAATACAGTGAAAACAACAAACCATTAAAAGAGCAGTTAAATAATTTCACGAAATTGACATAACACACAAACAAGTGAACCCCGTGTTCACTCTGACCACGTCTAACCAGCCAAACAACTAATTTTCTAAAAGCCAACATCTCACAGATTTCAAAACTGCAAGTTTCATCAAGCTCCGACCAAAGTTCAGCCGCAAAAGAAGACCACAAATAAACTGCTGTATACAACATCTCTCATCCAAACAAACATTATGAGCCCTTTGTTTCCACTGCTAAGTGCTCTCTACAGGGAGTGCAGAATTATTAGGCAAGTTGTATTTTTGAGGAATAATGTTATTATTGAACAACAACCATGTTCTCAATGAACCCAAAAAACTCATTAATATCAAAGCTGAATGTTTGTGGAAGTAGTTTTTAGTTTGTTTTTAGTTTGAGCTATTTTAGGGGGATATCTGTGTGTGCAGGTGACTATTACTGTGCATAATTATTAGGCAACTTAACAAAAAACAAATATATACCCATTTCAATTATTTATTTTTACCAGTGAAACCAATATAACATCTCCACATTCACAAATATACATTTCTGACATTCAAAAACAAAACAAAAACAAATCAGCGACCAATATAGCCACCTTTCTTTGCAAGGACACTCAAAAGCCTGCCATCCATGGATTCTGTCAGTGTTTTGATCTGTTCACCATCAACATTGCGTGCAGCAGCAACCACAGCCTCCCAGACACTGTTCAGAGAGGTGGACTGTTTTCCCTCCTTGTAAATCTCACATTTGATGATGGACCACAGGTTCTCAATGGGGTTCAGATCAGGTGAACAAGGTGGCCATGTCATTAGTTTTTCTTCTTTTATACCCTTTCTTGCCAGCCACGCTGTGGAGTACTTGGACGCGTGTGATGGAGCATTGTCCTGCATGAAAATCATGTTTTTCTTGAAGGATGCAGACTTCTTCCTGTACCACTGCTTGAAGAAGGTGTCTTCCAGAAACTGGCAGTAGGACTGGGAGTTGAGCTTGACTCCATCCTCAACCCGAAAAGGCCCCACAAGCTCATCTTTGATGATACCAGCCCAAACCAGTACTCCACCTCCACCTTGCTGGCGTCTGAGTGGGACTGGAGCTCTCTGCCCTTTACCAATCCAGCCACGGGCCCATCCATCTGGCCCATCAAGACTCACTCTCATTTCATCAGTCCATAAAACCTTAGAAAAACCAGTCTTGAGATATTTCTTGGCCCAGTCTTGACGTTTCAGCTTGTGTGTCTTGTTCAGTGGTGGTCGTCTTTCAGCCTTTCTTACCTTGGCCATGTCTCTGAGTATTGCACACCTTGTGCTTTTGGGCACTCCAGTGATGTTGCAGCTCTGAAATATGGCCAAACTGGTGGCAAGTGGCATCTTGGCAGCTGCACGCTTGACTTTTCTCAGTTCATGGGCAGTTATTTTGCGCCTTGGTTTTTCCACACGCTTCTTGCGACCCTGTTGACTATTTTGAATGAAACGCTTGATTGTTCGATGATCACGCTTCAGAAGCTTTGCAATTTTGAGACTGCTGCATCCCTCTGCAAGATATCTCACTATTTTTGACTTTTCTGAGCCTGTCAAGTCCTTCTTTTGACCCATTTTGCCAAAGGAAAGGACGTTGCCTAATAATTATGCACACCTGATATAGGGTGTTGATGTCATTAGACCACACCCCTTCTCATTACAGAGATGCACATCACCTAATATGCTTAATTGGTAGTAGGCTTTCGAGCCTATACAGCTTGGAGTAAGACAACATGCATGAAGAGGATGATGTGGACAAAATACTCATTTGCCTAATAATTCTGCACTCCCTGTAGCTCACATTCACACTCCAACAAACCCATCAAGAGCAACTCAGGGTTCAGTATCTCACCCAAGGATACCTTGACATGCAGACTGGAGTAGCAAGGGATTGAACATCAACCGTGGCAGATAACCTGCTTTACATCTTGAAGTAGACTATCTCAACAGTAGCAGTCAATTCAAAGATGTGTTTTTGATAAATAAATACAACTAGAAAGTAAAAATTTAAAAAAGAATAAAAAATAAAAAAAAGCTCAACGTGTGTAAAAATTTGTATACACGTTTCAGCGTTTTACTCTAAACTCTATTCAACAGAATATGTTAATTGTGTTTCTGTGATCCTGCAGATCATTGTGCTACTGAACAGAATCCAACATGCCCAAAAATTGTGAGTAGCCACTTTTATACAAATAGTCAGATTTTACTCTTGTTTTTTCTTTTTTTAAATTTCCTCTGTTCTCCTGTTGTCCTCCAGCAAAAAAGGCCACGGCAAAGGAAAGGTTGGCGGTCGCTGGAAGTAAATCCGGGAAATTCCAAAAAGGAAAACCACAGGACAGATGACAGGGGAGAAAAAAATGAAGTCGCTGTGGGAATTAAACATTTCTTCTCCGTGCTTCTCTAGTATCAGAGCCTTTCTGCCTTCATTTTAAGAATGTGGTAGATATTATATCTCACTGCAAATGGATAATAAAATATATGCACTGTGTTTTGAGTAGCATCTTGAGTCTGCTTCATTTGTTTTGATTTTGCAAAGGCATGTATGCACATTATGCGGAGCAAGTCTAATTAAAGCATTGCATTTGTTCTGATTCTGCTGCTTGTGGATCACAACTTCATCTGTTGTCAGTGCTCGTATATCTACATGGATAAATAAGCACAAATGAGCACATACGTTTACTTAATTTTGCTACAAAATGTTTATTAAGCATGGTTGTGAGACTCTGAGAAACATGAGGCATTTCTTATCGGCCACAACAGAGCAGCCTGCTATGGTTGGCCTGCAAGATGCCAAGGTGACCACGGAGACGAAGGCTGCTGCTGAGGGGCACCCAGCACCCACTCCCGAAAAAGGAGCTGGCTGCTACACTCGGGCTGTAGCCCTTAGAAGGTGGACTACATGCTGTTGCGGCACTGAGGAGGAGCCACAGGGTCCCCAGAGCCCTGCCTAACACCAAGACTTAATCGTGGCCTGACTCTGTTCCTGGGGAGCTAGCCAGAGGTTGTCCTTAGGACAGGTCACAGCTTTGAAGGAAAGGATGGACATCCTCCTCCTGACAATCAATCTTCACTGACTCCTGGCGAGGGCGAGGGCAAGGGAGTGGCAGCTGGAGGATGGCCACACAACAGATGGGGGAGCGTCCCTGCCCGAGGGCCCAGACACTCCGCCATTGTTTAAGAGACAACCACCTTCCTCACCTTTCACAAGCATCCAAGACTGGGGAGGAGGGCTGGTGGTCTAGCCTTTTGAAAGTGGGTGGCCAAGCTAGATTTGTGACCCGATGGTGACGCAGGTAGAGGGACAAAATGGATGCCAAATTGGCTATTAGACATGATCCTGCCTAGCCAGCAGGGACTCTATAATCTGTCCCTGCTAGGATAAGTAGCCCTCAGGCAATCTGCTCCTGGCTGTGCATGTTGGAAAATCTTGCAAGAGAACAAGTTAGGCAGTGTTCCTGTTCATTAGTTTTGTGTGTCTGTGGGACCACCCTGTGCAAAGCAGCATGGGCGGCAAACTGCCTGCACACCAGGTCCTTCAAATAAAGCAGCAGCGGCACCTGCAGCTGAGGGTGCAAAAGCTGTGTGGCATCAAACCTGGAAGCCACCCCTGCATGTCGGGAAGTGGTTGGCTGACATGTTTAGAGGCAAAAAAAGAGAGCATGGGCCTCTCTACTACAGTACATGCCCATAATATGAAACAGTCCATGCAGGACTGAGCTTCCCTGGTCAGCATGGCATCTTGATAGCCTAAGCATAATACACATTTATCATACCCATATTGCAAAGACATAGAGATGCCTCATCAGACACAATTATGGCACATTTGGACCACCATAAAATGCTAAGTTTTGGTAACTTTGTTACCATCCTTTGCAGGGCTCTCTGCTCTCCAGGAGTTCACTCTGCAAGTGGAAGAGGGCTCTAGCAGAGGTGGAGGATGAACTCAACCTGGCTGTCTATTATCTCATGGAGTCTGGGAGTTGATGGAATGTTGGGGCGGGTGTAATTTTCCTCTGCAGTGGGGTTGGGTGGGCCACCGGGTCGCCGGGCCCCCTGCCCTTGGTGGATTCCAGGGAACGGGGCTGCCTACCGGGGTCAGCAGGGGAGCTGGCTCAAGGGAGGAGATACTTTGCCCCCCCCCCAATCCTTCCCTCCCCATTCCCAACTGCCTCCTTCTTTCCGCTCCATCATACCACCACACATGCAGGGCCTTGAGGTACAGGTGTGTCACTGAGGTGCAGGGGAGGCATTCCTCCTCTGTCCGCTCCTGGCCACCTGTGCCTCAATTTTATTCCACAACCTACACATCCACTTTACTTACACTCTCACAACACTTATATATAGGGCCTTGGGGGTGGGCACACTAAACAGGATCCAATGGACGGTCTGTTTATTCAACCTTACAAATTTTTGATGGACATGAAAAGAATTATGAACTGTGGCCGACAACATTTTTAGCACATCTTAGACCAGCGGTCCCCAACTTTTTTTGCGCCATGGACCAGTTTAATGTCAGACAACATGTCAGTGTTTTTGTGTAAATAGAGGCCCATTAGAAGTATAAGAAATAATGGCAGTACTTTACTTTAACTATTCTCTTACTGGAAAGTGTCTAACAGTAAAGCTAAAGGTATGAGTACTAAGAAAGAACGTTTATAGACAGAGGTGAAGTTTCAACAGGAACCTGCTCTGTCTGAGCGGTTACTGCTGAAGGGTATCCCACTGGAGCTGTGTTTGCTATCGCTACTGCGTCTTTTGTTAACACTAACAACACAAAGGCTTAAAGTGCCTCGCCCCTGTGACAGGGAGTCTTTACGGTTTGTCTAAATGATGATGTTCAGAATATCCTGTTTTATTTGCAAACAGACTATAACAAAGCATGGAAATAGTTCACCCTGACTGTGAACCTATTTAAGGAAGTGATCTAACATCCACGGTGTCAGGCGCATGTAAACACACATGGTAAAAACAGTAGTAGAAGGCAAGAAGCAGCATTGTTCCTGTAAAATCCTTGCAGTCATTTATTTTTCATGAGCTCATATGGCAAAAACCCCTCTTTTCTTGGATGATTTTTTTCCTACTTCAATCTAGGCACAGTCTCTGCTTTTTAATGAATGATAAATAAAATGATATGGTCATGAGTGTGTGCGTGCTGAAACATGTATTGATGGGTTTAGTCCCCCAGGTCATCGATCACAGGCAGGCATTTGCCTGTAATGGGCATATGTGTCTGTCTCTCAGTTGTGGACAACGACCACAAAGACACATTCATGGATCAGACACAAAAGGGGCCATTACACCCAACCTTATCAATACTCACTCCTGAGAAACTACTTTTCTTCTTTTCTCAAGGGAAGGATTTGTTGACTGCCCAATTAGTAACGCTAGAGCGATTGATATAGTGTGAAGTTGGAGGCAGAAACAGAGTTTACGTTCCTTAAATCCGATCCTGGAGCGATCGTGACTCAAGAGTTGGCAGTTCGTCTTATAGTTGGAAGGTTGCCGGTTTGAGCCCCGGCTCCGACAGTCTCGGTCGTTGTGTCCTTGGGCAAGACACTTCACCCGTTACCTACTGGTAGAGAAAGGAGAAAAAAAAAAAAAAAGAAAAAAAAAAGAAAAAAAAAAAAATAATGTCAGACAACATGGTAAGGTTCGCGGATAAATACAACAAAATAAAATGATACAACCAAGACAAAAAATGTGGAACTTTGTAAATGTAATAATAAATGCAAATTCACTGTGTAATCGTGTAACTTTATTAGCAGCGTCCTCCTGAAATGCGTCAACAACACAGACAGTAACATCCTCCTCTCTGCCCCTTAATGCTCTCTGGTCGCTATGGTAACGTGCAAATAATCCTTTCAAAATAGTTAACTGAGTTAACGATAAAAACCCTGAAAACATTAATCTCACACCCGAGCTTTAACTCTCGGTACCAAACGACTCACGGACCGGTCCGTGGCCCGGGGGTTGGGAACCGCTGTCTTAGACTACAAGGTCGAAAGACACAACATGGAATAGTAATGGTGAAGACGAGGACGATAAAGATAAGAATGCCCAGGCCTATACAGAGTTAATCACTTTTGATGAGAGAAGCTGCTGCTGATGGCCGCAAGACAATGAAAATATTAAGAGACTATTATACTGGAAAAGGTAAACCAAGAATTATCAGCCTTACTGAATTGATTTCTCTGAAGAAAGTAAGCAGTGAACAAGTTTGCTGGAACAGGACATGACATGACTGTTTGATAGAAAACAGTTTCCTGCAGAGTCCTGCAGATCATTGTGTTTACTCAAGGAAAGCAAGAAAAGACAAAGTGATCCTCATCCTATGAGGTGATGATATTCTTATTGTAGCCAGTGATGAAAGTGTTTTAAAAACTGTGAAGGGAATGCTAACTGCAAGGTTCAAAATGAAAGATATGGGTAAACTCAAGCATTTTCTCAGTGTTGATTTTGAGCAAACAGAAGATATGTAAGTAAAATGCAGGAGAGACTGTAAACCAAGATCAACTCCTTATGAACAGTTGAACTACAATGATGATGCTGAAAATGAAGAATGCCAAGATGTACAGAGAGGCAGTAAGCAGCCTTATGTACTTGTCCTCTTGCATGCAACCAGATTTGAGTTTTGTTTTAAGTAAGCTATGGCAGCAATTCAAAGAAGCAACTTTGGAACATTACCGTAAAAACAATCAGGAGACAAAACATTGTGGTACAGGAAAAGTAACAAGGATCTGGGAATACAAGCTCACGGTGACTCAGGCTTGGCTGCAGAGGTGACTGATAGGAGGAGTACTACATGGTTCAGTAAGTCTGAATGAATGATACCTTAGTATCATGGAGAACAAAGAAGCAGCCAGCTGTTGCCTTGTCAACTTGTGAGACAGAGTACATAACTTCGGTGGCAACAACACAAGAATGTTAGTATTTGACACACCTGTTGCAAACCACGTATGTGCAACAAAAGGGACCACCAAGGATTTTTGAGGATTATAGCATTAGCAAAGAATCCGGTTAACAGGCAGAGATGTAAGCATATTCATAACACGTTTGGGGGCAACTTGAAAGAAAGGTAGACCTTGTCAGAGGTCCAGTGTTACTTTGGATGCAAATTATAATGTGATATTTAGAAACCCCATATAGTAGTATCATTTCCTACATTCTGCCAATACAAGCAAAAGCATCAGAATTTTAAGCACTGGTTTAACGATAAAATAATTGACCATATCATGATGTTTAGATTCTAGGCTTGACAGAATGTAACTAGATAAACTGAAATGAAACTGGACTGAAAAGAATAACAAAACATCAAGAAACTTGGTCACATGACCCAGGACCGTGACATACTCTTCATTCATCATTCCTTATATGCTGTTTGTATATCATGCCTATATTCTGTCAATACAAACAAAGGCAGTAAGAAACCGTTTTAAACAGCCACACATATTGGGTAATATCTACCAAATGTCACAGTGCTACAATCGAGACTTATAACACTACACTAATTCGATTTAGTTCAATTTTATTTATACAGCGCCAAATCACAACAACAGTCGCCTCAAGGTGAGGTCGACCCTACAATAATACATACAGAGAAAAACCCAACAATCATATGACCACCTTTGAGCAAGCACTTTGGCGACAGTGGGAAGGAAAAACTCCCTTTTAACAGGAAGAAACCTCCGGCAGAACCAGGCTCAGGGAGGGGCGGGGCCATCTGCTGCGACTGGTTGGGGTGAGAGAAGCAGAGGTGGGACCAAGTCATTGTTTTGTAAGTAAGTCTCACGAGTCAAGTCTCAAGTCACTGGTGTAAAAGTCCAAGTTTAGTCACAAGTCTGAAACTTTGAATTTCAAGTCCTTTCAAGTCTTTAAAAAAAGAAAAAAGAATGTTGCAATGACATGTTAAATGTAAATAACAGACCATGTGTTTTTTTAAAAATCACGTTTGTGTTTATTTCAACACATGATGAAATAAGTGAACTTACAAAATATACACAAAGTAATTCTGAAATTGCACCTCTATAAGATACAGCTCAATTCACAGAATAAACATTCAATGAAAAACACAAAAGCAGAACTTCCTGTTCAGACAAAAAGTGCTGAGATTTCCACAGTACAAAACAAACCATTGCAGTATATTTAGTGCAGCGTGATTAGCATGTCCTCTCCCTCTCACCTAGTCCGTTTGTGCACGTATGAGTTTGTATCTGTCCATGTCTGAGTGACAGAGTGTGTGTTGTGTGTTCCTTGAGTTTCGATTTTTTTTGCTCACCATCCACCGACAGACTGAGATAACAATCTGCATGTTATTCTTGGATGCGCTTGTAGGACCGGGTTTAAAATAGCATGACACAAATATCATACACATTAAAGTCAAATAGTATCATCAACGTAGCAACATTTGCTAGTAAGATGATGCTATCTCATCGTAGCAAAAGAGAAGCACCACCTACCATTTTTTTATGCAACTTCAAATTCAACTTCAGTTGGATGGTGTTCTTTCTCCGTCTGTGATTCTCATCTTGCATGTTTTTTGCATGTTGCATTTCGTTTTCTGTTGACTGCTTCATAATTTATGCACCCAAAAGAAGGCTTGGCAGCATTTTTGGCCTGAGCAGTTTTTTATTTGTTTTGTTTTTTTTAATCTTGTTGATTTGATTGGCTGTGCTACAGTTCACACACACATACGTACAGAGTGGTAAGAATGAATGAATGAATGAATTTAATTAATGGTGCACAATTTTTATATAATATGTGTGTTAAATTATAGATTTTTGGTAAAATATCAAGTCTTTTCAAGTAAACAGGTTCAAGTCCCAAGTCTTAAAACAATTTTTCAAGTCAAGTCTAAAGTCGAGGATGAAAGACATGCTGTGGAAGAGAGCCAGAGATTAATAACAAGTGTGTTTCAGTGCAGAGAGGTCTATTAACACATGCTGAGTGAGAAAGGTGACTGGAAAGGAAAAACTCAATGCATCATGGGAATCCCCCAGCAGTCTACACCTATTGCAGCATAACTAAGGGAGGATCCAGGGTCACCTGGTCCAGCCCTAACTATATGCTTTAGCAAAAAGGAAAGTTTGAAGCCTGATCTTGAAAGTAGAGATAGTGTCTGTCTCCTGAATCCAAACTGGAAGCTGGTTCCACAGAAGAGGGGCCTGAAAACTGAAGGCTCTGCCTCCCATTCTACTTTGAAATACTCTAGGAACAACAAGTAGGCCTGCAGAGCGAGAGCGAAGTGCTCTAATAGGGTGATATGGTACTACAAGGTCATTAAGATAAGATGGGGCCTGATTATTTAAGACCTTGTATGTGAGGAGCAGGATTTTGAATCCTGGATTTAACAGGAAGCCAAAACAGGAGAAATATGCTCTCTCTTTCTAGTCCCTGTCAGGACTCTTGCTGCAGCATTTTGGATCAGCTGAAGGCTTTTCAGGGAGTTTTTTGGACATCCTGATAATAATGAATTACAGTCGTCCAGCCTGGAAGTAATAAATGCATGAACTAGTTTTTCAGCGTCACTCTGAGACAGGATATTTCTAACTTTAGAGATGTTGCACAAATGGAAGAAAGCAGTCTTACATATTTGTTTAATATGTGCACTGAAGGACATGTCCTGGTCAAAAATGACTCCAAGGTTCCTCACAGTGTTACTGGAGGCCAAGGTAATGCCATCCAGAGTAAGAATCTGGTTAGATACCATATTTCTAAGATTTTCAGGGCCGAGTACAATAACCTCAGTTTGATCTGAATTAAGTCAGGTTTTTGTGTCTAGCCTATTTGTCTTTGTGGGCTGATCACACACTGTTTAAGTTTCCCCTTGGTCTCATTTAAGTGGGTCAGTTTGTTTGTTGCCAGCTTTTGAGTAGAGCTCTGTTACTTTGACCTCTTTTATGGGCCCAGAATTAAGATTTTTTTGTATAATTTAAAGTTTGATTTTTGGGTTAAATAAAAACTTTTTATGGACTTTAATCTGTGTCTAATTTTGCTTTACTGGTTGGTCCATCACAGTGGCATTATTATCAGTTTGACCTTCACATCAGTTAATTTTAGATCGTTATATGATACTTTGTAGACACTGACAGAACACACCACACTTGGGAAGTTATGGGAAGGAACAGTCTAAACACAGTCGTCATCACATGCACAGATGCAAACGTTAACAAAAACATAACCTCCTGGACGGAGGTAAGTAGTTGGTGCACACTGTGCAAAATAGCAGCAGCTGAAGAACCAGCCACCAGAGAGTTAACATCAAACTTACCTTTTGACATACAATGCTTAATAATTTACCGTTTTTATTTTTTTTAATCCCCTTGACAACACTTGAGAGAAAATATTCAAAGGGAACAAAAACTACATACAAAAGAAGCATGATTGTAAGATTAGGTTTCAGGGTCGTGTTCAGGGTTACACCACAGCGTTAGAGGTTGAAGAGTCAGTCTGTGCGGCACAGGGTAGAGCACCGGATTGGTAGCAATGTGGCATGTCTCAAAGAAGGAAAACACAACACTTCTGCAAAAATCAACATGTTTTCCATACTGAAATATTTCCCAACAGTTAGTAATGTTTGAAGCTTTATCATAATTAGTGTTTCACATGACAAGCCTTTATCTGAGCTGCCTATAAAACTAACAAGAAACCCAGAACACAGCATTGCACAACCTGAAAGGACAAGCAACAGCAGGTACAAACGCATCATAACATGAACGATTATTACATTTTTTTATATATTTAAGCTAACATAAAATAAGTATAATTCACTGTTGACTGGGGATTCTGTTTGATACAAGCTGCAACTAAATCGTGTGTTCATTAGAGGTGCTGCTGTGGGAAAATGGCAGAACACTGTCACCTAGACATTATAAATGTTTTTCTTGGAAAGAGCCTGAAGGAAAACAGGCATAAAGACACTTGTGCATTGTAGTGTAATTGGCCCAGCAATTATCAGTACAAATCCAACTGGCATGTGTCACAGGTCAGTTTGAAATGTGACTTTGTAGAGTTGCACCATATCTGGTTGATCCGGCTTTTGAGTTGCAATGATTGCAGCGATTTCAGAAGCAGTCTAAAATCAAAGCAAAGCAACATGCTCCCTCAGGTGAACTATAGTGGCACTGCACTGCCATGGAAGCAGAGGACTGCACGGCAGTTTTTCATTTAAACTTATTTAGTCGATTGTATAACTTTTTTAAATCAATATATTTATCAGTTATATATTGTTTTATTATTCTATAGCTAATAAGTGATAGCAAAATATATGTTCTGGTGACTTACAACATTTTATGTGCTCTGTTGAATACTTCTGTTTAGCCAATGTTTCTGCTGTTATCTGTTACAGATACCTGCAGTTTATCCTTTAGCACATGTCCTGTAATGCAGCGGTGCCCAACCTTTTTTGCGCCATGGACCAGTTTATGTCCGATAATGTTTTCACTGACCGGCCTTTAAGGTGTCGCGGATAAATACAACAATATAAAACCAGTATAAAACAAAAAAAAGATTTATTCATAACACATGGGAAAAGACCCAGGGAAACTGAGTTAATGATAAAAACGGTTAAACCCCCACTAAAAACCGATACAAACCATAAAAACCACGTTTGACCAGGACATGTCCTTCAATGCACATATTAAATAAATATGTAAGACTGCTTTCTTCCATTTGCGCAACATCTCTAAAGTTAGAAATATCCTGTCTCAGAGTGACGCTGAAAAACTAGTTCATGCATTTATTACTTCCAGGCTGGACGACTGCAATTCATTATTATCAGGATGTCCAAAAAACTCCCTGAAAAATAAATGGCCTGAAAAGCCTTCAGCTAATCCAAAATGCTGCAGCAAGAGTCCTGACAGGGACTAGAAAGAGAGCATATTTCTCCTGTTTTGGCTTCCTGTTAAATCCAGGATTCAAAATCCTGCTCCTCACATACAAGGTCTTAAATAATCAGGCCCCATCTTATCTTAATGACCTTGTAGTACCATATCACCCTATTAGAGCACTTGGCTCTCGCTCTGCAGGCCTACTTGTTGTTCCTAGAGTATTTAAAAGTAGAATGGGAGGCAGAGCCTTCAGTTTTCAGGCCCCTCTTCTGTGGAACCAGCTTCCAGTTTGGATTCAGGAGACAGACACTATCTCTACTTTCAAGATTAGGCTTCAAACTTTCCTTTTTGCTAAAGCATATAGTTAGGGCTGGACCAGGTGACCTGAATCCTCCCTTAGTTATGCTGCAATAGACGTAGGCTGCCGGGGGATTCCCATGATGCATTGAGTTTTTCCTTTCCAGTCACCTTTCTCACTCACTATGTGTTAACAGACCTCTCTGCATTGAATCATATCTGTTATTAACCTCTGTCTCTCTTCCACAGCATGTCTTTATCCTGTCTTCCTTCTCTCACCCCAACCGGTCGCAGCAGATGGCCCCGCCCCTCCCTGAGCCTGGTTCTGCCGGAGGTTTCTTCCTGTTAAAAGGGAGTTTTTCCTTCCCACTGTTGCCAAAGTGCTTGCTCATAGGGGGTCATATGATTGTTGGGTTTTTCTCTGTATCTATTATTGTACGATCTGCTGTACAATATGAAGCACCTTGAGGCAACTGTTGTTGTGATTTGGCGCTATATAGACAAAATTGAATTGAATTGAAAAACCATTAATTTCACACCCGAGCCTCAACTCTCGCTGCCCGGTACCAAACGACCGGGCCGGGTTGGGGACCACTGCTGTGACGCATGCAGTACTCTTATCTCTAATTCCGCGAGAATAAACCCAAACTTCATTTTTTTGTAAACCTAACCATATAGATTTGGTCCCTAAACCCACTGAATAGTAAACCTAACACATGTAAACCAAACCAAGCAGTATGTGCAGCAGGATATGACCCCACCTGCTCTATTAACATTAGAATGTAACAGTTTTTACACACATCAGATCCAACTTTGTAATAAGCATCCACATTTAAAAACTGATCCTAAATATTGTAACTTTTCTCATTATCATTTTACTGTCTGTTAAGGGTAAAAGAAAAAGAATGAAAGTTTAATGAATACTTTTTCAAATTCAAACAAACACAAATTTTCTTTTGGATTCTTCCTCAAAACCTCAAAATGTTTTTTGTTGTTTTTCCTGCTCATCTGGCCGAAGGACCTGCAAGTTTATGGCATGTTGAGACATCCATCTGTCCGTCTGCAGTTAACTAGAATTGGTAAATGTCCAACAGTGTTGGTCTGAATTTAATTAAACTTACACATTCAGTTAATGTCCCTGCATCAGTACCAGCACATCCACTGATTTTCAAAATGAGTTAACACACTGATTATGGGCGATGTAAAATAAATAAATAAATAAAAAAAGACTAAGAAATGGTTTACAATAAAATGTGTCAGGTTAATACTCCTTGGTGTGAAGGGTTGTCTTGTATGGGCGATGGAGGGTGCATTTTCCTTTCCTGTGACACCCTGTGCCTCTCTCTAACGCCTCCCTCACATGTTTGGCTCATTGTGTGAGGCAAGGACTAAAAAGGACACAGTGTTAATCCAGTCTTTCACTCGCCTCATTGAATCAAAACACACACACACACACACACACAGATTGGGCAGAGAAATAGACTCCACTTTCAGTGCTGGTAATTTTAAGTTCAGTAAAACCTCTAATGTGCAGTATTATATGTTACATTTTCCAATCTGACACATAATAAATAAATACATTTGTCATTGTTTGGAAACATTTATTCAGCTATTTATTTACAGTCACATTATATGCAATGAAAATGAAAACATCTTTCTTTATACAGTTTATACACACAAACAGAGAAGGAACCACAAAGAGAAAGATAAATAAGAAGTAAAACATGGAACACTAGATACAACAAATTTCATCACTTTCATTGAAAAGTTTTACGTTGTGTTGAAAACAGAAGCCATGAAGATAAATTCATGGGACAAAATAAGGAATAGAAATTTGAGAAGAAGATTCACACATGAGCTCAGAGCTCCTCTGGTTTTTCCGTTTTGCTCCTCTGGGACGATACAACAACGAGAACTGACAGCCACAGGCTCGGTAGGCTAGTTTTTGCTATTTGGTCTATTTGTACTGTAAGAAACTAACAAAACCACATTTTTAACATTTTTAACTACTAAATGTTAACAGCAATATTTCACATTTCTCCTAAATTCTATAATGTTCAGCGCTTCAACCTCAGTCATTAGACCCAATGTTGTTGTATAAAACTTCATTAAACAGAACTTTGAGGCAGGAAATCTGCTAACAGATTAGCATCCTTGCACTTAAACCTGCTAGTGGCCATGCTAATGTAGTATAAGACTGGGCTGTTGCTGGTCATAAAAATCAATCGAAAAGCAGGAGAAGCAGGGTTTCTAGGAAATGTAGTAGTATTTTGGAGAACTCTATTAACCAGGCAGAGTACCAGAAAAGCAACGTTAACTGCTGCATAATTATACTAATACTAAAGAAGACAATCAGAATTAACCTGAAGACAGGATTTGACTACATAAGTCAGCATAAAGCTTAATGAGAAAACGGTCAATAGATAACAAAGAGTAGGAGAGTTTTGCCTTGAAGCTCAGTTAAAATCTAAGATGATGCAGTTTTGTTAGTCCTCCAGCTTTATGGAAGCAAAAAGTTAAACTGTGTTGTGGCTCTTTAATTTATACTTTGTGAGCCATTCAGAGGAAGTGTGCAGTTAATATGTTAATATGTTTGTAAGCATCTCTATAGGATGCACTCAGTATAACACGCAGTCATACAATGACATCCCGAAGTTATGTTACAAAAGGAATTACGTTTAAAACTGAAATATGGTTAAAAATGCATCAAGTTATAAAACTCTACAGGCGTTTGGTTTATTATTGAAACAAACACCCTGCTATGCACACGATGCTGTACACATGTGTAAGTTACTATGTGAGCGTCTTTAGCGGATGGGGGCCTTCAGAGCAGCATCCACCTCCTCCTCGGGCAGCAGCGTATGCCACTGGGCCACAGGACGCCTAGGATTGGCCAGCATGTCTGACCAGTGGCGCAGCCCGACGCCTGAGGCGCCGTAGCCAATCCAGCACTTGCCGATGGCATCGTTGCTGCCCAGCTTGTCATAGTCATATACGGTGATCACCACCTGAAGTTTCTGTGTGAGGAGACAGATGAGGGTCAGGTGTGCACCTTTATTCCAAGTTGAGTGATGTTATTGTACAGCTTTTGAGTAAACTCAGGTTATGATGGTTGGTCAGGTTTAGCTACTGGGTAATGCAGACCTATGAAAAAGAAAGTTTTAACAGGACTCACTAGGTACGATCCATGATTCAGTGGCTTGTAGACTCACCTTTAGCAATAATTACTTAATTTTTAACCCACTCTTCAACAATCTTGCTTCAAGTCACTGAAGCTTGAGGGCTTTTGTTTGTGTACACCTCTCTTAAAGTCCTGCCACAGCATGTCGATCAGGTTGATACTGACTGGTCATTGCAACACCTTCATTCTTTTTCTTTTCAGCCATCCTGTTGTAGATTTGGATCATTGTCTTGTCGCGTCCCTCTGGAATACTTTGGTAGTACTTTCACATTTATAATTTAACCTCTTAACACCTAGTGTAAGCATCATCATCATCAGTGAGACGCCCCCCCCCCAAAAAAATACTTTTTAAGCAACAAATTGCAAAAATGCTCCATGTTGCAATTATGATACAAATTAAAACTATATGAAATAATATTTGTAATTTAACTTTTTTTCTTTTTAATTCTCAGACGGTTTGATAAACACTATTTTTTTTTATTTAAATTATTACATGGTTCCAGCTTTAAAGGGTTGATACATGTAGTGACTGGTCTTCTGAGAAGGCTAAATCAAACGGATTCATTTGAAATTTAAACCTATATTATTTCAGTGTTTTCTCTGCTCAGTCTGCTGTAAAACTATATAACATACCGGGGATATGTGAACTTTGCAAATTATACAACATATTAAAACTGTGGCATGAGTATCATTAGAGGAAGTTGGGGCAAGACTAAAGGAAAATCTCTGCAAGAAGCACAAGATGAAATTTGATTTTAAAATTCTATTGTTTACTTATAAAATTTTAAACAATATGGCACCTGACTACTTAGCTGATCTCCTCTGTCTGTACAGCCCTCAGAGAGCACTAAGATCATCGGGCCAACTGCTCTTGGTGCAACCTAGGTCTCGGCTGAAGACCAGAGGAGACCGTGCCTTTGCCGTTGCTGCACCCAGGCTATGGAATACTCTCCCTCTTCATATTCGCGCGTCAGATTCCATTCAGTCTTTTAAATCACGTTTAAAAACGTATTTGTTTGATCTGGCATTTAAGGCGAATTAGGGTAATTTACATCTGGCTCTGTATTTAGATTATGTAACTATCTTATATTTTATATATTTGTAATTTATATTTTAGTGTGATTTTATTTGTACTGCGATTTTACTGGAAAGCACTTTGGTGTACTTCGGTCTTAAAAATGTGCTATATAAATAAATTTTGATTGATTGATTGATTGATTGATGAAATCACAAAATCTATACGAGCTAGGTAAAAATGTTGCCTTTATTCTTTTGAGTTTCAAGAGCCAATCGAGAGGCAAACATGGGGGCACGTTTTCCAGATGTTTGTGTTTCTTCTCATTCAAACACAGTGCTGGAATTTTCAGCCTAAACCTGGCACAGCAGTATTTCTAACAGCCTCTGTTTCAGGCCTCCTAAAATAAAATAGTGCACAAGCTGAATGCAACCACAGGAAAAAACGTTGCACAATTTAAGCCCTGTCCATTGATGCAACTCTCTGGTCTAAATATGACGGGGTCAAACTGTGATGCATACAAACCTGGATCTGGGAGAACGGGATCTCGAAGCTGAAGCTCTCATTGAAGTAAGGATTCAGTGTGTTTTGCTTGACTGACGTCTTCTTCTTTTTGATTCGTTTGCCGTTGTGTTGAAGAACTACCTTAACGAAGGGATCTGAGAGAGAGACATGACATCAGGATAATCAGTTAGCAGAGCTCTCCAGAGTCTTTAACAAGCACAAGTACGAGTATGTGTGTTCACCTGACAGTCCTCCAACATCCATCTTCTTTAGATTCTTGGCTTCCATAATGTTAACCGTTAACTTTCCGGCAGTGGGGACATAACGAAGGGAAATACAGATATCACCGAGTTTCTCTTGCTGTCAGGAACAAAAAATAAACACAGGGATTTGGTTATCTTGCCCAAAACCGGTATGTACCATTAGATTTATCATGTTTCCAGGAGATGGAAAAACACCTTTACCTCCTCTTTTTCTCCTCCAACCAGATCCCGCCATTCATGTATTGGCTGGCCGAGGTCTATGGAGTTCATGGGGATCTTGATTTCACCGATGACATCATGTTTACCAAAACGGTCAAAGTCAAAAACTTGCAGCACCAAAGTCTGACCGCCCAGTTCACTGTAGGGTATCTGAAGAAGAAAATTATTAACAATGTTGAGTGATGAGGTGGTGCTCAGCGATTTAAAAATATAATATCATCAGTGTGATTCAAACCTTAAAGGTGAAGGTCTCATTAAACACAGGGCAGAGGTTCTTGCGCTGGATTTTGGTTTCAAATTTCTTTTTCTTGTCTGGCAACATGTAGACTTTGACGTAGGGGTCTGAGGTGCCGCCCATGTCCATGGCTGGGAGATCCTGAGCCTGGAGGATGCCAACTATCAGCTGCAAGAGGAGGGAGGAAACAGATGTTAGATGAAGGTCATAAAATCCTTCTTTTATTGGGTTAAATGTGTGTGTACCTGATTATCAGTGAAGTTATAATCCAGTGTGTACTCAAGTTTGCCAAGGGACTCTTTCTCCTCCTCCTGCTTCCCTTCCTCTCCTTCCTGGAAGACACAAATTGGATAGAAGTTAACACACCATGCCACACCATGATTCTGCAAAATGTCTAAAATATGGAAAAGAAAATGAACAAGGAAGGCTTAAATGTAAATATTTAAATATAATACTCTGGTTTGGAGTCTGTGTGAAAATATAACCCTTTGATGAAATAATCTATATTCTCCAGTGCCCAAAAGCAAAGTACTGGCAGTTCTGACTCCTTTTGTGTTTACCCTAGTGCACTGTGGCTGTTGTGTGCAGTTTAAGCAGTGATTTCAGCCATCACTAGTCTCAACCTGGATAAAGGCCAAACAGCTGTGAACAGTTAATCAGTGATTACAATCAGATAGAAAACCCAGAGCTGCAGCTAACTCCATCTGTTGACACGCAGAGGGTGGAGGATGTATGCAGCCATGGATCTTTCTTGATTCACATCCCAATAATAATAATTATACCTAATAACACCCTCATTTCCTAATTTAAAATTTGATACTGCAGCCAGCAGCTGATAGCTTAGCCACAAAATTGTAAAAAAAAAAGAAAAAAGAAAATCTACATTCTGCTACCATTTAGGATAAATTAGGCTAGCCTTGGGCCTTAGGCTTCCCTTTCTTTCTGTTCCTAATAGCTGCTTAGCATAAAAAGCTCTGCAAATGTGTGATAATATGTGGCAGTTAGGGTGAATGTTGCATAGCCTGTAGAGATCTGTGTCCCTCCATTGATACGCTTCCTCAGACAATCACTGACCCACCACCAAATTCGTCATGCTGAATAATGTTACAGGCATCACAATGCTCTCCACAGCTTCTGCAGACCATCTGTGGGGCATAGACGTCCGTGGTGGACCTGCCAGTTCTGGTCTTCTATTGCAAATAGAAATCAGGTTCACAGTGCCAGACAATAAGCAGAGGGCCCACTAGAGGCCCTGAGGCTACCCTCATGAAATCTGTTTTTGAGTGTTTGGTCACACACATTCACACCAGCTTCCAGCTGGATGTCATATCGTAGCTCAGGAAGTCTTCATCCCGTTCTTCTCGCACAAAGAAGCAGATTCTGGTCCTGCTGAATAAAAGATCCTCTAGAGTCTGATCCAGCTCTCCTAGAATATCTGTTTGTGTCCTGGAATCTCCTCCATGCCCTTGAGAGACAGCAAACTCGCTGACAGTGGAATATATTAATGTGGCATCCTGGAGGGGTTATATATTATATGTAGCCTCATGCTACCAGCGGTAACACTGACTGTAGCCAAATGCAAAACTAATAAAAGATAAGGGGTAAAAATCCTCCACGTGTAAAAACATTGCTGTTTTGGGGGTTGTCTCAATGTTGCCCCTCTACTGCACAACCCACAGTAAGGGAATTTTAGACCAAACTAAGCAGAGTTACCAAGTAGTGCAGGTTTTCTTCTTTTTGAAGAAAAGAAATTCCTCTTTTCTCACCTTTTTCTCCTCTCCCTCCTCTCCCTCCTTGTCCTTCTTCCTGCGTCCTCGTCCTCCCTTCCTCTCGCGGGCCTTCTTGGGCTTGCTCTTGTTGAAGCACTTCTTGTAGATGCAGAATCCCAGGCAGCCGACAAGAGCAAGGACCACAACCACAATGGCACCCACAGCCCACATGGGCACTGGAGAAAGGATGAGAGGAAGGGGAAATGTAGATTAGTGCTGCATAAAAAGAAAAGAGTGATCACACTGCACAGGTCAGAAAGTCAAACGCTTTTAAAGTGTTAATGTTAATGTGTCATCCAACATAATCAGCTCACAATATCATGGCTTCTTGGGCTTCCAACAGGTTTAGTGGCCCTCAGCCCTCTGACTGGTTTAAATCAAATTATTAGCACTCTTACTGTGAGCATTTATCTCAAAGCACTGCTGTTTCTAAGAAACGGTAGCTAGCTATACTGTAGATGAGTAAATAAACTTAAAGACTGACTCTATAAAATACTTGCTTTTAGGGTCAACATTTTATCAGTTGCCTTTTTTCATGTGTCTGCTGTTCCGCCCAGGATGAGTTGGAATAACCTTAAGAACGTGACTCTGTGCGACAAACACAGCAGCATGAGATGTGAGATGAACTTACTCTTGAGTTTATGATCTTGGAGAGCAGGACAGAAAGGTCACACGGCGAAGAAACGAGAGAAGACAGAATGGGAAAAATGAATGACAGGATGATGAGATGAAAGAGACTGAGATAGATACCCTGATCTGCTTTCTGATGCACAATTTCATCTAACATTTTCCTTAAGTTTACAATATGAAAGTTTGTGATTTTTTTCTTTTCAGCTTAAACTGTAACGTTATGTTTAGATAGCCGTGTGCTCACTTGGCAGATGTGTGAGCTCATTAAAGAACTTGTTCTTCACGCTGTTAAACTGGTGGTGGGAGACGGGTGGTGGAGGGGGTGGCCGCTCCTTCTCCTCCTCCTCAGCTGCCCGGCGGAGCCGCACTCCAGCCATGTTGACCAGTCGCATTGTTGCTCTGTAAAAAAAAAAGGAAAGCAGACAAACAATAAATAACAGGATCCAAGCTGATCGTAAAGAAGACTTGACGGAGACAGCAGCGAGACGATAGGATTGCAAATCGGCAGATTTAGGAGACAGAAAACCAGAAGAGATGCATGTTCAGTCACAGTCAGTCCTTCTCTTTGTGTGTTGATACACCACTGCTGCTTGTCATTAAAGGGCATTTGTCTATGCATGCTTTCATTTTTCTCCTTCCCCTCATGCCCCTCCCTGAATCTGGTTCTGCGGGAGTTTTTCCTTTCCACTGTCATCAAGCGCTTGCTCTCTGGTTGTCGTTTTCCTTTTTACTTTGTAAAGCCTTATAATGTGCTTTCAGCTGGCATTTGCTGTGGATCAGCATTCACATATAAAAATATAAAAGCATATGAAAATTAAATTGATATGAAATGAATCAAATAAATTAAATTCATTGTTAAAAGTTAAATTAGAGTTTCCCTGCAACAGATTGGTGGCCTGTGCAGGGTGCACCCCGCCTCTCGCCGGGTGCACAGCAGTTCATTTGTATTTATATGGTTGATAAAATGGTTGTGATCAGGCAGCCACACATGTCCAGCAATGGTGGGCAGCTTTTGGGAACAATATTACAAATTGATTGTGGGGAGGTTAAAACCTCCACTAATTTTAGTCTTTAGATTAATTGGATTTTTTAATTTTACCTACACGATGCAACAGAATTACTACAAAGTGCAGTAAAGTAATAGCTCTTCTCACTGTTTCACTCTGATTTAAATGTGCCCTCATTTCATTCTGTCCTTTTTGACCTTTGACCTGGCTGTAATCCCTTTAATCCTCTCTCCATCGCCTCATTCTCATGCTCAAAGTGTGTGCTTAGTCTAAAGCATTGTGTTTTATCAGGTAAGTGAAATATTCAAACTCATTTGTGTGTAAGTGTCACTGTAACTTCATCCCTTTTACATAGACTGCTGTTGTGTAGTTTAATCTGTGTTATATTTGATAAGGTATTCACATATTTCATACATTGTGTTCAAACTAGATAACAAGTAAATGTATCTGTACGTTTTCTGAATGTATAATAATATAGTAGGAAACTGAATTACCCAGTAAAATCAGGTGCTTTTAGAGTTCCACATGTACAAGATTAATAGAACAATCAGCATATTCTAGACTACCTATGCAACAGTTTAAGGAGCCAATTTTTGATTGATATTTAATTTCATTATTTAGAGATTTTTTTAAGTAGCCCCTTTGTGGCCCCTACAATTTGTAGTGAAACTTAAAAAGGTAAAAGTTGTGCCTTCCTGCTTCACCCAAGACATTTCAAATCATGCAACTTTTCCTTTGAAGGCAAACAGTTGATGTTTCTGGTTTGTTTTGCACTTGTCACAGTTTGCGCATGTTTACATCAAAGTTAAGAGAACCCACTGTGCAAACTGGCAGTGACCACAGCAATTTGTTAGCGACCAAATCAATCAAATGAAGGTTTTTAACCAGGAAACTCCAGAACCAGTTACCTACCAGTTGGAGACTACACTTTTTTCCCTAGCAGCCAGACATTAACAGCTAACAGGACTAGGTCTGAATGAGTAAGGTCTGATTTATTTTCTCAAAGACATTTTTTCCAGGTTTTCTCAAATCCAAAAATTCACTTAATACAACCTGATGTTAAAGGCATACTTTTTTGGAGCGTTTGGCTAACAAGCTGTTATTTTGTGAACATCTCTGTTTGTCAGTCAGTAACACGTCCCGTTTCTGATTCTTGGTTTACACTAACACACTTCTAGTCCATTTGAAAGTGGCTACATTGTTTCATTTTCTACAATGTAACAACCTAATACAAATACATATTACTCATCCTACCTATGTAGCTGAGCAGATAAATAAGCTACATCATAGCAGACCACAAGGTTAGTTACTTTTAAACACACACAGGCCCCTCCCACGTCCCTCTGTCGCTGCACAGCACTGTAACAAGATTAATTGCCAAAGGTAATCCAAAAATCTCAGGCTTAACCAAATTAAGGACAGTTTGCCTCTCCGGGGTTCCTCCCCTTTCTCCGCCCACACTGTCACCACTTCTCCTTCACTCCTCCTCCCTCTGTTGTCTCCATCTGTCTGTGATTAGTCCTGATTTAGATACATGTCTCCCTGCTGATATGCACTACTGCACACGGAGAGGCTCATAGGCAACATATTTCAATAATGAGATCTGGTTCAGCTGGCAAGCTTTGTTACAATGACCCTTACAGCCCCCTGATTGTATAAGCAGAGGATTAGAGAGGGAGACCGAAGCATGTTTGTGTGTCTGTGTTTGTGCATGCAGATAGATACATAGAATAATTCACTGTATGTGTATTTTGAATGGATTTGCAGACCGCACATTGCTGTTAACACTAAACTGCATCAAAAAGAGGTTAAAACATATTTACACACAAAAATAAAAAAAACATGTGAGTCAAAGTAAAATACAATTAAATTATTTCAATTGCAAATAAATGAATGCTTCATTTTATGTTTTTACAGGATGGGATCATCAGCGTATAACATATTAGTTTAAATCAAATAAATGTCTCAGTAGGTATAAGCCTCAGATGGTATAGTGAGGATCCTGGATAATAGCAAGCATCATACTATGTATCATATTACTGTTTATGCCACAGGAAGGTGTGTTAAATAACCACCTGTTTGGAGGGATTTAGAACACCCCAAAACCTTTGGATGATAATTGCACATGTTTTCTGGGTCACAGCAGCTTTAAGCTGGGCTCCACCCAAAGTCAGAATCCTGGTCAGTAATGTGTGTGTCTGTCCAGAATTTAAAGCTTGGAGAAACACAGTCCACCCAAATCACACGTCAGAAGACTGAAATTCAGTTGAAAGATTATTAATGTGAACCAACTCTTGAAGAGAAAGGATGCCCCACACACAATAGTAGCAACGGTTTCTTTTTCCTGTTTTGTTAAGAAAACTCGTGTTACAAACAAAGAAACCTGAATCTCAGAGTTTGTCAAACATGACAATAGCCAGTAAAGTGTATTAATATTCTGCATCAGCCTCACATTCTCATGTTCTTTAATTGCAGTGTTGTATAACTGAGTAAAAGGACCCTATTGTGACTGACACTGTATAAATGGTATTCATAGCAAGAGTGCTTGTTTTAGCATAGAATAAACTGGAAAGGAGACAATTCCAGCTGACACAAAATGCAGCAGACATGTGAATCAGCACTTTGTTTTTCATTTTATGCACTAACTTGTTCCTATGATTAAAAACTCAAAACTCAAAAATGTTTGCACATTACTGTAAAATCTGCACTTTGTGAAAGTGCTGCCAAGAGGAAGACAGCTTAGAAAGGTGTTCAGCGTATACAGGTTATTAGCTATGATGTAATAATCAGATTTGTGTTATGGTTAAAGAGTAAATCATGCATACCATTCAGCACATCAACCTTTCATATAGGATTTGCAGTTTAAGCTGCATTAGTCTTCTTAAAGTTGCTCTGTATCTGCAAGCCCCTTTGCTACCCATCTCCATCTCACCTTGATAATGAGGTAATATTTTGTATCTGGGTTGTTCATATGATCACGTCTTGGATACAAAAACCCCCAAAAGGATAAAAATGCACTTTGTAAAACATCAAAGATGCACTTTTCTGTAGTTTGTCTTCAGAACATCATCGTTTCACCTCATCGATCTGGAAATGCGCTGGATACTCTGGTGATCGGCACTGTTGGAGGAACTACAGATTGTGGATATTCCTTGCCAATACATTGTCTTTCATAAAGGAGCACAAGGTGACTCACAGCTGGGGCTCTACTGCTGTTTTTAACAGCAGCTCTGTGGATGGCATTTATTGCCTGCTGGCTGGTTCATCATTTTATTTACAAGGAAACATCTCAAAAGCTATTTTTGAAATGTTGCACCTCAGAGTTTACAGAGCTGACGTATACAAGCTTCAGTGAGCCATCAGATCATCCAACATGCCTCCACCAAATACTTGGATTGATTAATCAAATATACTTATTGATGTCTAAACCCCACTTCTTCCTGTTAGTAGATGGAAAATGAACCAACAAAAAAATCAAGGTTCACCTCTAATACAGCAGCCCATAGCTGCCAACCATGACAAAACAGATCCTTTTTGTGGAATAGATTAGCTTATCAAAACAAAGTTACTGGAAAAAGTCATCTGCACTTACAGTAGCCCTGACAGGAAAGAAGCAAACCTTTAACCTCCATAACAAACAGAGATGTTACAGGCGAATACAGCAGGTGACTTCACGTGATCACAGACACTAGAAATAGAGGTAGATTCCTATAATCCACTTAAACTAATCTTTGCCACCTTAGGAATCCTACACTATGTATCATCAAATGTATTTTCCAAGAGGGAACTTTCTCACTGCTCAAAAAAAATAGATACTCAATAACTGAAGGGTGCAAATTAATGTCTACATGGTTATATCTTAAGAAATTTACAGCATGACTGTAATATGCTTATAAATACACAGACGTGTACAAAAGCAGGGAGGTATTAACTGTAAATAAGACCTGAAATAAGACACTGATACAAAGCTTGATACTTTATATCTACGGTATAGACAATATTAATGTCAACAGTTTGATTAAATGTATATTTTATATGCATTATATACCTAAAGTAAAACATGATACGGTGAAAATAAAAGAGGAAAAGCATAACTCACATGATGTAACCTCAGTCCGTCTTGTGTCTTTTTCTGTTATTACTTTCTGCATCCAAATGTTCTCCACCATAAATCCTCCACCACTGATTAAAGAGAAGCTGGTGTGCACGACTGTCTCTCTCTCTCACCCCCTCTGCACTAATCCTTGCAGTATCCCTCACTGCCAGCTACTAACTAATCACCTAGTTTAGTTCTGTGTTTTTTCAGCGGTGATCTGCATTTCATTGCTAAGATCATTCATATAATACAGAAACACCTTTAAAGCTACTTTTGTAATCAAATTAAAATCAAATGGTTCATAAAGGTTCATTAACACAGTGACACTTTATTTTTTAAACTAGCAGAGAGGAAACATACAAACATACAATCACTATAGTGATGATGCTATGATACATTATATTGCAACAAACACTCTAATCTGACAAATATATACAATTGTGGGTAAAACATTTGTATATAGCAATTAGATGTTGGCACTTACAGAGCCCTAGACAATGTCTGTGCAAAGTTTCATCATGATTGGTCGACTCATCTAGGAGGAGATGAATGGGGTCAAGCTGGTAATTACATGCAATATGTTTCTGATAATACGGCAACTAACAGTAATAAATTGTAAATCACCGATCTGTCTATATAGAGAGAAAAACCCATTTAACAGAAATTCATAGTTAACTTTTACATTTGCACTCAGTAACCTAGTAACAAAGGAATATAACCTGAAGTTGAGTTGTTCTCACTGATAAAGCCTCATTCAAACTGATGGAATCGTTGTAGCAGTTAGTCTGCATTTATAAATTGGACAGCAATTATTTGAAACCTTCACTAATCTCTCTCAGAGTGACTGCAGTCAGTCCAAGTCCGACTGCAGCTGTTTGCAGAAAGGTTGCCTCCTATAAGGTGAGATGAGCCCCCCTTATACACATTGCAATTTGCATTTGCAATATGTTGTTGGCCTTTACTCTAGGGTTCTGTCTTTCTTGGTGCTGTAGAAATACACTCTTTGCATGTCGTCCCCAGCACCTAATGAACAGAGAGTAGAGTAATTAATCCCCAGAAACACGATACTGTGAGGAATCACAAGTGTACAACTAATCGCAGAATGCATTACAGTGGTATAAGCCCAACCTAATTGGCAAATGAAGTTGAGTTGTTTCCCACAGTGGATGTCCTTCCACTGGAAGTCCTCTGTGCTGCCCATGCCGCCACAGGTGTTCGAATAATAGCGAGGGACCCAATTTTGTGGCCAATGGAAGAAATTCATGGAATGTCCAGACATCCAGAACCAGTCATTTCCTCTTAGTGACCTGTTGGACAGAGTGAACAAAATGCTGCTGTTTATGTTACCTGTGGATGTTTAAAAGCTTTTTCTCTTTTTTCCACAATTATATGATGCAGATTTATCTTT
Source organism: Aulonocara stuartgranti (assembly GCF_965226115.1). Classification (NCBI taxonomy): domain Eukaryota; kingdom Metazoa; phylum Chordata; class Actinopteri; order Cichliformes; family Cichlidae; genus Aulonocara; species Aulonocara stuartgranti. Next base: position 34,349,702 of record NC_138942.1, read on the forward strand.
ATGATGTTAAATGGGGCCAAAAACCTAAAACCAACCATTCATCCATTTTCTTCCTCCTACCAAGTTCAGGGTTATTATGAACTAACTGCACTCCTGTGACCCTCGGTTAGATAAGTGGTGCTCTGTTGGTAACTTTGTGTGTTCTCTATCTTCTTTTAAACCTTTCCTAGTCAGTTTGAGTCATTGTGTACATTGTTTGCATTGCTTTGTGGTGATATTTTTATTTGATGTGGTTACTTCTTCTTCTGTCTCTTTGTGGTCATTTCACATTTCTAATCATTGGATAGATTTCTTTTTACATTGTATTGCAACTGGACATGAACAACATCTCATTCATATTATGTCCTGTTCATTCATTGAGGTGTTAAGAGCATTTACATGATAAGCACAGTACCTGCGCAGTCCCAGCCAGATGTAGTCTGTGAGGGTGAAGGGAAGGCTGCCCAGCAGCTGCTCCAACTCGTCTTGCTCCTGTTGGCTGTGAAGGCTGAGCAGGTCCCAGTGATGATGTCTACAGTACATCAGAGCATCAGACCAGCAAAGCCTCTTTCCCACAACCATCACATTCCTCTCGCCCAGCAGCACGCTCACAGTGGGAGGAGATGGTGGAGGAGTTGGTGGAGGAGTGACAGCTTTGGGGGCTGAGAAGAAAAATTTTGACAGGTTGCGTTTGTTCCAACCATGTTTGGTTGTTTTCATTTTGTTTTAACAGGCTGAATTGTAAGGTTGCTTTCAGCTCCAAATTAAAACATGAATACTGAGAGGTGGAAAGCAATATAGAGACAATAAAGAAAGCAACAACAAGCACATGCAACCACAACATATGGTGCTAGAAACAAACACACCACGGCCATACCAGAGAGAGAAGCAAACACCTCCACTTCACACATCGTCAGTATTTTCTGAGGTCCTGGTAAGAACACAGTGATGTAGCGACCTTCCATTTCATTACACTGGAATGTGTGTGTTGGGGAACTCCCTAATGAATTGATAGTGCCACACCTGATAGATTTACACAAACATCAAACTTATTTTATCTACAAAAGAAAATGTTTTGGCTAAACAATAATGTGCTGTTGTTTAAATGAGAAAAATAAAATCATAAATATTTATGGAGAAATCGTGTCCTACATGGAGTTTTTAATTCCATTTTGATCCAGTGAGTTCCCAATCAAGATCTGCGCCCCAATAAGCCTGTAAGCTGTACTCCCGACTCTGTTGATGATGGTGACAGCAGTGACCTTATGGAGACCCAACAAGTCTATGTGCCACCAGGGCGAGTCCTCTGTTGGTGAAGTGTGGGTACAGCATCCTTGTGGCACTTGTCCATTTCTGCATCCATCGACAGCTTTTGAGGCCCAATATTCTGTCCCAGACCAAGTCGATGACTGTACTGTTTCTTTGTTTAAGGCCACATTTGGAAGCGGTTCCACTGAGTATCGAAAAGAACAAACAGACATGAGTCATTATCAGGCAGGTGTGTTTCAGTAGATCAGATTCACTCACTAAAAGCTCTACCTCGGGCAGCATACACCTCCACTTCACACAGGGTGAGAGTTTTCTTCTGTCCAGGAAGAAACAGGTTCACAAAGCGACCCTCCATGCTGCCTCCGTCACACTGGTATGTGTAGGTTTTACCCGCTTTTATGTGGGAGATGGAAGCACACCTGACAGACGAATATATGCAGACAATATTCTGTTAATATGGATTTTCCCAAAGTTGGATAGCATGTATCTCTTAATTTCATTTCATAATGAAAATTGAATTCTCATCATTACTTGGGATTATTGTTTCCATTGTTCTCCAGTGAGTTCCCTATTCGGATCTCAGCTCCATCCAGTCTTTCAGCACAGCAATCTCCTCTGTTGGTGACTTTTACAGTAGTGATTGTAAAGCTGTGCTGCAGGTCTACCCGCCACCAGGGGTCGGTCTCGTCTTCAGCAGTGTGGCTGCAGAACCCATTGGTATAGAACGAGTTCCGTCTACCGTCGATGGCTTTGGATGCAGCAGCAAAAGAGAGCGTAGATGACTGAGTAGCTTCTCCTTTAAGTGCTAAATTGGGTGATGGGTATCCTTAAAAGAAAACCAGGAAAAGTCGGTTTCTGCAGAAGGTGCACTGTGCAGTTATTTTAAAGGTCACACTTAATTTTCATAACATTTTCTGAGTTTCAGAGTCTATGAAATACCAGACGTCTGTATCAGCATCAGACTGAAATGTGATTACCATAGTACACTTCAACCTCACAGAGACTTAGGATCTTCTTGCTTCCAGGGAGAAACACTGTGACGTATTGTCCTTCAAAAGACCTGCAGGGAAAGTAAAATGTCTGTCCACTGGGAAAGTGAGAGATCACAGCACACCTGTGTATGCAAGAGCCCAAAAAAAACAGAAAGAAAGTGAAGGAATAAATCTTATTCACATAATGATTTCATTATTTGGGGCTTTATCAAGTGTTTTCACCTCATGCTTTCATGGTCATTGATCTCTGTTGACTTTCCAATCCAAATTTCAGCACCATCCAGCCCGTTTTCTAGTTCTACTGTACTGGTAATTAGTACAGCGCCGATTGTGTACACTTTCTTCAGGTCTACCCTCCACCAGGGATCAGATTGTGAGGTGGTAAGTGTGCAGGACCCTCTTTGATAGCTCGAGTCTCTGTTGCCATCAACTGCCTTGTCAGCAAAACCCAGGCTGTCATTGTTTGAGGACTGTACAGCATTCTGATTCAGTGCCAGGTTTTGGAGGAGATGACCTTATTAAGAAAAAAAACTGTAGTAATTAGTCAAATTAATAGATTACTCTGGGAGTCGAGGGTGGTGGGAAGGGGTGTTGGAGTAGGGTTGTACCTGTTGGTGCACCAGATTCCATCAAGAAGAAAATACCTGTTAACATAAAGTATTTAAAGAGCTTTAGTTTTCTTACATCCAAAAGAAACATAATATAAGCCCAAAACAAAAAACAAAACATTTGGTCAAACCCAGGACCATGAGATTAGAACGGGTTCTTGATTTTTCAAAATAGGCACCCAAAGAGGAAAGAATTAAGGGAAGATAATATTCCACAACATCTCTAAGTGAGCAAAGCAGGTTATGAGTAAAAGAAGAGTACATTTTGTGATTGTGCACTTTTTTCCTTCATAATTGTGGTTCATGGTGTGGGTTTTAGATAGATTAAAACAATAAAATATCTGGCATTGATTCTTTATATGGGAAAATACATTTAGTAAAAGGTAATTTGTCTTACCTGTGAAGATCCAAATATAATCCATGCCATTCATGTCTCCTTGAAATGTCAAATCGATTATGAAATTGAACAAATGACATTAATTGCTCGTATACACCAGCTGGCAAGTAGAGGACTTACTTTCTCCGTAGTTTTCTTCAGAGTACTACAAATAACATACTGGATTTAGTCTGGTAAAGGAGAACATATGGAACTTTAATGAGTGTTCGTCAATGTTTGCATGAAGGAAGACACACCCAAATTTGGGTCATCCAAACAACTTAATTTGCACTTTCTGTGAGTTTCCTGACACTGCCAGCCCCTTAAGTTTCTATGTTTTGCAAATGTTTTGCATTTGAACGGTCTCACATGTCAGAGCACTGACAAAGAGTCAGAGCACTATTGAGCTACTTGACCTAGCTGTCTTAGCTAATTTTAGACTGATTTTTAGTCAGGATTCAGAATTCATCAAAGTACAATACAGGTGGTGGTGTGAGTGGATTCCACTTTGTTAATGTTGACAAGGCCACTCAACCAAATATAATTTTGGCTGTTCATTACACTTTGCCGAAAGCTTCTTGGGCCACAGCTTTGGAAGCTGCCTCATCCAGCAGCTTTCGTAATATTTACCATCAAGCCAGGAAATGGCCAGTGCACGTGTTTTAATAGGACTCTCCTCAGTTTGCTGCATGCTCTGTCGTGTTCAGAGAGGCTAGAATTCATCTCGGCCCCAGCTATGCTCGTTATAATACCACTCTTATGCAGGCCAGTGTATGTTCTTTTGCGTCAACCCCATTGCAAGAGATGTTCATGTGGGGATTCAGGAGCACCAAATCCCACTGCACGTTATGTTTCAAGGAATTAGGGAATGACTGCTGACCACAGAAAAAAGAATTTTGACCAGTTAGAGATGCACCACTGAAAGATGGCTAATTAGTATTTCTGCACAGCATGGCTGGGAGGAGTATGAGAGATCTGGGTATATAGTAGGGATGGGTATCGTTTAGGTTTTATCCGATACCGGTGCCAAATCGGTACTTTTGAAACGGTGCCAGTGCTTAAACGGTGCTCGAACCGGTGCTTAAAGAATGGAGAACACAAACTTTGTCCAAAAACCTCTCATGTTCAGCTGTTTTGTTTTGTTTTTGTAAAAAGATAACAATGTTAGCCTTTTCTGCAGCTATGGGGCATATATGGCATCACTCTTGGCTGGAAGCAGTGCTTAATCAATGGAAAAAAAACACAAACTTTGTCCAAAAACCTCTCATGTTTAACTGTTTCCCACTTTTTCTTTGGTCATTTTAGCCTTTTTGGCCAGGGTGAAGGGAGTATCTGCCATCAAACAAGAAGACAGCCGCATGTAGCTATGATGATGTTTGCTAGTTCACCTTACATGCATTAATGTAATAACGTGGTTAGCCTACTCAACGTAAATTACACACGAACAACATTAAGCGACTCACGCAGAGAAGAACGGCTGCTGCTGCATCATCATCCTCATCATTTCTGCTACACTGGCAGGGCTAGGGGCCAGGACTCTATTCTTCGGGTTTTTGGGGGATGTTGCTCCGGGTCCGATAACTGGCAACCCACCCAACGTGCACAGTGTGAGGTCTGGCAGCAAGCTATCAAATACGGCGCATTTCTCGGCTTTTAAAAAAAACGCTATGCGTCGCCAGGTGTTTCATCAGTTTCGAGGTGTTACCTCCTTTGACAGTATCACAGTATCAGCTTAAAGCACTTGTTGCTGCTGAGTTTGCATATTTTGCTGTGAAGTACAACCAGACCTTTGACCGCTTTGCCTTGGACATTTTTAATCTGTAGCTCTGCTCTAAAAGAACGCACGTACCTGGACCCGCCTACTATCCTGGGAAACGTAAAATGATTGGCTAGAAGTGTATCACAGCTCAGGAAAAAAAAGCACCGAAATGTGCGCTGCTTTTCGGTCTGGTTACTACCGTTTATGTCAGAACCAGTGCCATCATGGCACCGGACACCGGTACCCATGCCTAGTATATAGAGTCCAGAAAGCACCTAAAGAGAGTGGGGCAGTATATACACTTGCATCTTCAGATAGCCATAGCAAAGTAAACCATGTTCATTGTAGCTTTCTAAAGGATGTAATATGATAAATCATTATATAATACTTTTCATATATTATGTTACACATTACGCTGAGAGTGGTTCTGTTGCTGAGTTGGAGTCATCCTGTTATCTCTTACTACCTCAACTGCTTCAATGACGGGAACACAAGTGAGGAGAGATGTTACATCATACGAAACCATCTGCCTCCATAATGACGTCTCTCGCCTTCTCAGAAAAATCCAGAAATGTGGTGTTTAGAGCTGACTACCAACAGGTTGAGGATCAAAGCCAGAAACTTTGAGGTGTTATAGATGACCAAGTTGATCAAATAAACAATATGATCTTACAGGTACACCCCTTGTACCTGTTCTCAGTATCTTCAGTAAACCATACAGAATTGGTGTAGTTTCCCCTGGTTATAGCCTGTGGCATGAGGTCCGGTTAATAGCATCGTCCTGTTTCAGACAATCTTCCTGTAACTACTTCCTGGGTCTCGTTTCAGGGGCTCATAATTTTCCCATGATAGTCTTTCTGGTTTAGCAAAACTGCGCACCAACCCTTGTCTGACAGAAGGACGACAATGTTGTTGTCTTTACTAAGCAATGTGAGGGCCGGGGGCTTTGCATTGCTGCGATAGGCCAAAACTTCCACATCTGCTTTCACATCTGCACTGTGTTTTTTTTAAATTGCTGATTTTGTGGCTGTGATCATTTCCACTCGTGAGATTTTTCTCAGTGTTCAGTCATTTTGCGAGAATGTTGTTCACTGCTTGAGTGACTTGTCTGCCAGAAACATGCTCATGTATCCACATCCTCAGTGTGGCATCTTTCTCTCATCTAGTGGCTGAGAATACGCTCTGTGTTTTGCTGATGTCAACAAGTAAGTCAAACTTGCTTTGTTGCCTGGTCTTAGACTGTTCATGCTGTGCTGGATGAGCCTTTTCAATGAATTCAAACACCATTTGAAGGGTATTCTCATCTAGACTCACTGTAAGTCTCAATCGGAGCCGCTTTCGAATTTAACACATCGATGGTAAAATTTGTTTGTCTCACCTGTTCATTGAGCAGCTGGCTCTGTGCCTTCTGGAAGATTTTTGTTGTGGTTTCTGTAGTCAGCGCTCTTATGTTAAGTTTGCTCACATACTAGGTTGAGGCAGTCCTTCCCAAAGTTGGTTAAAATGTCTTAATGCATGCTCAATGATCCAGGTAAGGAAATCCTAAAAAGTTGATTCTGTTCAAGTGAACATTGCGTTTTCAGTGGAACAAATATTCTGTCATTCATCCAAGTGACTTCTTCAACCTAAGCTTCCTGCAGGTTTCCCCAACCTTATAAACAGTACATCTGCAAAATGACTGAAGCTACACTGATTAACAATGGGCCGTGGTGTCACCAACAAACTAAGCCCAAATCATCACCCGTGCTTGAAAGTTGGTATGAGATGTTTGTCTTGATATGCTGTGTTAGTTTTCTCCAAATATAGCAGTGCATTATGGCCAGACATCTCCACTTTGTTCTCATCTGTCCAAAGGACATTGTTCCAGAAGTCATGTTCCTTTTAGAGGAAAGAGGAATTCAATTGAATTCAACGGAGGGTGAAATTAATGTGGCAACAAAACAGACTGAGGGGTATAATTAGCAAGTGCCAGTAGCCCTTGGTTAAATCTAACATCGGTGCCTAACCGGTCCAGCAGCTCATCGACCCGGTACATGGGGTAAGCATCAAACTGTGACACTTCATTCATCTTGCAGTAGTCAACATAGAACCGTTTAGACCCTTCTTCACCACAAGAACTACGGCGCTGCATCAGGCGCTGTGCGACTCTTTGCCATCATTGCTGGTGTTGCATAATGGGGCACAAGATGACCTCTCTTGACAGTTCTAATAAATATGAAAACATTCTTCTCCACAACAGAAACCTGTAACAGAAACCTTGAAAAAAGGTGGGTAGGGCTAAAAAGAAATATAAAATAATATCTACAGCTCACATCTGACAGTCAAACAATTAGAACTGTTAATGGTAAAACACTCCCCCCTAGTGGTCAAAGTTCCAGTTCAACTTCTGTATAGAACAGGGGTCGGCAACCTGCGGCTCTTTTGTCCTTATACTTCAGTATTTAGCTAAAGTGTATTTTATTTGTCTTTAGTTCTTTTTTTAACTTGTAGTTCTAGAAGATTATTGTGATATTGAAATATAAAATAATATTATTTTATTATTTTTCATCGCTCAAAGTAAGCGTCACACTCGCGGAAGCCGGTGTACCCGCCGAAACGCCTGCATTTATCGAGACTTTCAAACCCAGGTAGGCCAATTATGGATCTTTGGATCCACATTATGTCAGCAGCTGTTCTCCACCGTGAACTATGTTACAAACAAACAGCGCTCACGCCTCACAGACGACAGCTTACAGTCCTGCGTAAACTGACTTCGTACAGCCCTGATCTGCAGACGCTGTGCGCAGAGGTTCAGGAGCAGAAGTCCCATTGTAAACATACCACGGCAGACCCGACGATGTTTGCATGAACACGCTTTTCAGCATCTCTATATTAACCACTATTCACACACGGTTGCTGTACGCATACAGCCGGCTGTAGCTTTGCAGCTCACAGCCCGACACACACCAACACAACAGCAGAGAGAGCACAGACTTTCAGGCGGCGAGGCGTGATTGCGGGTGCCGCTCAGGTGCGTCACCTCCCCAGCAGCGGCGCTGCAGACCACGCCCCGCCACACAGATTAACCAAGTAAAATACATATTTAGGCAGAATTTTGCAAATATCTGTTTTTAATTTTTTATCAGCATAGTGCTTTTTTCAAAATATTTTTAAAAGTCGGGTCAAGGCTCCAAAAGCACAAAGGTGATATAAGTTTTTGTTTGCTGGATCATTTTAGTTCAGCATCTTTCCTTTTGTTATATTTCTTTAAGAGTTCAAAATGTGTTCATTACATAAATAAAATGTAATTTTCTCTGTAGCACTTCATGGATTTCATAAGCAACACACCTTAGTTGTTCACACAAAGCATAAAGGTGAAAAACAATACACAGTGTTATCTTCATTTTACATGTCAGAAAGTATTTGCGGCTCAGTGTTTTCTTTTGTGTGGAAACCAGCTTCAAATGGCTCTTTGGGTGTTAAAGGTTGCTGACCCCTGACAGGCCTATTACTTAAGGAACCTTTGAAATATGTTTTTCACGGTATATTTTAACCAAAGTATACTATTGTATGAATAAACTTTACACAGGTGGCTTTTGTTTCTCCTGGAAACATTTTAATAGAACATGGTTACTTTTACTGCGTAGTTAAAATTATCTCCATTCTTAAGTATGAACTTAAGGTCAGTGGTTACTGTATCTTTTAGCCAGACCGCTTTAAAGAAAATTACATGAGAGCAAGTTTACTGTAGCTCAAAAGTCCAAGTCTGGCTTTTCAGTCCCAGCTTTGTTTCATCTGACCAGAAAAAGGATTCTCAAACACTCATTGCTTTTGCAGCCTTATCTGTCAGAATTCATCCACCCAGCAACTGTTAAGTAAAAGCACAATCACAAGTAACAAAGTCTCATTGCTTTCAGCCATGCAACTGCAGGTCTGCACTGAGGTGGAAGTGTACCAAAATGTTGTCAGCAAGTGTCAGTTAACATGACTTCACTGTGCAAAACTCCAAGTAACACTCACATTCTGATTTAAACACTTATTTGTACCCCAAGTCACTGAAGTGATTCGTGAGTGAGTCACAGATGCAGAGAGACCAAAGATCCAGCTCAAAAGGTTTATTCAGATGAACAGATCAGAAACATTTCCAAATGTCAGACAGCTTAGAAGCAGAGCCATACCCTGATAACATCCATCGCTCCATGTGACATTTCACACAAAAACACCACAACATACAAGAACTGATGCCAGCTTTAAAGCCAGGAAATCAGGAAAGAAATCAGCTGGAGCAGAAGTGAGTTTACTTCAAAGCCTGTGTTGTTAACATGCTGACTCCAGGCTCACTTCTACGTCTCAGCATTTAGCTCTTGTCACCCAGAGTGTGCTTGTCAAACAGGTACTCTGCCATCTTGTTGTTGTGAGCATCCATGCGGGTGAGGTTAGTGATGTGGTCACCCAGCTTCTTGATGGACTTCACCTGCTCATCCAGGTAGTGGCTCTCCAGGAAGTCACACAGCTGGGAAAACAAACTACAGTTAACATTTGATGATTTGTCAAACATACACAGCATGAACTAGTTCAGTCTTTAACCCCAAACTCTTCCCTCCAACTCCCACTTACATGAGGGTCATTATGCTGAGAAGCCAGCTTGTGCAGGTCCAGCAGAGCCTGGTTGACATTCTTCTCCAGCTGCAGAGCACACTGCATGGCCTCCAGCCCGCTGCCCCACTCATCACGCTCTGGTTTCTGCACAACAAACAATTCTGTTAGAGACTGAACACTTGTTTTAAGCTCTGTATACACATTACACACTAACGCTAACAACAAGAGAACAAGTGTCATAACACTGCTCATTAATCCCAGTTTCTGTGTTAGAGACACAGTCAGGTATGTCACAGCAGGACTGGTTCAGTTTGTACACACCTTGATGTCCTGGAGTAAGACGCGACCTCCTCTCTTGTTCTGGAAGGACAGCAGCTTGTCAGCGTGCTCCCTCTCCTCATGGCTGTTCTCCTTGAAGAAGTGGGAGAAGCCTGGCAGGGCCACATCATCACGGTCAAAGTAGAAGGCCTGACAAATCAGACAGGTTATTAATTGGTACACAGCACCAATCATTTCGCCCCTGTACAACACAAGTTATACAAGTTTAACTTTGATATAAAATGTTTCAAATTTGATTTAAAAAGACAATGTGCACTAAATTCTGCAGGACAGAGTCTACACTCGTTTCCTGCGAAGCGAGCATGTGTATGGAAAAGCCACCGTAAGCATGACGCAGCATTTTTTGGTTACTTAGTGACAGTACTTGTGGTGAAAATACACTCCGTATCTGACAACCTGCTTATTGGCACATGATAGGCAGCAAAGAAGCCGTTACTGAAATCATGTATTACTGAAATTAGCAACAACATACCGGACTTTACATTTAACGACTCTACTCCGTTCTCTTTGTCTAGCATTAAGCTAATATAGCTTGAGACTAAGGTTATTACAGACATCAGCATCACATGACGTGTTCTCACCATAGAAGTGTAGGTGTAAGACGCAAACAGCTCCATGTTCACCATCCGGTTGATGGCGGCCTCGCAGTCGCGGTGGTAGTTCTGGCGCACTTGGGACTCCATTTCGGCTGGCGTTTCTTGTGCTTTTTATTAACAAAAACGGTGCAAAAATAAAGCTTCACGTCGACTTTATGTGTAGTGTTCAAGTAGAAAAGGGTTTTTCTTCCGAAGTGCAGAGTAGCTGAAATACAAAGCGGGACGAAGTCAAGAAGTTCCGTTCAAACACTGTTGAAGCAAAAACTCCTCAAAGATTTCTCCCCTGGTGTGAAACGGCACACTCGCGGGTCCCTGTATTTATACTCCACCGGAAGTGCTCGTGCAAGATGTGACGTATGTTTCCACCAATCACTGAGCCGGGGCGTCTGTACCAGCTGTGACTCACAGGATGAAGTTGCATTTTTTTCTCCTCCTGATTCGTAGAAAACTCATCATCCACTTTAATGTTTAATGTGACCTGCTGGGAGATAGTCACGTGCAATGACAAAGCATTTTCACATTTCATCAGGAAACAAGCAAAATATGTAAATTATATAACGATTAATCTCCAGATACTTGTAGATGTAGACTTCCTGATGCACAGGCAAATGGAACGATATCTAGTCATTTGTTCAATACGTACAGTACTGTGCAAAAGTCTTGAGCCAAACCACATTTATTTTGTTGTCAAGAAGCCAGAATGTCCTGTATTGTTTAAAGCAGTGGTTCCGAAACTAGGGTACGCGTACCCTCGGGGGCACGCAAGTGGCTGTAGGGTGTACACGAGGGTTGAGGTTGGAGTGGCGATCACGAATTTAAAAAGCCTAAATTTGCTTTAATACAGTTTGCTGTGGTTATTAAATGACTATATACCACCCTCTGGTGTTCAGCAAAAACATTGCACTGACAAAATAAATGGGCGTGACTTGCCCGATTGACTGAGGCCTGACAGTCAAAGTTGCCTCCAAGCATTCAGTGCAGCGCAGAAATGGACAAATGGTTAACAAGAAGAAGGAAAAAAACACCCTACCACCAAAACACCGGCCACTAAAACCAATCAGCTCATATCTGAAGATGCATTTGCCAGTGACCGCACAGGTGATTGTTCAACAACAATGGTCAGATTGGGGTTCTAGCACAGATGCATCTGTGGTTACTAGCCAAGTGGCTAGCATAGCTGGAGACAGTCGTGGAGAAAGTGATTAAGGGTCTGATGCAGAGCGTCAAAGTGGGAGAAAGCATATCACCTCGGACTGTAACACACCCTCATCAAAGAAGCGCAAATATGATGACAATTATATTTTGCGGGGATTCACGTGTATAAATATTGGTGGATATTACCGGCCACAATGTGTTAATTGTGCAAAAGTATTGTCTAACAACTCAATGAAACCTTCACTATTGTGCAGACATTTAGAGACAAATCATCCCCATTTGAAAAATAAACCAAGAGAATATATTGAGCGACAGCTAAAATCACTTTCAACAAGTAAAACTTGCATTCGAATGCCAAATCCTATGAAGAAAAACAGACTACAAGCATCTTACATGGTCAGTTACAGAGTGGCTAAAACCAACTTGGAGGACCTCGTTCTCCCTGCTGCTTTAGATATGGTAGGGACAATGGAAAAGGCAAAAAAGACGATACAGTCCATTCCATCAGCGCATATTTCACAGAGAATTTTATGCAATACAGCTGAATGAGTCCACGGATGTGGCTGACCTGGCGCATCTCCTAATGTATGTGGGCAACATTTATGAAGGAACTATCAAGGAGGACATGCTGTTCTGTAAACCGCTGGAAGAAAAGACAACTGCCGCTGATATTTTTCAAAAGCTGGACACATTCGTGAACACACATGGACTCGTGTGTGACAGAGGTGTTAGCACTGATGGCGCATGGGCCATGACTGGGACACACGGAGGTGTGGTTTGGCGTGTACAAGCAGTCACGCCAGATGCCTCTTGGGTACACTGCAGCATCCACCGAGAGGTTCTTGCTGCAAAGGGAATTCCTCTCCGTCTGAAACATGTTTCAGCCGAGCCTACTTCGTTATGACCGTCTGACCAGGAGAGCCTAATTGAGATCGCCACAGTTGGATCTCCCTGGTGGATTTCTGCATAGGACTGCGCACTAAACAGCATGCACTGGCTAAGCACGCTATCAAGACTCTGATGCCTTCCGCCAACCACATACTTGTGAGAAAGGGGGTTTTCTGCTTTTAAAAAATGAAAACAAAACACACAGCAAGACTTTGTGTGGAAAACGATTTAAGACTCATCCTTTCCCAAATTGAGCCAAATATTGAAAAGCTGTGTGCGTCTGCCCATCACATTAAATAAAGTTCTGCTTAATGAAAGTTCACATCTGGCCTTTAAGCTCTCGACAAAATGGTGAATTCTAATAAATCTTTTGATACACTGCTAGTATTAAGTAGTAAAGTTTGTGATTAAAATTGGGTCATTACTAAAATATTTTAATAAATTCATTTTGTGGTGAGAAATAATCGACTTTGCAGTATTTAGTTTTATGCATGCGGTATTGCATTGCATTTATAGACACTAATCGTGAGTCATTGGTAGCTGACATGTTTCACGGGGTATGTGGCGGGAAAAAGTTTAGGAACCACTGATTTAAAGTAGTCTTGAGCAATAATTCTCAGGTTTGTAAAGATCTTTTAAACTTTTTATTTTTACTTTTCCCCAGTCATTTTAATCAAGTCCTTGCACCTGACTGTATTTAGGTGAAGATTTGTTTGTTAAGCCACTTATCACTGATCCATAATATACTGAAGCACTAAATTAATAAATAAGCAACTTAACAAAGAACCTATTTTAATTGTAAGTGTGTTTAGGAACTGTCAGCCTGTCAAAAACACTAAGCAAAACAGATGTAATTTGTTCCCATTTTGCATGCTGAGTCAGTGAAAAATGACAAAGATAAAAGCATAAAATATTACTTTTCCACCAACAAAGTGATTCTCAAAGAACTATAGCCTATCCCTTGAATTCGCTTCTGCGACACCATCGCTCGGCATGTCCACCTTCACTTCATCCATAAACCTTCTCTGTGGTCTTCACCTTTCCCCTCCTGCTGGCAGCTCCATAAAAACATATGAATTCAAATTTGAAAAATGTTGGTTCACTGTCAGTATACAAGGAGGATGCGAGGAGAAATGTATAACAATGAATGTCTACAACAAACTGTAAGAGGGAGGCTGTGTCATGGTTTGGAGCTGCGGCTGGTGATGTTTGCAGTCCTGACAAAACTGATGGAATTATGATCACAGAAAAGGGCTGTATGACTTTGAGCTACCGTGCAATACCATCTGGGAAGCATTTTACTTCACCCTCCGTCACAGACGGCGTGTTCAGTGAAGATGGTCACCAGCAGGTTCTAGGTCAATGCATCTCAAGCCCACATCCACTGCCACTGTACTTAAAGGGAGATGTTAAAGACTTTCTTCAGGCATTTGGATCAACTAAATCCATGACAGTCAATCAGGCAGCAGTGCCTGGACTGGAAACAAGCCATCCTTAAAATATAAATACAACATACCAATTTCGTGCATTTGAATGCAAAACAAATGTGTTGTTTGAGCCAGAGACTGCACTTATGGCTGAACAATACATACATTTTATATCAATTATATCAATACTATAACTTGCAGTACAAAGTTATGGGAAGCTTAAACTTTGTTTCAGAATTATTGAATCTGTTTTTATTGTAAGATGATATATATGACATTATAATATGTATATTAAAATTTTAAATTGTGTAACAAATAAATATAGAATTTAAATTTTATTAAATAACACCAGCTACAATTGTGGCAATATTCGTGTTTGTTGTTCAGCAGAAAAATGTCCAGTGTGTTGGCTGATACACTTTTTGATTTTAAAAATAAAAGCTGGAATCATTTAATTGCATTACAACAACTGGTTTTTAATTATTTTTAATCATACCCACATACAATGTTTGTAATGATTTAGCATTGTTGTGTTTGTCATTGCATTTTGTCTTTGTGGACTCTTGAATCTCATCTTGTTGCTGTATTCTTAGAGTGATTTACATTTCCTGGTGTATTTTCTTGTGCTTAGGAGTTTGCTGAGTATATTGTATTTATTTTAAGTTTAGTTTGTTTTGCGTCTCCCCCTTTCTGTCTCTCATTCTCTCTGTCGCCCTCGTTTTCATCTTCAGTGTCTTTGCGTTTGTCTTTCTAGTCTTATGTCTGTCCCCTCCATGCGTTCCCTTTATCGAGTCAGTCTCGTCTCAGTGTTTGTTTCCACCGTCATCCTGTGTCCGTTCCATCTGTTTCCTGTTTTATTTTGCCTGTCTGTGTCCTGTGTGCATTGTGTTCTGCTTTGCCTCCTCTCTCCTGTCAGTGTGCAATTAGTGTCAGCAGTGGTCCATCCTCTCCTCATCCTGTGTATGTCAGTCTCCCTCTGACTGTTGCTGCATCATCCCGTTTGCTGTATTTCCATGTGGGCCATGTTTCAGTCGTTAATTCCTAGTTGTTTAATTCTAGTGTATAGTTCCTAATTTCTGATTTTTTGTATGTTTTTACACTTGAGTTTATGTAATCACAACAGTAAAGCTACCTGTTTCTGTCCTTTTGGTTCTGAGTCCTGCATTTAGGTCCTACCTCTGCCTGCCACACAGCCACAAACATCTCTTAGGTCGAAGGGCAATCAAACATAATGTTACTTAGTTGCATTCAATTTGCATGCAAGCAAACTAGTTACAGTGGGGCAAAAAAGTATTTAGTCAAATTCAAAATGTAAAATTTTATTTGTCACGTACACAGTCATACACAGTACGATATGTAGTGAAATGCTTGGACAACTGCTCGTGACCTAAAGAGAACAAAAAAGGAAAAGGCTATGAATAAGATAGGAAATAAATATGAAAAATTAAAAAGGGTAAATTTAACTAGGAAGGAATAAAATATAAATTAAGGTTAAAAATGAAATAACTGTACAACACAAATTAGAATGAAGGGTAAATTTAACAAGGAAGGAATAAGATAAAATATATAAATTAAAGTTGAAAATAAAATAACTGTACAACAAAATACACAATATAGAACTGTATAAGAATGTATGAAGAAATATAAATAAATATATACACAATAACAGCAGCGTGATTTAAGTAATGAAGTGTAAACAAATGTTCAGAATGTCCAGTGTGTGTGTAAGAACCATATGTGTGGGTCAGTACTGTGTGGTGGTGTGATTGAGAGACCGTATCGCCTGCGGGAAGAAGCTCCTCCTCAGTCTCTCTGTGTTGGTCTTCAGGGAGCGGAATCGCTTTCCTGACCTCAGCAGAGAGAACAGTCTGTTGTTGGGATGGCTGAGGTCCTTCACCATCTTCCTGGCCTTGGTCCAGCACCGCCTGCTGTAGATTGAGTGCAGGTCAGGTCAGCCACCGATTGTGCAAGTTCCCCCACCTAAAATGATGACAGAGGTCAGTAATTTGCACCAGAGGTACACTTCAACTGTGAGAGACAGAATGTGAAAACAAATCCATGAATCCACATGGTAGGATTTGTAAAGAATTTATTCGTAAATTAGGGTGGAAAATAAGTATTTGGTCAATAACAAAAATACAACTCAATACTTTGTAACATAACCTTTGTTGGCAATAACAGAGGTCAAACGTTTACTATAGGTCTTTACCAGGTTTGCACACACAGTAGCTGGTATTTTGGCCCATTCCTCCATGCAGATCTTCTCGAGAGCAGTGATGTTTTGGGGCTGTCGCCGAGCAACACGGACTTTCAACTCCCGCCACAGATTTTCTATGGGGTTGAGGTCTGGAGACTGGCTAGGCCACTCCAGGACTTTCAAATGCTTCTTACGGAGCCACTCCTTTGTTGCCCGGGCGGTGTGTTTTGGATCATTGTCATGTTGGAAGACCCAGCCTGGTTTCATCTTCAAAGTTCTCACTGATGGAAGGAGGTTTTGGCTCAAAATCTCACGATACATGGCCCCATTCATTCTGTCCTTAACACGGATCAGTCGTCCTGTCCCCTTGGCAGAAAAACAGCCCCATAGCATGATGTTTCCACCCCCATGCTTCACAGTAGGTATGGTGTTCTTGGGATGCAACTCGGTATTCTTCTTCCTCCAAACACGACGAGTTGAGTTTATACCAAAAAGTTCTACTTTGGATTCATCTGACCACATGACATTCTCCCAATCCTCTGCTGTATCATCCATGTGCTCTCTGGCAAACTTCAGACGGGCCTGGACATGCACTGGCTTCAGCAGCGGAACACGTCTGGCACTGCGGGATTTGATTCCCTGCCGTTGTAGTGTGTTACTGATGGTGACCTTTGTTACTTTGGTCCCAGCTCTCTGCAGGTCATTCACCAGGTCCCCCCGTGTGGTTCTGGGATCTTTGCTCACCGTTCTCATGATCATTTTGACCCCACGGGATGAGATCTTGCGTGGAGCCCCAGATGGAGGGAGATTATCAGTGGTCTTGTATGTCTTCCATTTTCTGATGATTGCTCCCACAGTTGATTTTTTCACACCAAGCTGCTTGCCTATTGTAGATTCACTCTTCCCAGTCTGGTGCAGGTCTACAATACTTTTCCTGGTGTCCTTCCAAAGCTCTTTGGTCTTGGCCATGGCGGAGTTTGGAGTCTGACTGTTTGAGGCTGTGGACAGGTGTCTTTTATACAGATGATGAGTTCAAACAGGTGCCATTCATACAGGTAACGAGTGGGGGACAGAAAAGCTTCTTACAGAAGACGTTACAGGTCTGTGAGAGCCAGAGATTTTCCTTGTTTGAGGTGACCAAATACTTATTTTCCACCCTGATTTACCAATAAATTCTTTACAAATCCTACCATGTGGATTCATGGATTTTTTTTTCACATTCTGTCTCTCACAGTTGAAGTGTACCTCTGGTGCAAATTACTGACCTCTGTCATCATTTTAAGTGGGGGAACTTGCACAATCGGTGGCTGACTAAATACTTTTTTGCCCCACTGTATTTTTAGTACTATCGTAGTACTATATACACATAATGAAGAAGTTGCTTTAACTTAGTAAACATTATAATTTTCTGACAACAGTAAAAAAAAATTTTATGTTTTACTAAATTAATCAGAAGTATAAAGAAATATAAGATTAATGGTAACATTTATCGCAAATCACGAATGAGATTTAGTGAAATATCTACATAAGTGTAGTGTTCGGAGTGATCATGAGACACTGTGGTAAAGTTTCACAGGATTATTTGCAGATAGTTATGAATCCAGGATAAACACTGTGGGCTCCAGGAGACGGGGCAGAGGTACTGCAGGCTGTCTGAAGGCACACTCACACACTGTCACAGAAGAGTGCAGGGATCCAAACAAGCTGACTCCAAACTTTTACATGTGTACGTGTGTCTGTAACTGATCAGGATTTTTAGTTGTGTCTATCATCAAAAACTGAGTTGAAGTGTTTTAACTCTGATGGCAAACTCTCCCTAACACGTCCACTTCATGCATGCTTCCTGATCTGTCACGCTCATCAGTGGCTCATGGATGTCTGTACTTGACCACAGAGGCAGAGCATCGTTCAATCCTGCCAGCTGCCTATCTAGGGAGCATTTCAAGGATGACAGACTCCACTTTCTCTGCAGCAAGACAGCTCATAACGTTTTAACAGTGTCTCCCTGTCCTCATACTTCTATATCATCTTCTATAATAGAGAACTATCATTGCAATCTACACTACAGCTCAGAAGTTTGAAGTCCATTAGAAACGTCTTATTTTGAAAAAATACTAAAATTCTTTTTCATATTTTGCAAATTTGTCAGAAATATAAAGAAATTAAAAGAAATGTCAATGATTAAAACTCACATTGATCACTAATTATGATTGATGTTTGCACATTTGTATAACAACAATTACAATTATTTAATTATCAGTTAAACCCACGGATTAACTTTCAGTTCTTACAGTAAGAATCCTCCAACAACCTTTTGTAAGAAACATGTTTTTGTCTTTCTTCAATTTTGAGACCAACTGAACCCACAAACCTGAAGCTCCAGACCCCAAACTAACCAAATGTAATGTTTCCTTAATCAGCACAGTCATTTTAGCTCTTGGTGTGTGATGTCTACTCACAGTTTTGGTGCTTGCTTCTTCGACTTGATCCACGATCGTCTCCACAGCATCTCTCTGCTGTTTCCTCTCTCCTCATGCTTCTCTTCATGCGTCCTGTCCTCAGATATAATCCAACCAGCTGCCTCCTTGTTTCCAGCTTGACTTGTTTAGCAGAATTTCCAGTTAAGATAAATCCAGAAAAGTTGTCCTGCTTCAAAAGCTCCTCCAGCTGCCTGTCTTGTTGTCCTCCTCTTCTTTTGCATTTTTGTATTTGTATTTTTTGGACTTCATGTTGCCATGACAACATATCACAGAGCATTATGGTAGATTAAATCAGGGGCTTCTGTCCTCCTGCAGAACTGTTGGTGATGTCGTGGGGATTTAAAGTTGTGTTCGTGAGGTTTATCTTTAAACTCACTGATCCTGCAAGAGCAGGAATTAAACTACAAACCTTCATAGTCCCCATCAGTACTGTTCATTCTGCTCTGCAGCAGTGGTCACAGGGGCAGCTTTGAGTAGTTTAAGCACGTTTTTATGACATGTTTATGAACAGCTGTCTGCTCTGATGTTTACTGGGTCCTTGAATGTGTCATGTTGACGTCCTGGAGTAACACAAACACACAAACCTGTTTTATTCTGAACCACATTTATGTTTTCACTTTGTAGTTCTAAGAGCTGATTCCTGTGTTGTAGTCCAGATAGAAGAGGAACACTGGAGCCTTTGCATGGTTTAGTCTGGGGTCAATGTTTTATGTAGCAGCTCCACCTACAGTTCAAACAGAGGAATTGCAGATAAAGCGTCAGGCACCCATCCATGCTCACTGATCTGTGTCCTTTTGATGCTTTTACTTTGACATCTCATAAGAAATAACAAGAAAAATCTCAAACAAATCCACTGAAACTGATCATGAGCTACAGTGTAAAACAGACTGTTAGTGTTCTAGACTGCAGTGGTTCCTATCTCGAACTTTACGGTCAGCTCATGATCAGTAGTTACTTTAATTTCCTGTTATCAAATGAAAGAGAAGGCCAACTGCTAAACAGCTGAACAAATAATATAAATCAGTTGTTTTAATTCAGATTGGTAACAGCATAAACTGCTTTCCAAAAACAACGTTTTCATATAGGTAAATGCTGCAACGCAAAGATCCTCTGTATGTCTGGAAATACATACATTAAATGCATTTAAAGGATTTTCTTTCATTTTATTTCTTGAATTGGAATTTTAATCGCCAATAATAATTACACATTTAAGGAGGTTGATACAATACTGAACAAATATTCAAGAGGAAAGACTCTCTCTCTCTCTCTGTCGGCAGGTCCCAGTTCATACCTATATTGTTGTTGTTGTTGGGGTTTCTCTGTAAATGATCAGGTACAGACACATGACTGAAAATGAATGTAAAAAGTAAGTTCAAAGAAACGTTTTAGTAAGTCTTCCAAAAAGCCTGACGGCCTATTGCTCAAGACCCAAAACAAAAAGAAAGTCAAGTGGCCAACTAGGAACTGAATGGGACACACTGCTTCTTTATGTTGGCGGTGGCTGTAGCTCAGGTGGCAGAGCAGGTCAGCCACTAATCAGAAGGTCGGTGGTTCGATCTCCAAATATCCTTGGGCAAGATACCCATGTTTGCCTACTGGTGGTGGTCAGAGGGCCCGATGGCGCCAGTGTCCGGCAGCCTCGCCTCTGTCAGTGCGCCCCAGGGCAGCTGTGGCTACAATGTAGCTGCCATCACCAGTGTGTGAATGTGTGGATGACTGAATGTAGTGTAAAGTGCTTTGAGGTCCTTAGGGACTGAGTAAAGCGCTATACAAATGCAGACCATTTATGTTGCACTTTAAGAAGCTTTATAAAATCAAGCAGCTTGAAAAAGGTTATAATTCAAACAAATACATATTTCTAATGGTGGTATGAAAATAGGGGACAGATGTTACTTTTAATCAAAGACAGATCCATATTGTTAAGTGATCAGTTTAGCTTTGTCAGGTCACAATATGCTCAGGGAGAACGAAACATGAGTAGAAGACATCACCATTTTGAAGGGTAATAGTTTTTTAAAGAATTGCTCTGAGTAAATCTGTGCTATTGTAATTTGAAGTAAAGAAATCATTCTACATTTTATTTTGCTTTATTTAATTGTTTCATAGACACAACAGCCTTCTTCCATATTTCTTTATACACAGTTGTTCCTGCAAAAGATGGAAGTTGTACAAGCCTTTTACAGCTCCCAACATTTCTGTTTCTTTGACTGTATTGCAACTGTAGGACAGAGTCTCTTCAGGAGTCTTTTCTGCTGGAGAACAGATGCCACACCTTAAATCCACAGTGTTAAGAGAAAGCATGGAACTCATTCATTTCTAAGCCCTGATTACAGCCCTGAAATACAAATTCAACACCTTGAATCAACTTCAGATGTCTACATCATGTATCAACAACTAACAAGGAGACAGGCCTCACCTGGCCATGAAATATACTTTGTAAACTGTCAAATTATATGTTAACCTCTAAAAACGGGAGACCATGTATATAAGCTCTTTGCATGATCTTACACTGGGGCAGTGAGTTTATAGCAAATCCTTTTAAAATGCATCGACTGACAAAGTAGCCTCCCTGCACATATATAACAGGAATTGTGAAAATGGACATGGCTGTAATTCCTTTGATGCACACGCTTCTTGGGGCCTTGGATGTCTAAGATTGTGAGTCCAGTTCCAAAAAGTTCAGTGTTTTCATTGAATGACCTGTGCGGGTTTTCCTACATCTTGCAGTGCAGTAATACTTGAGGAGACTAAAAGTGAAATAATAAAAACGAAACCTTTTGAAACAGTAAAACATTAAACAGAAACAAACCTACTCTGTACACTACCCGAAACTAAAACAAAAAGTCAAACTAAAATTGAAAGAAAATTAAAACGAATTAGAAAATACAAAACTGCAACAAGTCATCGCAAGTTTCCTATCGCCGTCCCACCCTTTACCCACAGTCTCACCCTGCTTTTGTCTTTGTTTGTCAAACAAGTGCACTGCTGTCGTACCTGTAGTTCATAGCAGGGATGCAAAGTGTGAGAGGGGCTGTATAAACAAGATTTTGGAATAACTTAAAATAAATAAAAAGGTGTAGATTTAGATTACTAGATGATGAACCAATTCTGGCATCTGTGTCTCCTCGTGAGGTATAACTACAACACTGACCCCTATTCACGATTCCGTGGAATTACACGTGAGCCGACGCGTGAATTTTACAGTACACTCACCTCTTCCTTATTTAGGTACCAGAGACGAAGCAGCAACAAAATAATTTGCCTTTAAATTCTGATTAACAGCGAAATAATATTCCCTTTTCTGTCACCTCATCATATTTGCTCTCCCCTCAGCCCATCATCGCGTCCATATGCAGCAATGGCGCAAAGAAGAATGTACTCAACATTTTCACTTTTGAGAGGAGAAGAAGACAAAGGGGAAATGGCGCCATTTACTGTTGAAAGTTACCGAACTTCTTAGTCAAGACTAAGATGGATCTTTAAGAGCTGCGAGCACCTGACACTGATCAGTGTTACGGTGTAGTGTCTGCGTGGCAGTGGAGCCACAGAGGTAGGCGGAGGAGCTGCGCTTCTGTTGCGCAATGCGTAGTATCGGGCTGTTGGGTCAGCACAGAGGAGTGCACGTTCTTATTTCTGGTCAACTTTAACTGACAGCAAAGCCTCGGTAGCTTAACTGTCAGCTTTTACGCCAACGCGAAGAAGCGTGAGAGCTGAAAGCTTGGTGTCGCGGTGTGAGAGCTGAATGCGTCCCGATTTTCTGCGAGTGCCGCTGAACTCCGAACAGGTGTTGGGAGGCGCGCCGCCCGGAGAGCGAACATGTCCAATGGGAGAGAGACAAACGCCGCGGAAAAGTGAGTACGGGAGGCGAGTGAAAAGTCAAGGACACGTCAAAAGTTGGAGTTGTTTCCCACAAAGTGTTTATGTGTGGGTCTGTCCACTTCAGCGGTGACATATCGCCCGGCAAATGTTGAAAAGCCACCTGTGCAGATCTATAAATGTGATTATTCGCCTTTGTCTGTAGCAGGGAAACGTGAATGAGCAGAACTTTTTTCAATGTTTTTAAAAAGTTTGTGCTGCACCAGGAAGGAGACTTGTGTAGTTTCGCATTCTTTCACGTAGTGAAACGGAGAGTGTTACTTCAAACTACAAGTTAAAAAAACTCAATTAGGCTTCCGTATGTTTTTAATCGAATATTTTGTCCCACTTGCTGCGATCTTATTAAACAACGAGTCTTTTAGGCAAATTTCACAAAGTAAACACGCCTGCATGTAAACGCGGATGTCAGCTTTAACTGGGAGGCATGCTAATCGCTGAACCCGAATAGATCTGGTCCATTATCTCATGCTAATACTGCAAGGCTTGTTTTACCCTGAGTCACAGGTGTGTGTGTGTGTGTGTGTGTGTGTGTGTGTGTGTGTGTGTGTGTGTGCAGCAGCTCCTCTGAGATGACCCTGAAAGAGTGTTTGGATGACTGTATGGAGGCGTTGGATCTCTTCCTTAACAACCACTTCAATGAGAGCCTGGAGAAGCTGCGACCAAGGTGACACAACAATCCATAGTCAGGTTTTAGCTCTCCGGAGGTTTCATGTAACTCTTACGATGCAGGCTGTATGCGCTTGTGGTGTTCTTGCTTTGTTTCACAGTGTTCACATTTTCAGTGTGATGTCAGCAGTATTTTAGCCTTTGGTGATATTTAGAGACTTATATGGTGTGAACCGTGAAGCAGTGGCCTTCCTGTCAGGCTTCAGTTCTCCAGGATATGAAGTGTTTGCCGAAGCTGACGCCCAAGGTCTGACTGATTCAACAGCGTACAGACTGTTAGGCCTGCAAAATAAACACTGTGCACAAGACGGACTGGGATGGTGGAAGAGATAGAAAGAATAAAAAGAGCCAGATATTTACTCTTATCTTTGCGCAACAGGGAAATGCAGTAACTACATGTTTGCTTACAGCCTGAGGTGTGTGATGTTGATCCTGCAACTCTGTGTTTTTATGTAGAGTGAATGAGAGCATGTACCATGCTCTTATCTACGCCACAGTGTTGGAAATGCAGGCAATGATGACTTTCCAGCAGGATGACATCACCAATGCAGGAAATACCATGAAGAGTGCCCAGGAGGTCTGTCAGAGGTCAGGATGTCGAGATTGTTGTCCCCTGATTCTGTCTTACAAAGGTTAACGATGGTAACACCCCCCAATCCTCAGCTTGGATGCAGTGAACTATTCTTCCACATTCCATGAGCCACAGAGGCAAATATTAAGAGCTGCATGTACTTTTATGGCTCCCATGTGACCATAGTACCAGTTTGACTGTGTTTGCATAATAGAATTCGCAATAGCAACTTCTTAGATAAGAGAAAATAGACACATTTGATTGGCAAATGGTTGATGTGTCAGATAACATGGCTGCAGTAGTCAGTGTCTGAGTGTCCTGAAGTGCCATTTGATTTTTATTTTCAGGTTTCGACGGAAGTCTTCCAGCCTTTCCAACAAATCAGCCGGGGGGTCACTTTCTGAAGGTAAAAGGCTTAAATGTGCCACTCGTGTAGTTTTAAAGGATCCTTCCAAAAATGCAGTGGAGAAATGTCTACTGTAAGTCATTTTATTTAGTTCCATTTTTTTGAAGAAGCCAATTTCCCCATCTGCCTGTACTTAAATAGATATCTTTAAACACCCCTGGACGTTGCATATTCGGTGGGGAAAACGTTTCTTTACTCATGCCAGTTCTTTCTGCAGTCTAGGAAGAGTCTGACACTAAGTTACTACATCTGGATGAACAGAATCCACATTTTGGAATCCTCTCAAAAAGTTCCATTACACATTGATATACCAACGTGATCTCAGACACTGCTAAAAAACTGATCATAAGCGTGCATAATTTTTACTGTGTGTGCCACCTTGGTTTAATGTGATACCATTCCAACATGCTGTCATGTATTTTGCATGTAGTTTTTTCCAGTGTAGCTGAGGCTGATGGGAGTGCAGGTTGTAGACATATATAGGAAAAATGAAAATGACAGTTGAGCTAAGAAAAGAAAACCAGGATAACCAAAGAATTACAGTTTAACAATGCATGGAAGTGTTACTAATGTTGGCTCAAAATTATCCTGCAACCAAAGTTATAGATGTTGAGTATTTCAGAATGCAGCTATGTGATTGGCTGGCAGACTCATACTTGTGCCTGTAGATCTGCTTTAACAGTGTGACTTAAAGTGCCTTAAACAGATCAGAGAACCTAGAAAAAGGAAAATGAACAATAGTTGTTCCAGCACTGACGGACCCCAGCTATTAATGAACACATTCAGGCAACTTTTGTTTTTCATTCCTTGCTGTGATGCAGCAGTGAAACCATTCTTTCTGCAGTTGACTCGCCGCTCTGAACCGTTGAGGCTAGGACCCTCAGCTCAGAGTTCTTCCTCTCCACATTGCCACATTCTTGCATAAAGGGGCCTGTATGTCTGATATTATAGGGTCTTGCACTATATCAGGGGTGTCAAACTCAAATACACAGTGGGCCAAAATTCAAAACTGGAACAAAGTCGCGGGCTAACTTTAATATTTATTGAAAAAAAAATCTTCCTCCAGATATAAGAATGAATCTTTTCTTATGGACTCAAATAAGTTTTGCTGGAAAACTGAATATGGAACAAGCAAAGCTTAATACTAAACAATATATATATTAGCTGTATAATACCAGTAGGCCAGCTCTAATAGTAATTTGGTATGGCTTCGCGGGCCAAATGTAATTAGGCTGCGGGCCAAATTTGGCCCACGGGCCAGAGTTTGACACCTATGCACTATATAAATAAAATGTATTCGAACTGATAAGCTGACTAAATGTCTTCAGTCAGGATTGCATATGGAGGGTTAAGCTAGGAAGCACCTGCCTGGTAGATGAACACCAAACACAGGAGTATACCTAGATTTTACACTTCATCATATATAATTTATCATTTAATCTGTGTATACATGGATGTGTTTTTGCAGTGCAGCTCCATGCAGAAGTCTGTTATGCAGAGTGTCAACTCCAAAGAGCTGCCCTCACCTTCCTGCAGGTGCAGTATGCTAATATCCTTCTAACAAAGTAACAATTTCTCTACACTTTCAAAAACAGCACAACCTCCCAGTCTAGTCTTCTTAAGGCTGCACAAGCTGTAGAACCTGCCTCATATAACACATAGCATGCAAAAACCATTTGTGTCATGTTAAATTTGTTTGCAAACAACACACAGGTAAACTGTAGCGATGCATTCCTTGCACTGTTTTGCAGGATGAGAACATGGTGAGTTTTATCAAAGGAGGAATCAAAGTACGAAACAGTTACCTTATTTACAAGTAAGTAAACAATGAAACAAGAAGCTGTTTTTAAGTAAATGTGTAATGTTTATAATGCAGTATAGTAATTAAAGTAATTCTGAACTTTACTTTCACTTGTCTGTATTTAATGTCTAAACAGAAATCAGTCACTAAAACATATTTGCACTGTGATTATTAAACGGCTACTTCACCAGTTTTACAGTTGAAGGATTTGCTGATTTATCACAACTGCAAGTCCAGAATATTGTGAGATACAAGAAATGATGAAGTCAAAGCAGTCTCGAATAAGTGTTTCCTGAACGCTTCCATGTTTTTACTTTTCATTAACCTCTGTAGTAAAACGGTGATATGATAAGCTGTGTGATTAGAAATGCTTGTCTTTCATAACGCAGAGAGCTGCATTCCTTCATAAAATCGCACCGCTGTCTCAAAGAGCCCAGCCACGTTCACTTAGAGGGAGGAATAGCATTCGGGATAGGGGCGTTTAACCTGGTATGTCCCACATTATATATTTGCACTGCTGGGTGGCTGCATGTGTATAATTACGTGTTTGTATTATTCCGTTTATCAGATCTTCTTTGCTTACAGACTCTCTCTCTCTTCCCTCCGCGGATACTCAAAGTTTTGGAGTTTGCAGGCTTCTCTGGAGACAAGGTGCAATGAACATACACGCCCACCTCTGTGTATTTAATCATTAGCTGACAGCTGTTATTTTATGATACTTTCTGTTTTCTTTTTAATCCTGTTCAGGAATACGGCTTGTCTCTTTTGAACGATGGTGCGACGGGGATGAACTTGCGCTCTATGCTGTGTGCTCTGCTGCTGCTCTGCTACTACACCTTCCTCACATTCATACTAGGTAGTGCTAAAAATCAGGGTTTTTTTTTAATCATTCCTACAAGACGCCTGTGTTATATTATATGTCCATTTTATCCTCTCAGGGACAGGCGAGGGAGAGGTGGTGGAAGCTGAGAGATTGCTGAAACCTTTCCTTCTGCGTTACCCACGGGTAACTTACTCTAATTATTTATAAAAGCTTTATAAAAACTTGTCTGTATTCAACTATTGTCCTTACTGGACTAGAGACTATGAGACCTTTCAGTCAGGTTTCAGGGCCTTTTGTGGTACTGAGTCTGCTTTTATCCTTCTATCTCAGTTTTGCTGGACTTGAGTGCTGCTTTTAACCTTTTTGACTGTGACTTACTCAGTGAGCGCTCGGAGACTGTGCAGCAGTCAAGCATGTGACTCCCCCTGGGTAACACTTTCCTATGTCACTTAATGTGACACCTGGAGTTCCACAGGCATCTGTCCTGTTCTGTTTTTCTTTGCTGCATGCTCCCTCATGGTCAAATTATCTGCTAACATAACATTTCTTGTCATATACAGATGATTTATGGTTGTATTTACCTTTTGAGTCTTGGAAATCACTATTACATAAGAAGGCTCGATGAGTACATTTTTGGATATCCCACACTTTCTTACAGTTAAGTCAGTTCAAAACCGAAGCTCTCCAGTATTAACTGAGAGGCTGAAGCATTACCTGAGCTATTTAACTCCTTTTATTAAAAACACAGCTTAAAAACTTGTGACACGTTTACAATTAGACAAACAAATCAATGCTGCGGTAAAGATCAGTTTTTTCCACCTCAGAAAAACCTCCAGACTAAAAACATCTTTGCAACCTTCTGATCTGCAAAGGATTATGCATGTCTTTGTTACTTCTAAACTGGAATATATTGGAGTATAACTCTATACTGTTATTAGCCTTGCACTGGCTAATTACAGAATCCAGTATCCAGAAGCCTTTAATGGGGTTGTATATACATATGTGGTAGATAATGCTGCAGGATCATTAATGTTGGCTTCTCGGTCAGTCTGATCACGTTGTGGTCAAACTTATTTCAGAAGGAGCTCGTGTCTTTGCTGTTGTTGCACTGAAACTCTGACCTCAGACATCAGCTGTAACAGGTTTTGTATTTAAGGACAAACCTTTTTTGTTAAGCGTTTGGAAAATGCTGGTGTCTAGAACTGTAATTGGATGATGGGCTGCTGTTGGGACGTGTCATGTAAACATGGTGAATGTGTGCAACGTCAGTTTTGTTATTCTATTTTATTTTAGTGTAAAGCACTTTGGTTTTAAAAGTGTTATAACGATGTTGTTTACCAACTGTGTGTTAGTCTCCTGTAAATGACTCACAGACTGGGGTGGATATGCATTGTTGCTAACAGACAACATTTGAGGTGGAAACATTATGTGAGAAAATCAGTTCCTGTCAGTTTAATTGTGATTGGTTGATTCAGTCTGCAAGTGTGAGATAAAATGGAAAAAGGAGTCCTAAAAACATTTGAGGCTATTTTATTGAACTTTTCAGGGTTTCCTTGTGACTAGCTGGCCTGTAACTACAGGGGTCCAACAAAGAATGGCCACGCATCATACTGATGTCTTCGGAAATTTATTTCTCTCTCTCTCTCACTCTTATTGTCTTCAGATACCGTGAAAACTGAAGAAACACAAAGTTTACAACATAAATGTTTTGAGCTTATCAGTCTCTCATATCAGTGTCCATAAACAGTCTTGTGCAAGCAGAACAGAAAAATGCACAATAATGGATATCACAAAAATGTCCTCTCATTACCACTGTAGAACACGTATGCAACATTATACAAACAATATACATGAAACCATACCGTGTGCGCCTCTTGGACCACATGCAGAATAACATTAACGCTGAGGCTGTAGATGCATCGGTAGCCATGTATCCATGCTAGCTCCACAATGCCATGGTTGTGCTCTCAACCAAACTCTGGTCATGTGACAATTACAAACTTTACCTCATACAAACATTACAGCACTTTACACATTACAGCATGAATCTATCACAGAAACATGAAATAACCAACTTTATTTTAACTGTCTCAGGGACAGTTACATGGCCTGCTGGTTAGTGTGTCAGCAGTTAGTTTACCAGCTATGGTAAACCTTCGAGGTAGTCATGATGTTTCAACCATATACTGTACCACAGACTAAACTATGATTCAAGCATTTAAAAAAAACCCTTGAAGACAGCTATCACCCCCAACCCAGTAATGTCTTTTGCAGTCCAGAGCAGCTCAGTTCAAGGCTGTCATAATCAAACGCTCTGCTACGTTAGGCAGCAGAATATAGCTTCCAGTTTTCCTTCCATGTTGTGAGTCCCATGGAAATAAAATCTCTTGTTTAATCAATACAAAGAATGAAAACTAGCGTGCCTGCACTCCTGTCAGTGCCATTGTGTCTTTTGTAACTGTCGGTAGCACTGGCTGCTCTTCAAATACGTCCATGTTTACATAACGAGTAAGTATTTGGAGAAGAGTCTTTTGGTTTGCTGCTTCAGATTTGACTGATTTTATTTTTTAAAATAAATACACCAACTTATGGAACGTCGATACTGTTCTTTAGAGTTCATTATTAACGTGTCATTTCTGTTTTGATGTTTAAATGTTTTAGTTTTGATGACATGGCAGAAGCTGACTGCATTGTAGTCAGCACTGTGACAACTGGCTGATTAATAAACACATTTCTGATGATCAAATTGTTTTTTTAATCTAAATGTGACCTTTTTTAAGTTCCCCATTAACTGAATGTGTTTGGGTTTCTAACATTTGGCCAGGCAGTGCAGGACACAGGGCTGTAGGAATTTTTAACTCATAATTTTTAGTATTTGAAGTCAGCACAGTAGTATGGTGGTTAGCTGGATTTGAATCCAACAGCCAGCCTTTCTGTGTAATGTTGGCATAGGTTTCCAGGTACTCTGGCTTTCTCCCACAGTCCAAAGACTGTTTAGGTTAACTGGTGGCTCTAAATTGTCTCTAGTGTGAATGTGAGTGTGAATGGATGTCTGTCCCTCTCTGTTAGCCCGCTATGTTGGCGAACTATCCGTAATGTACCCCGTCTCCCTCCTTATGACCACTGGAATAGGCTCCATCCCAGTTCTGACTCTGAATTGGATAAGCAGAAGAAAATGGATGGTGGGATGACATTAGTTGAACTCATATTTGCACACACGAGAGTAGCTGATAAGAGTGGAACTTAGCAACAAAGAACCTGTATGGAGTAATGTGGTTAAACTTTGACCAGTTGCAGTTCCATACACAGTGAAGGATCCTTATAGTGGTCAGAACAAACGTATGATAACAGATGGGAATTTTGGCCAAAAAGGCAAAACCGTATCATTTATTATTGCCAAACATTTCTGTTTTTTGTATTGCTTGTAAATGTATATTGTCTCTGACGGGTTCACGCCATAGTTTTCACACAGTCGTTGATTGTATTCACGTTGCCATCCATCCACACCTTGATTCCTTCGACCCGATACTGTCTCAAACTTCCACTCGCACGATCCTTGCCGAGGTCTCTCGTCCATGTCACGCTTGCTTCATGCCATCACTACCACTCCGCATGACGCACATTCTCGTAAATTCACAATCCTTCTCTCTGCTCCACCTTTTACTCACAGCCCATCCCAGAGAACAAACTGAGCGCTCGGATGAAAATTTCTTGATCAAACACTGCCAAGAATGATTGTTGTGTGATGTGCCTGCTTCCAGGTAGATGAAAATTTAACAGTGTTTAGATTTGTACATTTTTCTCTTTTCTCTAGGGGGCCATATTCCTCTTCTTTGCTGGTCGAACTGAGGAAATCAAAGGGAACATTGATGAGGTGTGTCAAGAAAACATTGCTTGATTGCACTTCTTGAGGGTATGAGGAGCATTTATGATACGTCACTTGCTGTGGCAGTGTTTCTATGTTTTTAAGGAAATGAGCTCCAAAAAACCAGCGCCCAGTGTTAATATTAAATGTACAACATGCCTTGTCACTGTCCGTGTTCTTCTGCTCTACGGTTTAATTTCTCTGCGCTTCCAGGCAGTGAAATTCTTTGAAGACGGCTGTAAGGCCCAGCAGACATGGAAGCAGTTTCACCACATGTGCTACTGGGAGCTGATGTGGTGCTTCACGTACAAGCGTGCGTGGAAGATGGCGTACTTCTACGCTGACCTGCTGAGCAAGGAGAGTCGTTGGTCCAAGGTACAGAAATTATGACGGGAGAAGATCAGAATAAAATTTATTGTCAGACATTTTGAGGATTTAATACATGAATCCTTTCTTTATGGTTCTCCCTGTTAGGCCATGTATGTGTACATGAAAGCTGCTTACCTCAGTATGCTGCCTAAAGATGAGGCCAGGCCTTTTGGGGAGGACGAGGTAGAACTCTTTAGGTAAGCAGGGATTATATCCTTACTTCCTCTTTACCAGTATAGATGCTGTGAGGTGAGCGGTATAGTTCACGTAAATGTCTCTGTGCTTTTTGCTTACAATACAGACAATATTTAAAAAAACATAGCTACTGTGATGGCATCCTCTGCTTTCTGTTGTTCTGTTTCAAACAGTTGGGACCAGCATTTCTGCCGTCGCCATCTTGGTTGCAAAAAAATAACTAGACACAATAAAGAGGGACGTAGGTCACTGCGTCACATTCATTGGTTTGTGAATAACAGGTCCTTAACCAATGAGCATGTGGTTTCGTACAACAGATAACCCTCCATTCTGAAACGTGACATGCCTAAAAACAGAATTTTATTTCTTCAATAAGTAATATTACCACAGGTATCGCCATCTGGCGCTTTCAGTTAGAATACAGGTTTCAGGCACTTTGGTTATTGGTTTCATTTTTCACATGGATGAACACCGTGGTACATTTTACAGCTAAATGGGAGGGATATTTTTCCTTTAGAATATGAAGAAGACCAAACTTTGATGTGAAAATGTTAATTAGTGTCTTCCTGCAGATTGAGTAGGCACCAGTTTGTGGAAGCCAACATGTTGCCCTGCCATCTTGAATACAGTGGCCTGGATGGACATAGCTATTCCACTTAATCGTGTTTAATCACATATGTGGTTAGAGACCATCCACATATGTAGCAAAGGAGAAAGGAACTCACAGGTTTCTTGAAAAACGGAAAGGAAAGAGACAACATGACTGGCATCTGAATAAAATCTTATCCTCTTCCTCCTTACCTCAAGCCTCATCTCCTGATCTCACGTCAGGGCTTTAACAAAGGAAAGCGTGAAATGACATTCTTATTTATTCCCAATATTGTTGCAATTAGTTATTGTCAGCAAATAGACATGCACTCGTCAAATCTCCAGACAGCTAACAACAAAACCACAAACCAAACCACAAAAACATCTTGTTGTTAGCTAACATTATATTAGCTGGTTATAAGCTAACATTAAGCCAGCTAATTATTGGCTCAAGGGTCCTAAAAGTCAAACTTTCCCTCTGATAAAAAGAGATTACATCCTTACATCACATGGGAGTTTATTTGCTAAGTCCAACAATGTTAAATCCATGTCAAAGAAATTTTCACTACTAACACTAACTAACAGCAGCTAACAGCAGCTAATAGTGGTAGCCCTCAGTAACTCACCTCCGTATCGCAGTCACTGGAAAGAAGTGAGCTTCGCTGGTCAATCGATTTTTATCCTTTCACAAAGTCTTGTAGCCTACTTTACAATAAATAGACACGGACACATATTGACAGCTGAGGTAAACAGCAGAGTAACAGCCTACACTCACTACGATGCCAAACAGTCACATGGTGTACTTAGTAACTGAATCATTCGTTGGTGTGTCTTTGTATATCCCCTGTCATTTTAGACAAGTGCCCACCTTGAAGCAGAAGATAGCGGGGAAGTCTCCTCCAACGGAGAAGTTTGCAATTCGTAAAGCCAGACGCTACAAGGCTGCCCTCCCAGTCAGGTTACCTGTACCAGTGCTGGTAAGAGTTACGAAATAAAATAAACACATATAACGACTGCTATGTTTGATTAAAAGAGCGTCCCAACAATATGAACTGCTTCATTACAGGAAATGATGTACATGTGGAATGGATTCAGTATGATCAACAAGACACCAGAGCTAACTGAAGGCATGATGCAGACGTTGGTGGAGGCAGAGCGCTCTCTACTGGAAGCTCCTGGTATTGCTGCCCTTTTCCAAACTGTGAAACAGGAACACGCAGTTTTTCATGTTTGCTCATGGTGTCTGCTCCGTCCCCTGCAGTAAACGAGTACACAGTGGACGACCGCTGTGTGATCCACATGTTGAAGGGCCTTTGTTTGAAGAATCAAGGCCTCCTCCAGGCTGCTGAGGAGTGCTTTAACAAAGTGTGTTCCAGGTGAGCTCTAGCAGAGTTTCAAACGCAGGCAAGTTATTTCCTGCTCACAGTGAAAGCAGTTTCTTCAGAATCAATTAATCTTGTGTGAACAAATTAATATCAGCCTTTCATTGCAACGTTTTTTTTGGCAACACTGGTTAACACACTGTGTTTTCTTGAATTAGTGGCAGAAGAGGGAGTACTTCAGAATCTTACTACTTTCTTCTACTAAAACCTGTAATACAAGCTTTTTACATCAGTGTTTTCTCTGATTTTCCAAACATTGCATAAATTCTGCAGGTCTTCCTTTTAAAACGTATCAGGGTAACTCTTCATTGGACGTCCTTTCAGTGCCCTGTTTGTTTTGCAGCCATAAAACTCTCATCTCACTACGTCACAGTGTGAATATTTGCGTGGCAATCAAGAAGGACTTCCAGCTTAAATTACACTGACAGTCCTCATGAGAGACGTTTGTTTATTCACCAAATTGGTCAGCCACCTGCAGCACAACCCTCAGCCTTCCCAAGGATGCCACATTGAGTACAGTGCAGGATCAACATCATAGCCTATGTCTTAAATGAATGTCCGTGTTGAATGAATATTTAACTCGCTTCTTATTGCAGTGAAAAGAAGATCAGGTTTGACCACTACTTGGTGCCCAACTGTCTCGTGGAGCTCAGTCTGCTTTACATAGACCAAGGCAGAAGGGATGAAGCTATTAAAATACTGCACAAGGCCAAGTAAGTTACTCCTTCAGTCTTCACTCTCCATATTATTGTGAGACTGCAGCATTCTGTTTTGAATATAAAAGTTTGCACTACTTTTCTACCATTTTAGCGGCACTGGCAGGGAGCTAGAACCTTATTCAGCTGGCTTTCAACTGAACAAGCCCACATAGTGTGCCTCACATAGCCACGCGTTTTTGCTTCCATTTGAGTTCAGTCTGAGCAGATGATGAGCCCAGCTTCACTTTAGTGCCAATGGAATGTAAATGAGTAGTAAATGACACTAATTAGTTGGACGGAAGTTTAAAGTGCTGGCATGCTGCACCACAAAACAAAATTAGGTATACACTCGCTGGTCAGTTCATTAGGTACACCTTGGGTTGTCATGATAGCGGGTACGTAGCAGTCATAAAGGACTGCGCACAGTGTGCCAAGATAATATCCCCAGCAAAATTATCTCACAATCAGCCTGAACTGTTAATACAAGGCAGGGTGGATCCATGCTTTCATGTTGTTTATACCAAACGTGACCCCACCTGAACGCTGTACAAGAAGTCGAGACTCATCATACCAGGCAACTTTATTCCGATCTGCTATTGTTCAGCTTCAACGAGCTCATGTGAACTCAAGACTAGCTGACAGGAGTGGCAACCCAGTGTGGTCTTCTGCCGTTGTAGTCCATCTGCATCGAGCTTCAACACCATGTGTGTTCAGAGATGCTCTTCTGCATACTTTGGTTATAACAAGTGGTTTTGTTATTTTATTTTATGGTGTGTTAGTATTGTAGTTGATAGGTTATGGCCTGTAAATGGTAAATGGCCTGTATTTGTATAGCGCTTTACACAACCAGTCATCCACCCATTCACACACACATTCACACACTGGTGATGGCAGCTACATTGTAGCCACAGCCACCCTGGGGCGCACTGACAGAGGTGAGGCTGCCGGACACTGGCGCCACCGGGCCCTCTGACCACCACCAGTAGGCAACGGGTGAAGTGTCTTGCCCAAGGACACAACGACCAAGACTGTCCAAGCCGGGGCTCGAACCGGCAACCTTCCGATTACAAGGCGAACTCCCAACTCTTAAGCCGTTATCTTGGCGTAGTGTAAAATTGAAGCACTACGAAACAGCTCGTGTGTATCCAAAAGTAAACAACATTAGTGTACTTGTAAAACTCACAGAATCCTGAAATGCAAAATTAGGAAAATGATGTTTTTTAGGGGTTAAATAGGACTGCAGTAAAATGGTTGTTAGCAACTGTAGGGAACACTAGAGGTCACCCTATCCCTGTGTAACCATGTACGATCCATTAGCTGATAATGACTCCAGCTCTTCAAGCGTGATCCTCTTTAAGGGTGCCGATGCCAAACACTTTTATCCATTTCTCATCCATCTGCTTGTACTTTAGAAACGTGCATCCAACAGCAGCATATAATGTGTATGGCAAGTTAAGTTTCATTGCAGGACACGCCTTTACCACGTCTGCTGTTCTGACTTACAGGCACAACTACAAAGACTACTCCATGGAGTCTCGCACACAGTTCAGGGTGCACGCTGCTCTTGCCAAACTCAAGGCTGATCCCGGTGAGGATGATGACACCCACCTCTAAGACTGCTTGGGCTCCTTCCGCTGGAGTCTCCGATTCCCCTCACAGTTACAGCTACTTCAGTTTTTGACCAAAGTGCCTTTTTCAACAAGAGTACACTGGGTATGGTATTGCTGTGGTCAGGTTTACCTTTGTGTGATCATATGCACTCCACAATTTAAGCTGGACAAAGGTGTAATCTGTAGAATATTTGTCAGTGAGGCACAGCTGAGGGACCTTTAATTTCACCACCTGCCACAGGTTAACACACACTTATAGGCCATGGTTTTATTGTTTACACTGATAAACACCAAATCTTAAGCAATTGGAAGCCACGAGAAATATTTAATAGAATGAAAACCTAATAAAATGCAATGAATTTATTTTACTGTTCTAAAAGAGCTCTGTGTAATATGCAGTAGTCACTCCCGTGACGTCTAAGTACTACGAACCCTAACACATTAAAATATATTTGGCTTCTGAAAGTAATGTTTCTCCCAAATGTGGACTTTTTTTAAAATTCTGCATTCCTACAGACACACAAAAACTTTAATTTACCCTCAAAGTTTTTATTTTTCCCCACCAGCGAGTTTGGGTTGGTGTTACTTCATCATCACCGATGAGAACTTGGACCTTACAGGGTTAGACGCTGCTACTGCCACGGGTTTGGTAGTGTATGAGGTGTTGAGATGGCTAGAGCATTTCATGTGCAGCTGCACAAACATATTTTAGACAAAGATAACGAGCATGAAGGAGGACTGGCTCGTGCACTGCGCGCCCATTCTGTACGGGTGCAGCATAAGAGCACGGCAGAGCCAGTGAGGCTAAACTACGGCTTACTGCTGTTCACACTCAGCGAGTCGGTGCCGAGACACGACGTGCGCTTTTCAGAAAACTTGAGTGTAAAAATTATTTTTGTATAAATAAATTGTTCTCATGGATATCTGCAATCATGAAAATTGCTGAACTTGGCCTCGTGTCATGTTTTAAACACACCCACACCATCTGTGCAGAGGTTTTATTTATCTGGAGCAGTCCTGAAAAACTAAGTTGAAAGTTGGAATCGTCACATCTTCACAGAAGGACAAAACTTATTTTTAGCCATTTGAACGGTTCCATTGAACTGTACTACACAGCACACCTTCAAAACTATCAAACACAATCTGACCCAGGCCCAACAGTTATTTACGTCTTTAACGACTCGGTCCAAGACTATGAGGAGGCAGCAGGAGGTGCATCGGAGCCTGTTGCCTGTTCCTCTCTCAGTCTGCGTTTCATTAGTTTCTTCTTCTTCTTCTCTTCCTTTTCTATTTCAGCAACCATTTCCAAGAACTTGGGGCTGCGGGGGTCCACTGCATAGCCAAAACGCTCTCTGGCCTCAG
Organism: Aulonocara stuartgranti; assembly: GCF_965226115.1. Taxonomy (NCBI): domain Eukaryota; kingdom Metazoa; phylum Chordata; class Actinopteri; order Cichliformes; family Cichlidae; genus Aulonocara; species Aulonocara stuartgranti. The sequence continues at coordinate 34,386,557 of NC_138942.1, forward strand.
CCAGCAACCTTGTACGGCGAGCCTTTTCCTCCTTTAGCTTCTGTTTGGTTTCACGCTTTTCTCTGCGCCAGTCTGCTATCATCTTGGGCATTTTGGCCATGTTTGCGGCAATGAGCTTCTCTCTGCGGTGAAAATAGAAAAGATAGCAGATGTTAGTGCTGTCCATCATACTGGCTGGTAATTAACATTGATTTTGAGAGAAATGTCCTGGCGTGAATATCGTGGTTTTTACAGTAAATTTGGTACAAGCACTCATGTCAGAAGAACTTAACATAACTTCCGATTCCAAAACACAACAGTCTCAAGTTGCTTCACACTGTAAGGTGAACGGTGCCCAACAATCAAGCACTTTGCAATGGTGGGAAGGAAAAACTCCCTCTAACAGGAAGAAGCCTCCGACAGAAACAAAGGGAAAAACTGCAATCATCCATCTCAAGACAGCAAATGTCTTTAAAGGTTTTCTGATCAACTGTGCCATTTGCCTAAAGTAAATAATTAATGGTCCAAACTTTGAACACGTAGTATGACTGCTGTGAAATTTAGTTTCCTGTACTGAATACTTTTCAAGATCTACATCTTTTTTTAAAAAAAGGTCTCTTTGCTAACCCTCCACACCATTTTTCCCTACATCTGATTCAATGTTTGAAGACGAATATCCTAAACACATTCACTCGCGCATTCACATCTGTGGACAATTTGGATTAATCAGTTAACCTATCCCCACAAGCTGCATGTCTTTGGACGGTGGGAGGAAGCCGGAGTACCCGGAGGGAACCCACGCAAACACGGGGAGAACATGCAAACTCCACACAGAAAGGCCTGATGGTGGAATTGAACTCAGGACCTTCTTGCTGTGCAGCAACAGTGCTAACCACCGTGCTGCGGTGTACCCCGCCTCTCGCCCTATGCCAGCTGGGATAGGCTCCAGCACCCCCTGCGACCCTGAAAAGTATAAGCGGAAGCAATTGGATGGATGGATATCCTAAACACTGTTAAAAGATAAAAGGCTGAACTTTTCATTGCCCTAAATCAGGGTCTTTAATCTCCGGTGTCTTCAGTGTCTGAATTTTAATTTCATTTAAAAAGAATCAAGTGTTCCTGCAAAGTCTAAATTTGAGCACACACTAATAAACATATGCCATATTGCAAAAGACTATTTCTGAATCATATGTAGTTGTAATAAACAGTGTAACAAAGCATGCAGAATAGTTTAACGTGAAATTCTTAGTAAAAAAAAATGAAGAAAATGGTATTTTCATGCTGGATGGAGCAGATATTAGTCATGCCACAAAAATATCAGTAGGTATTATTATCTGAACAGAACAAAATTTGAGTTTCCAGATGGTATTTTGATTTTAACTAAGATAAGAAATTTGTTCAGATTTTTCATTTTCAAGTCCTACTCTACCTATCATTTCAAGACCTAGTGCCCTGGAGCTGACTAATAATTCAGGTTTAGTTTGAAATGTACAAAGAGATATTAAAATGCAACAATGTAGCATTTTTATTTATGTATTACAATTGTTGCAACACTCATTTAGACAGTCAACACACCGACCGTCTGATCCCTGCTTGCCTGCAGCAGTCGTGACATTAGGTTAGCATCTTGTGTCAGATTACCAGTTCGGCCATTTAGACACCACAGCTTGACCTCGCAAGACTACTCCTGTGAAATCATCCTGTTTGCATGACTCGTTTAATACATAAAAATAAATGTAGCCAAAGTTTTTACACTGCCACCTGAATTAGACTCCTGCAGGGCAGTAGCTCTCAAAAATGAAACGTATACATATATTTAAGAAATTATGTTCTCAGTTATAATTACAGTACCATCTGGAAACTCCAGTATTTCATTCTTTCAGTTTCGTTTTCTTTTTTCATATTTTAACTAGTCAACACAAACATTTTTGATGTATCTACCCTAAACTAGAAATCCTAATTCAATTTAATGTTAGGAAAGACCAGTGAGTTTTTAACTTTAATCGTTTTTGGAGATATTGATGTCCAAATATGGCCTAAAATTTCAAGGACTGTGAAAAAAACCATCTGAAAGTCAATATACAAGTTCAAATTTAGCCATAACATTTTTATGCAAATCAGAAATGGTCAAGCAGAAGGCCGGTGCTGTCAGTACACTCCTGCAGTGTTTTAGATTAACTGAAGGCTTTCAAGGGAACTTTTTAGAACAACCTGATAATAATAAATTAATTTGTCCAACCTAAAAGTAACAAATGCGTAAACTAGTTTTTCAGCATCACTCTCAGACAGGATGTTTCTAATTTTAGAGATACTGCACAGATGAAAGAAAGCAGTCCTACACATTTGTTTAATATGCGTGCTGAAGGACGTGTCCTGGTCAAACTGACTGCAAGATTCCTCACAGTGTTACGGGAGGCCAAGGTAATGCCATCCATGGTATCTGGATATACACCAAATACAGTGATTAATCTTAAGGTTAGCCCATCAAAATAAAACTTTTTCAAAAACCCTGAAAAACAAAACAACAACAACACAAACACAAACATCAGCCTCAGATCAACTTTGTCTGACATACTAGTTTCAAGGGAAGCGGCAACGGTAAACAACGGACCTGTGGACATACTCCAAAGCAATAAGCTAATAAAACGATGCCTAAGCTTTAAGCTTAAGTAGCTTTCTTTTTACCTGGCTAAATCACCATGGTAACTTGTGCTGAGAACATAACTTGGTCCAGAACAGTTTATGTTTGGAGTGTGTGTTTAAAATCAGCTGGAAGCGCCACGTTTTCACCATTTATTAAGTCTACAGTATGTTTTGTGTGCGATATAGGTCCTCTCCTCCACTTTGCACATGCAAACTGTCGAGCTGTCCCCTCCCAACACTGCTGAATGAAGCCCAGCTGCAACGTTAAAGCAGTGCAAACTGTGTTATTGTCACTGGAATTTGCTTTTATGTTTGATCCCTCTGTAGTTCCAGCAGTCTTTTGCACAGCTGGAACTACAGCGACTCGGACACAGATTAGAAAACTGATCAGTTACATTTGCTATCCATCACCAAGAATGCCAATTAAATTGATCTGGAGACTAAACTTCCACATGTCCTTTATGAAGCTATGGGACTGTTTAATGTTCACTAATTCCTCTCAGTGTGTCTCTAACTGAAATAAGAGGCACTCGACTGATTCAATTTGTCTGGAGGAAGAGCCAGATGATGTGTCACAGTCTCCAACTCCATCCAGGAGTTTTGTTAAACCAGCTAACACAAAGAAAGCCGTCAATGAAGAAGGAGTTTTGGATCAAACTGTTTCACTTTTCTGAAAGTGAGAAGTGTAAAGCTGTATTTGTGTTAACATAATGGCAGCTTTTTCCTCCATATTGCATGAATGGAACAGAGAATGGGAATAAAGGGCTTTGTGCCGGGGGTCAGCTCGTCAGCAAATGTTTGAAGAAGAAAAACTGAAACTCCATCTGGCCCACTGGTCTTATTAAAGTGCAACTTTAAGAAGGAAAACAAAAACTTGTCCACAATACTTGGATATCACAGCTACACTTCAGAAAACCAACTGCGGACTTTAATCCATCACACAAATCTAAATGAGTTTAAAAGTATTACAGTTTCAAGAAGTTTGTCCTTAGAGATTAATGTAATTGTTGATTCAGCTGTGGTACACTACAAACTGGTCACGTAAGCCCAGAAACCATCAGTAAAGTGTTTCGAGAAGTCAAGACAGAAAGGCCTTCATCCATAGACTTGTACAGGACCAGAAGTCAATGTAAAGCCATACGTATCACCATCTGGTGGCCATTCAAAAGAATACACGTTAAAGGTTATTACACTTTGGCTTCACGCTCTTGAAGCTACGCTCGTCTTTTATTACCGTCTATGGTTTATACTCATGATGACATCAGAATGCCTGCGTGCAGGTGCTGCTATGCTTAGCTGAGGTCAGTTCACAGCTGATACCACCACAGCAAATTCAAGGAATGAGACTTGAGCATTTCTTGGAACATCTAGGACTACACTGATTAGACTGGACCTAAAAGATGGATGGCGATGTTTCACATTGGTTAGTGAGGTCATTTTGAAGCCCTGAGCTGAGTATTTGTGCTGTTGCCGTTTTGAAACCACATCTGATGAGTGAGGCGTTGATCTGTGTGTTACACTGTGGGACTCTGCAGGTTCGCAGTGTGACAACACAATCACGAGGTATACCCGCTGATGGTGCTAAATGAACAACATGTTTCCCACAGGCGATGTCACTACCCGATCCGTACCGGAAACCCGATCGGTACCCCGCATGCGCAAATCTTACGTCACTTCCTCTCTTTGCCAACATTGCGACATTCAATATATTTGAATGATGCGGTTAGCGCCCAGTTAGCTCCTAGCATTTCTCAACAGCTCTGCCTCCTTTTCGACTGCCCGGGACATTTAAACAATGGATAATCCGTATACAAAGAAATTCATGCTTTTCTCCTCAACAGAGAGCGTCCCCCGATTGAGCAACAGCGCCGTAAAATAAGAAGAATGGCGCCTAATTACAGAGTTAATAATGCAGACTTTGTAATATCTCACGTGTAGATTCATCAGCCAGATGAAGTGTTTACTGACAATTGACAGTGATAGCGCACATCATCATCACTATTCCAACAATCCTCTCCTCACAGACGAGCATAAACACACTCGACTATCGCTAAATCAGATTTAACACACGTTTGTAATGACGATAATTCAGTTTATAATAGGGTTTATTCGCTCGGTCAGCAGGTGGCGGTATCCTCGTACACTGGGGAGTAAACTGCCATTAAACGAACAGAAGAAGAAGAAAACATCTGCACATGCGCGGTACGGATCGGGTAGACCCGATTTGTACGGTCAGACTTTACACATGCGCAGTAAGGATCGGAGAGTCCTGATCCGTAACTTTTTTTATTTTTCGTTTTTGTCTACATTGTACTGAAATGCTTCATTATTGCAACCATTTTAAGATATACTTGTTATTCTTAACATTTTAACAGATACTCTGACCCATAACTATCGTAAAACGCTACGACCGGAAGTAGAAACCTTTCGCGCATGCGGGGTACCGATCGGGTTTCCGGTACGGATCGGGTAGTGACAGGCTTCTATACCTATGCACATATTTTCCAAACAAAGGAGTCACCCCTGGAAAAAAAAAGTTTACTTCACTTCTCAAACTTCAAAGCTTCGTGCATCTTTAGTGTACAGTCTATGGTAGGGCTGCTCAATTAATCGAATTTTAATCTCGATTACGATCTGGGCTTTCAACGATCATTAAAAATGACTGAGCCGATTATTAGCCCCTCCCTCGTGCTTTACTCTCGCGCTGCTCCGTGTGGCAAATCGAGCGCACCTCTCTGCATTTCGAACATACGTCACAACAATTAAGAGCAGCGGTCTCCAACCTTTTTTTGCACCACGGACCGGTTTATGCCCGACAACATTTTCATGGACCGGCCTTTAAGGTGTCGCGGATAAATACAACAAAATAAAACTAGTACCGGTACCGAAAAAAAGATTTATTCATAACACACATGAAAAGACCCAGGAAAACCGAGTAAACGATAAAAACGATAACAAAATAACACTGAAAACCGATAAAAACCCTGAAAACCAGACATTTCACACCTGAGCCTCAACGCTCGCGGCCCGGTACCGGTCCGAGGCCCGGGGGTTGGGGACCGCTGATTAAGAGGACCCGAGGGAAGCTCGGAAAGCTAAGCAGAAGTTATTTGGAGAGGAGAGTGACTGCTGTTGGTTGAAAAGAGGTAAAAAAAAAACTTCAGTGGTGTGGAAACATTATGGGTTCAGTCAGACGTGGATCAAGTAGACACAGTGTGTAAACTTTGCTACAGTGTAGCTGCACCACAGAGCAACACTGCAAAGCTCACTAAACATAGATGTTTACATTTTTCATTGATTTTTATATTGCAAACATTTGCACTGTTATCAGTATTTGCACTGTTTTATATTATTTTTTGACAATCTTTAAAGTCATTATTCAACACATTGTTATTGTTAAATAAATATCGTCAAATAATCGAGATCTCAATTTCAGTGAAAATAATCGTGATTATCATTTTTGCCATAATCGAGCAGCCCTAGTCTATGGTATCAACTCTGGGGAAGTTTCTTAAGATATGTTCAAGCTGGTGACTCTCATTATAATTATAACATACCTGTCTGTTTTAACAAGGATGGTTGTGTACATTTAAAGCTTCCTTGAGTCTCATGAAAGACATCTCGATCTCTGATTAACCAAAGTACGCCATCATCCATGCAGAGAACTAGAAAGTTAAAAGCCTTTTCCAGTCTGTGACTAAGCTAAAAGCTCAATGTGCAAGACAAGAACATGACAAAAGGCGTGGAATATGTTGTAAAATGAAAACATTAAGTCATTAAGCACATTTTCATATTAAAGTAACTAGTTCACAAACAGGGTCTCCGCTATGTGATCCAACAAAGAAACAAACTGGATGTGATCCAAGGAGTGCGGCCAAGGTTTTTTTTTAAAAAGTTGCACTCTAATGAGACCAGTGGGCCAGATGGTGTTTCAGTTTCTTCTTCTTTAAACATTTGCTGACGAGCTGACCCCGGCATGGAGCCCTTTATTCCCATTCTCTGTTGATATGTGCTGCATTCATACAATATGGAGGAAAAAGCTGCCGTTACTACAGCTCCAAAAAAAATAAAAATAATATTTTTTTAAACTTGCCCACAGAAACAAGGGAAACAAGATCAAAGAAAACCAATCACGCCTCTGATTCTTCACAATTATCCATCTTCTTCTACTTATTTGGGCCCAGATCAGCAGCCGAAGCAGAGAAGCTCAGACCTCCCTCTTGTGAGGATGTAGATTGACAGGTAAATCCACAGCTTAACTTTTAAGCTCAGCTCCACTCACACCTGAACACGACCCTGAAATTGTTTAATTCCTCCAGTTGGGCCACTCCGAGTCCTCGACTGTAAAGATGGATGGTGAAGTCCACTCCTCAACTCGGAGTGGGAAGAACCATGGCCTCAGACTTGGAGGTGCTCATTCTCATTCCTGCCTTTTCACACTTTCAAAAGCTTATGCCACAGTTCTCATTTTACTAGCATGGTTTGGGTCATATGAGAAGGAAGGACCTCCTGTGATGAAACGTGAAATTGACGTAAATCACACAGTTTGGCTTTTGCAGTGACTACAGGCCAGCACAGATGGAACGTTTTGGACTTCATTTCACCACTAATAAAAAAAAAGACACCCATATCCATCTACTACAGCTGGAAGAAGGAGCACTGAAGGGTTTCTCACTACATGTGGAGCCCAAGCACCTTACTAAGGTTTTCTTTCAATGTCTCTTTAGGATGGTGGAAGACAGCTGGATTTGTCCACACATTTTCCTCTATACATTTAAAACCAGACCCTTTTCAATGGGTAACAATTCATTAGGCCCGCCACGCTGGTACAGAAGGGAGCTAAAGCCTGCCACTCTACCTTCTTCAGTACACTTAAGACAAGCTTCTATTTTATTAGATACAATTTCTAATTCGATTTGATTTTACATTAGCTTATTTAAAAATCCTGCTTTAAAAAGTGCTCTTTTTAAAAGCTTGAAAGAGAGAACTATGAAAACGTGTTGCTAGTTACTCTGTAAACGTGTTTGACAGAATGACAAACACTGGTGAGGACGTTGTCCGATAATGGACGCACTGACGTTAGCCATGTAGCCTTACCTCGCCAGCCGTTTTTCCCTCTCCTCCTTCTCCCTGGCTTCTATGTTCTTCAGCATCACCTCTAGCGGGGGATGCCACTGGGTTTCCTCCGCAATAATCTTCTCCAGCTCCTCATGTGTGGGCCACAGAGATGCAGGATCGATGCCCGACACAGAGCCATACCGACCGAACAGCTTCTTATCGTAGCGGGCTGTCTTCTGCCATTCCGGCGTCTTCTCGCTGTCCTTGTCCGGGATGTACGGGTTCCGGAGGTTCAGCTTTAGAGGTTTGGGATTATAGGACGCTGTTTGTGATAAAGATCCACACGGAGAGTTTACAGAAAGCACAGCTTTACAAGATGAGAAGTCCTTTAAAGTCCTACATAAGGCAGCCGTCCTCCTGCACAGCATGTACGCCGCCATGTTTCTTCTAACACAAGAAGGACCCGGAGTGAAGTCATAGATGCCTACCGCAGTGCCTGTTCAATGCGACAGATGACCGTTCCGTGTGGTTTTTACATTCTTAATGTGACAGTAGTTTGTTTTTTATGCAGTTTATTTTTATAACGTAGGGGCAGCACGGTGGTTAGCACTGTTGCCGCACAGCAAGAAGGTCCTGAGTTCAATTCCTCCATCAGGCCGGGGTCTTTCTGTGTGGAGTTTGCATGTTCTCCCCGTGTTTGCGTGGGTTCTCTCCGGGTACTCCGGCTTCCTCCCACCGTCCAAAGACATGCAGCTTGTGGGGATAGGTTAATTGATTAATCCAAATTGTCACTAGGTGTGAATGTGCGAGTGAATGTGAGTGTGAATGGTTGTCTGTCCCTGTGTGTTGGCCCTGCGACAGACTGGCGACCTGTCCAGGGTGTACCCCGCCTCTCGCCCTATGACAGCTGGGATAGGCTCCAGCGCCCCCCCGCGACCCTGAAAAGGATAAGCGGAAGCGAATGGATGGATGGATGGATTTTTATAACGTGCCATTACATAAAGGAAAAGATAGCAGCACCAAATATATTTCCAAGATATTTTTAGGACACAAATATAGTTTAAACGCATACACTCCAGGACACGTTATGACGTAAGTAAACGTCGTGAAAAGTGTTGGAAGCATTAATTAGCAAGAAAATTCCTTTATTATTAAATCATTGTTGTTTTAAAGCCAAATTCCAGCTTAAAACCTTTACTTTATATGACTTTATAGCTGCTAATTAAAACCGGTGCGTTGAGAATTGTAATGGGCAGTCTTTGCTGTTATCTATTTCACATGCTCGCAGCACATAAAAAGATCAATTAGGCTTGTAAGTGGTAAATTATTGTCGCTTGCAGATGATGTGCAATGTGTAATAGATGTTAGTTTATTAATTAGTTTATTAATTAGTGGTACATTTCATGTACACAGGTCGAATTTATGAATTTAAAAAAATGTTCACTTCAGGCAGTGATCAGTTTAATTCAGTTCAATTCAGTTTTATTTACAGCGCCAAATCACAACAACAGTCGCCTCAAGACGCTTTATATTGTAAGTTGGACCCTACAATAACACACACAGAGAAAAAAGTTTAACTCTGGGGTAATGTGAAAAAAAAAACAACTCTCTTTTATTTTGCAGAAAATGTGTACGCTACAAGAATTTTGTTTTCTCTTTTGTGCTGTTTCAAGTTATCTGTTTAAATACACACCACGATACATGCATGCATATTATAGTCATTTAAGTGTTCCAAATAATCATTAAAATCTGAGAAACGTGTTGAAAACTATTTGACTAAATAAATAATTATAAATTATTCCCGCTCTATGTCTCTGAGAAATCTCTGTCAGCTGTGTTACCCACTGACAAAACCCCCAGAGTTCAACAATAGTTTGCCCCAATAATTATGATTATGATGATAATGACACTTATAATTACTATTATACAGAAATTATATGGTAAATATGAAAAAGTGCATTTACATAGTAATTACATTAAACCATGCGATTTTGTGATAGCATTAAGGGAGGATTAATGCAACTGATCTAAACACTATTCTGTTATAAATTATATTGAATACATAATTAATCTTATTAAAGAAGTATTTGCTTTTCAGCATCATCTGTATCATCTTCAGTAACACTCGCGTCAAAAGGAAGCAGGGCTCATTTTGATGTGGCTCAGCGGTTTGAAAGAGTTCCTGCTGACATTTGTGTAATTTGATCCTCAGCGATTAAAGCTGGAAAACTGCAAAGCACTCCTTTAAATCTTTACACTGGTGATGTTGCAGCTGCAGTGTTACATACACTGTTATTAAACAGATGTTTGATGTTTTAGGGAGATGAGCATCTGGTGCTGCTGATTCTGAGAGTAGGAATTCATATTTATGGAAGCATGAAGAGAAAATAAAATGTCTTTAAGTTCAATGAAAGCTGGCCTTTTTCTCCCCCTAATTCTAGAGACGGAAGTCTTACATAAGGATGCGGAATATCTCTAAATTCAGTGTGGTGGATTTATGTGGGGGAAAAGAAAATCCATTATGATTATTCACATTTTCAAATAAGTTTATCAGAAAACCATAAAGCTTTTAACCACGTGTGTGTGTGTGTGTGTGTGTGTGTGTGTGTGTGTGTGTGTGTGTGTGTGTGTGTGTGTGTGTGTGATATTTCATGTATATCTTCTATGACATGTCAAAATAATGAATTGAATGTTTATTTTCATTGAAAGATTTTGTAAGTCGTTAGAGCTTAAGCTTGGCAGTTCATGGATTTTGCACACTGCTGGGGTGTGATGGGGAAACAGTTTGATAAATTAGTAGAAAGGAGCGTTGATTCAGTTCGATCCAATACCAAGTAAATACATGGCCGGTATTGCCAATATCAGTACCAATGATTTTAAGTTATTCAGGCAGCTAATGTGGGGGACAGTAGTGTGCCATGTCTTGATGAATTCTGAATTTGCAAATTCTGAACATATTTTAAACACCACTACATCACTGTGATTGTTATTTTCCACGATAATTAGTTAGCACAACAAAAACACACCTTTGAGCTTTTCATGTGTTTTACAGCTGGGTTTCTGGATACCTTGAATGTAAATCTTTCTGTCTATAAACTAAAGCACACAATAAGGTTCGGACATTTTTCATAGTGCATGTTTGAGGTTTAGTTTCTCCAAAGAAATAATTAATACTGAACTTGGAGGATAAAAGCAAAGTATTGTTCCCATACCAACACTAGCGTTGGTATCAATACTATCGATATTTGGATCGATCCGCCCACATCGATGCTTCTGATCACCTTTATATCTTATGACACTATTCTTTCCTAATGGGAGCAGTCTCTTTCAGGATGACAATGACCCCATCCGTGGAGCACAAGCAGTCACAGATTGGTTTGATGAGCATGAAAAGGATCTAAAAGTCAAGTATTCCACGACCTTTGCCGTCACCAGTTTTTAACCTTCCTGAACAAAAGAGTGAATGTAATTTCAAAATATAGTGTTCATCCCATCAGCAGAGTTCCAGAGTTTAGAGAGTCCGTGCCACGCTGCTTTGACAGCATGTGCTGGCCCAAAGCTTCCTTTATGTGTTCTTTTTTCCTTAATCCCAATTCTTTATCTATCTGTAGAATGATGCTCTTTCTCCTTCTGTTTGGCATGGTTTGCTTCTTATATTTCATAATAAATAACTTCACTTAGATTCAGTGGTAGTGGGTGACTAAAGGTCAAAGTGTTCAAAGCATTTTGAAGTTACATTGACTCTTACAGATTTATATTTAGAGGTGTGTGGTCCCCGTTGACTTGGAAACAGTTGTAAGCAGGTGGGCTGCTGCCAGAGCTCCAGTGCAAGAAGGGAAGCTGAAACGTTTTTAACACCTTCTTTGAACATGTTGGGACTACTGGGGCAGGGGAGTAAACCGCCGAAAGAAAGGATCTTTGTTTTAACCCCCTTAACTCCACCTCCTCTTTCCTCTTTTAGCAGCCTCCGCCCTCCTGCAACTTTTATATTTGATTTATTTTCAAGAAGCGAGGATAGAACAAATGGGGTTGCTCTGGAGTGCGGCACTTACAGAGACAGATGTCATTGCTTTTGTATCGTGGGAGCGCGCAGAGCTCTCCGTCGTCATTAAAGATTTAGGGTTCCCATGGCAGGGGTAGCACTAGACTGAAGGTGGGGGTGGGCATGACAGAGGCTTAATTTGGCTTAGAAGCAATCTGGTGCCAAGCTCGAGGCTTTAGGGATCACATCAACGTCAGTCACAGGCAAATAGGCTTGTTAGCAGTTAGACGATAAGGGGATGGTTCTATTTTTGAGTGAGTATGTGAGTAGGAGGGATGGCTGTGTGCTAATACATGTTTGGGGAACTTATATAAAACACGCTCACCTGCATTATTAGCTCAGCAATAGATGCATTTAGTTTCTGTTGAGCAGCGCGTTTGTTTTTAGTCTTCAGTAGCACAAAGTGCTGCAAGGTTCTGGTGCATCCCTGAAGTTCAACTGTAACTCAGTGGGTGTTTTCCAACTATTTTATAAGCTAAATAAATGATCTAAGTTTGAGACAATGATGGACACATCATACAAAACCCTACATCTATTTTGTCAGTGCGTGGTACCCTTAACTAAACTAAAGACCTATATGCTTGGAGTCCTACATCACAAAAATAGATGGACGCTGACTAAATAACCAAGCTTATGTTGTCTGATGTGGAGAAATTTCACAGTAAATAAAATATTGTATGATGTGAGAATGATGCTGTTAAACTATGTAAAACAATACATACAAAAATAAAAATGTTATCACAGTTGGTGTTATATAATCTAATAATCTAGATATTTGGGATGCTGGTGTTTGTTTGACTGTTTGATGCCATTTCCTGGTGCTGCTCTCCCGAAGTCCAGGTTAGGATTAGAGATAGGGTTAGCACATATGATCACTTACACGTCAGCGGGTTATTCACAGGGTAGAATAATCCTTATGCATCTTCCACTGGGCCTTGCTTTTTGATCCTCTCACTCTAAAGTCACAGCATCATGGAAAAGCAGGGGAAGCATAAAATGAAGGAAAGAACTTAGTGGGACACTTAGCTAAACGTTTTAATATGTCTACAAAGTCTGCAGTTAACTTAGAGGAACTCTGATTTTAGTGACCTTACTTCACTCATTTAATCCAGTTATTAGAGTTTATGATTTTATAAGTGGTGCCTCTGTGCAGCTGTGGTTTGGTTTTCTTAGCAGGATACCAAGAAGCTATTGTGTTTTTCTGAACTTCCTAATAAGCTGCACAAAAAAGTGGATCACATTACTTGGTTCCCACATGTGATTTACTTAACCAGTAATTACTGATGGATTTTCTTTGTGCTAACAGGCATATAAAACCAGATCCGAACCATCACTACTACAGTGATACACTAATACACCCAAAAAATGTGAACCGTCAAACAGCAATTTAAAGGTTCAGAATGAGGACCAGAAGTCTTTATGTGCAGTCAGAAGTCAAACTGTGTTCGTACAGATGAACTTTATGCCTGAGGAAAATCAGCTCATCCCTAAATTGTGAAGTGAAAATGAAATGAATGAAATATCAATAGATATAAAATTGTCTGTGGAAAGACTGATCTGATCCTTTACCCAAACGAGAATTTGACTCCATCCATTTAGAGTCCATTTCTTCTGGATCATTCCTGTGTGGACTTGCTGTGTGCCGATCATTATCCTGCTTAAAGGTCCACTTTGGGTTTAACTTCAGCTTTAGAACAGGTGCCACACAGTAACTTGAAGCACAGTTTGATATGACGTGCAGATTTCTTAGTTGAATCCAATCCCTCTTCTCCCTCCTTCGTAGCTTTTACGTCCGTGCTTTCCTGCCGCCTGAAATGCAAGCTGAGCAGGCGAGGAAAGGCGAGGGTGAGAGAGGAGTCGAGACAGCAGACATTAAAACGTAAAATTACACACTCTTGGTCCAGTGATGCTATTTCGTGCGGCGCAGGCTATTATCTGGCCATTGTTCTGTTACAGCCTACCACAAAAAATTGCAATGCCTGCACGTTAAGAACAGCAGTGATTATTATAACCTGTATGTTTGCTTTTTTATTCAGTTCACAGCATTGACATCATGTGACCAGAGTGCTGTTTATGTTAATGCGCACCTGCGATGCAATCCTAAACCAGAACATTTCCAATGCCATGCTTTTCAGTTGTTGCACATTATTCTCAGAGGCTTAGCTCATATTTTCTCTGCTATAAAGCAGTTTTGCTCCAATATTGTGTCAGCAAAGGCTTTACTTCCAGTGAAGGGCAAGCTCACATACATGTTAACATGAGCAATTTCAGGATTACCTGCAGATGTTCTGATAAACTGGGCATATTCTGAGACTTCCTTTTTATTTTACATAGCTGCAGCACATGTAGGAAAGAAAGTTCTGATTGCTGGCACCTAATTTGGACCTGATTTTAAATGAACAGATTTGTGTGATAAATGTAGGTATACCCCTTTTAAATGATGAAATTCACCACAGGACCAGAATTTGATAACTTTATTAATAACGTCTCTTCATAAAGATGGAAAGCTTGCAGTTGCAATGAACACTTTTTCCTTTTTCTCTAACACATTGAAATGTCTTGGAGCTTTGATATGCACACTTTTCTATTATTTTAAAGGTGATTAAACATTTGCCCCAAAGCCCCCAAATTTCCACATGATGCACTTTTTTCACGCTCAGAAAGAGCCAGCACCGGGTTTTGTCTTTCCCGTGAATCTCCCAAGCCTGTGCGTCTACGTGTCGACACAAAGACGAAATCGTAATAAATTGAGACCAAATGAACCGCTCTTTTGTTGGCATTAAACAATGACAGGATTTTACTCAGAATTTTGGCACCAAGAATTTGATTTGTCAGCATCTCCGCAGAACAGGAGATGAGGACAAAATCCAAATAAAAGAGAGCTGAGCCTTAAAATATCTCCATTTCCTGGTAATGACAGCAAACTCTGGCGATATACGCAGAGTAGGAGAAGAAAAAAGAAAATGAGGGAGGGGGGTCCTCATTGGTAAGGCGAGTCCCCACAGCGCTGGTGATGAATTGCAGCTCTCCACGGGAACATCATACAGAAATTAATAATCCTGAGGTAACTAATGTTGTCCTTGGCAGCAGGGACATAACTTGCCCATAGACAACTTCAGCTTTCTCCTCCAACATGTGAACGCACATCTGTATGGCATTACTGAATTCTAAACTTGGTCTCGAACAAAACCATCGCACTCTCTACAAAGCATGCAGATGCTTATTTTTTCTTAAACAGAGCTTAAGTCATGGCTGTGATCCCTCTTGCAGCTCTCTCTGCATGCTGCTTTTAAAACCCCCTAACCACCCCCCACCCCACTAATGTTAAACTTGGACTTGGCCCAATTCAAAACTGCCAGCGTAAGCGTTCTTACGACAGGGACTGTGGCTGTGGCGTTTTTAGGGGGAGGTGTAAGGGCTGATGGGTGCGCAAAGGGAGCGCGGAGGGCAGAGGAGGATAGCGAGGGGAGCAGCAGAGTATTTTATGGTAATGGATGTACCACATGGAGTTCTAGTTTGTGGTGTGTTTGGGGGCAAGGCAGGGGGTTTTGAAGAGGGCCGGGGGTTGTTCGGTGCCCCTGCTTGCATCCTCACCGTCTGTGGAAAAAATGCAGGGAGGGGGTGTTCCTGTGGCTTTCTGAAAGATTCATCCCACCTGGGCAAAAGAGGGGTGACAGAGGAACCAGAAAAGAGGGGGAGCGGAGCAGCCAGACCACCGGGGACCTTTTATTTCTGCTCACTTTGCTGCAAAGAGTGCAGTACAAATGGCGTGCCGGGACTCCTCGGACTGCCACTGGATTTCCCGCATCACAATGGCCGTAACATTTTAACCAAATTACCTTGCGTCACAAACCTTTATATCACACACGCTCACGTAAATACCTGAGGAGAAGCCCGGTCCTATAAACATACACACAGACTGGGTTTACATAAGGATTTGGCATTTGTTCTCGGGCTGTAATGGCACCAGATTCCCGTGGTAGTAAACAACTGCGCCACTCTCCGCCCATGATACATTAAGATTTTTTTTCCCCCCCACAAATCATGAAATGGCCTTGGGAGTTGAACAGATTGCAGTTTATAAAAAACACACACAAAAATGCACGATTTGACAGATTTGTAAACAGCAATGATAACATCCCTGAAATGTTTAGCTATGATGGAGCTCATAGGTTCTCCTTTCTCTTTGGGAGTCCTCGGGCCTTTGCAGCCCAGCCCAGGGTCCTAATGAGATGATGAATGGGAACATACGGAGTGATGGAGGCTCTCGATCCACCGGTGGCTGCTAATTTAAGGGGAGATTCATCAAATGTGGGCCCGCACTCAGATGCACCTTCATAAAACAGTGCCTGGGTCCAGTGAAGATGAATGGAGCTAATTATGAGCACTACCTGCTCTCAGCCTTCTGCGTGGCTTCCTGCCGTTCCAAGCCTCGTAATCTGTCTGCAAGAAAAAGCCCACATTTAACTCAAATTCCTCTTCTTAATGATAGACCACAATTGAACCCGAAATGAGAGATTATTCCACATTATACTAATACAGCAGTATTGTTGCTCTCATCTGACACAGAAATGCCGCGCCGAATGCCTCGTTCTGCACACTGGCACTAAACGATCTAATCACGAAGCATTCTCCGCTGATACAGTCGACTCTAAGTGATACTGCTAACACTTGGTCAACACAGCTATCACTGTTTGTGCTCCAGCTGGCATTGTGCTAAAATGTCAGTGATTTCTATGAAATCTCCTCCCTGAGATGCTGAAAATGCTGCCAAATTACCAGAATGGTAACTGCTGGAAGAGCAGCTAGAAATAGCACTGACAAAAACTTTTACTATCCTCGAGTTTTATTTTCCAGACCCGCTTTCGGACAATTCCGCTTCAGTTAGCAAAGAGAACAAAACTGATCATTCACTCCTTACGCAGGACGAAGTAGCAAAGGCCGACCCTGCTTTTGATTTGTCAACATGACGAGGCGGTGTTGAGGAGACATTTTTTCTGCCTTTTAACATTAATATAAAGAGTTTAACAAAAAGTTTAATCTCTTTGATTTTACTGCAACCTTACCTGCAAAGACGTAGCATGTCTTGCTAATGTCATTTTCCAATAGGACTTTGAGACATTCATGCACACTGCATTGCATTGGTGGATTCTAAGCTTAAAATAGTGCAAATGGCATGGACATTACTGTAAATATTATAAAATAAAGAGTGATTTGAGACATTATTACATGGCCTTTTTTTTCTATGGGGCCCGTTGCTGATTGGGAGGGTATTTTCCTTCCCATGGTCGCATGTTTCAGGGTCTTGTATTCAAATTTTAAAAAAAAATTTTCTACATAACATCATAAAACCGCCTGCTTAATATTGTGCAAATCATGCTGTAAAAACAGACCCGACCTGCCAGGATAGCGTCTGGTACTCAGTCAGTGGGAGCAATTCCTTTGAGTCTTGCAGGGTGCAGAATGGGGCCTCCATGGATCAGGCTTGTTCTGGCACCGGCTGTAGACGCTCGGATTGGGATCTGTGAAGCTCAGAGGCAAGGTCAACCCCTCTTTGGCTGTTGTGCTCTTCTTCTTTGTTGGGGTGCACTGGGAGTGTAATTTGCAACAACGTTGAGTGTGGTATGTGTTAAAGTGATATCCAGATGAATTCCAGGACTCAAAGTTTCCCAGCAGGATACTGCATTGTAACAATATGATGTGTTACTCACATGTACATTTGATATTGTTTCTGTTGTATAAAAGCAAGAAAACAAATGATTTTCATCATTTAATTTTATTTGCGGTGAGTTAACCATAGCCCTTCTGACTAAATTTCACAACAGCCCAAAGCTCTTGGATTATAAGACTTCCCCATCCCGGGGGTAGAACTGAGGGAAGACTGGAGCTGGGAACAAGAATGATTCCTTAGATGCTGTGAAACATCAAGATAAGCTTACTAGGCCAAGCTGTAGATTTTATTTTAAAAAAAACAGCAACCAAACCTGTTTCTCATCCCTTTTTCTTATTTATTACTATCGAATATGTTCGGATAATTATTTTTCTGTATAGATCATCGTCTGGATAGGATGTTGACTTTATAAAACTTGATCACAGAATCATGCATGTGGCTATCGTCCGAACATTTAATAGCTACCTAGCTAGCTTTAAACATTTCCTAGCTACACATTTTTAAGTTAGCTTGATGGGCTAGTTTGCTATAGGAGATAAACACTGTGTATTGCAACAAATGTCTGTCTGGATCTGAATTACAGTGCATAACTCAGTGTCCTTTACCTCAGTGAGTAAAATAACACTGGAACCCCCACTCCTGGGAATTTTGGCCACAACCTGAATGTCATGAATATGCGAGTAATCTTTTTCACTGTAGAACGATGGACGTCCTTCCAGCCCTTTCTAGACTGATGAGCACCAACAGTTGCTTCTCCAAGTTCATTCCTCCTTGACATTGTGTCAACACACACTTGAATTTCTCCGAACCAGCAAACCAGCTTTTATGGAACCGCCCACACTTGCTGATGATCAGTAAATGAAGTGCTTTTGATTACCAACATCTAGCTGACTCTTAATTGCCATGGAAGCAGTGAGGGTGTACTTAGTTTTTCACAAACTGCTTCTACATTTTTGGTTTGTTTTTGTGACATTGTATGTCATGTTTTATAGTTTATCTGAGATCTCAAGTAAACAGTCAAGTAAAAATGGTCTTGACTGACCTGCCAAAGTTATCCTGGTACAAGCCTACATTTAAGAAGTGAATAAGAGAATGATTTTCATTGCAGTCATTGTAAACTGTCCAGAGAATGCAAAGCATGAAAGACACAGTAACCAGTCTGACCTCTGATGCCCTTCTGTGACTTCCTCATGTGACAAAGGTGAAAGGTCTGAGCTGCCACTTGGTTTAACCGGGAACACAAAGATGCATGGGAAACACACTGTGGCGGCATCAACCCTGACCGCAGGGTGCTGAGTCACTACATTTGAATATTCACTTTCAGACAGACACATGCACACTCTGCACTCCCATCATTTTGGGGGAGGTTTGTTTTTGGGATGGGGACTCTGTAGTGCAGAGGGGGAGCGTAAGAGGGAGGAGGGGTGAGTGTGGCACCAGCCTGGCGCAGACATCATTCCCGTTGCTCCCTTAGCTGCGCCGACGCCATCTGTCATCTGCGTGAACATCTGCAAACCCAAGGTGCCCTTGTCACCCAATGTTAGAGCAGTATGTTTGGCTTTTCCATTAAGGAAACCTGGAGTGATTCACCAGAACAAAACCTATTAGATGGGATGGTGTAGTGGTGAATCAGCTGGGTTGCTGAGGCACATTAAATAGTAGGATTCCTCCTCAGGCAACGCCGCCCGCCTGTCTAGCATGTCTGGCTAGCATGACATCTCATCTACTAACTGCCTGACAATTTGGCCTGAGTCTGCTGTTTCTTTATGAGCCTCGGCTCCTCCAGATTCCTTCTTCTGTCTCTCTGATTCTACTGCAAAACAGATGGCTTCACCCCCCATCCCCAATTTCAATCTATCGCCTCGCTGTGCACTTGAGGTTATGACCAAAATTGAAATCATATTCGTATTAGACTACAAGACATTCAAATGGATGTACCATGCTGTGTCCTTTTGATATGTCTAGTTGTTCCTGAACCAAAAACAAAAAATAAAATGACCAGATAAGAAAGAGAGAGATGTTTGCTCTTCATTTTCCAGATAATACGGTGGATGCTGCTCTGTAATTTAGTTGTAGTTTGGAGTTATTTTCAGACATCGAGATGATTGGCCGTCCTATGACTGGACAGTCTATTATTCAGCTGCAGCTCTCCAGAGAGCGTTGCTGTTTATTGCATAGGGTGCTGAGCTGGATTACAGCAACAAGATCAAAACAATATGCTCATTGTCCACCATGCTGGGATATAATCTCAAGGATTACTCTCAGATGAAACAGCCTCTCTGGATGATAGGGAGCGATAAGGGAGCCTTGACTGGATGCATGCTCTCTCTAATTCTTTCATATCCAGAGTTGTATTTCAGTTCAGTTTCAGTTTCCTCATCTTTGTTGCCTGCGCATGAAGCTGGACACAGCAGCGGGCAAAGCATTGCCTCCCCACAGCTGCCTCTCCAAAAGAATTGGGCAAACACGCGCGCACGCAAACAGCAAAGCTCGCCACCATCTGCTGCAGTGAATGAGCGAGGATGCTGCTGTCAAGTTAGTTGTGAATTCGAAACAGCAGCTGAGAGGACACACTGTGCCCTGACCACACAGAGTGGCACCGCTGCTGCCCGGCTGCCTGGCACAACGGGCTCCATCTGACGCACTGATGAATTCACACACACACACACACACACACACACACACACACACACACACACACACACACACACACACACGGTGGAAGGTTGAGGGCCAAAATCGCAGGCAGGATCTCGATGTGGTGTGAAACTGAACACCTAGTTTTAATTGAGATCTTAACTCCAAAGGTTGTAGAGGATAGCACATTAAGCAATGATGTGTTATCATGAGATTTATGATAATGAGTAGTGCGCAGCATGCATTATTTCTGCACCACTACATGGCTTTACAAGGCTTGGCGAGACCTTCTTTCCTTTTCGTGAAAGGAGAGAAAAAAAAGACTCTTTTTGTGAGCAGGCTATAAGTTTTGTAAAGCCTTACAAGCGTTCTGGGGAGAAAATGTGCACTTAAATAAGAGAAGAAAAGAGAAATAGGTATCAAGCAGGCATAGACACTAGGCATACAAAACAGAACCCAAACAAACACCCTGGGAGCCCAACATTCAACACGGGCCAAGAAGTGGCTGGCGGAGAGGGCTGCCTTTGAAAAGAGCACCTGCGTGCTATAAGAGTCCCCCAAACAAAAAAAACCGTGAGCCTCAACAACTCTTTGCAGCATTAACAGTCACCGGTTTCCTTGTGAGCGAGTTTGCATTTGTGGACAGACTCCCCGTCTAGGCAACTTGCAATTTGTCACCTGGCTTGTTTACTTTTCTTTCAGTTCATTAAGAACTCACCTTTGTCCTAATGGGCTCATTAGTAGCGGCCTCATTCCAGGAAGAAACCACCAGGTTAAAGCCCCACATTTGTGAACCGAGCGACACGGCTCAGGCGCCGCACTTTAAATGAGGCTTGGCCTCTTTTCTCCTGGGGGAAGCTGCGGCGAGAGGAGCCAACAATGTGTTTTCACTTTTATGTATTTTCATAAGTCATCCTAGTTGGCCATTAAAGCTGATATTTTTCATAAGAAATTGCGTCTTTTCCAACAAAGCAATGTGCTCATGCTAAAATTATTATATTCTTTTTTTTCCCAGAGGTCAGTCAGTGAATGAGCGTTCGCATGAGTTTGACAAACACGCTTACAGCACAACGCAGGAGCAGCTCTGTATCACCGAACATCACTTTAAAGCTCCACAGCTGGTGCTCTTTGTTTTCCTAAAGGCAGCCACGACACAAAGCCTGCTGATACACTCACACACAGGTCTAACAATGCAAGTTTTGGGGGGTAATTAAATAAAAGTTGCGTCCCACATGTCAGCTAATTTTTTAGGATTTTGTTTTGAGTTTTTTTTTTCAATGCTCTCGTGTTTTTGTCTTTAAAATTCTGTTTTCAACAGTCGACAAAAGTTGGTCATCTATTTTATTTTATTACCTGCTTTGGCACCCCAGAAAAATCACCGAGTACTTTGAACCAACAGACAGAACGACTAGGACACGTCAAGAACATGACAAAAGCAGGGGAATAATTAGATAAATGCGCAAGTGACCCTTCAGCCAATTTGCATCTGTCGTATAATGGTGATAATAATGGATCCACTTTAAGCAATTTACTTTTTGAATAGTGGAGCTAATAAATAACACTAAACTGTGCTTTGCTGCTGGACTGCTTTTTCTCCACATAAAAATAAAACAAATCCAGAGAGCTGAGCTTCACACAAGAGAAGCTCTAAATAAACGTTTGTGTTATTGAATTGAATCAGGGCTGCGTGGATTTCAGTGAGTTCACTTTTCCACATTGTCTTCAGATTAGGATTGACAGGGAAAAGGGTCTTTTTCCTTGAGTGTGATTTCACTATGCCAAAGGTTTGCTAGTCAATCGTAGAAAGACGTTGCTTTTTTTTTGTTTTCTCAGATCAAACATCTCAGTTTATGGCCTGTTGGAAGATAAGTCTGCATGAGCCTGTGCAGTTAGAGACTGTACCAAACTATCAAGGTGTGGAGAGAAAGGCCTGAATCATATATTTTATGCTATAAGCATTTAATTTATTCTCCTTAGCCTGCTGATAACTCCCGCCCTTGATATCTCAATACAACATAATTATAAGAAAGATTTAAAAATGCACTATTACATTCAACAACAACACGGGGGCGTAATGAATTCCAAATAAAGCCAAATGCACCTTTTTCACCAGCCATCCACAGGTACACCCACACCTCCTCCATCAGGTTTCACAAAATGCACAATATATATGTGACACATATGTCACATAACAGAGACAGTCAGCGAGCATTTATCCCAGACACCCCAAACATAAACCAGCGACTGTGAATGCTCAATAAATCTTAAGTGTACATATGCAGCACTGAAGCTTTTGATATTTTTCAAAGAGATCCCACGTGAAGTTAACAAACGTCCATTCAATTCCATTTCTCCTCGATTTTTCATTTCTTCCAGGTAACTGTAGGTGTGCCAGCGCATGACTGGGAGGGTGTCAAACTCATCCGATTGGTGGAAAGAAGGGGGAAAAAGAGAGAGAGAAAAGGAGAGATAGATGAATTGGGATTGCAGAGAGAGAGAGGAGGTGATCGGCTGTGAGCAGACAGAGAGGGAGGTAAAAGTGAAAGCAGATGGCAGAGCTGGCACCTGTCTTACACTAAAATCTGTTTGGAGCCGTTTTCCACATGTCTTTAAAACCAAAAAAAAAGCCAATTCTGCACATTATGCCAAAAAAAAGACTCTCTGGTTTTAACCCTTTGTGACCGTGCCCTCCCTTTAGCTTTTCACTCATAATAGGATGCCCCCCTCCCCTCTGAACAGGAGGAGATACAAAAACTCTCTCAAAATCTTTCCACTCTGTCTCACTCGGGCCTTGTAAACAAACAGAGGGCGCATTCAGAACAGGAGAGAGTCTCATTTAAAGCATTAATCTGTGGGCCACATGCTGCACAACAGCACAGGACCAAAACGAGCACCACAGTAACAGACCTGACAACACACACACGCACATATATGCACATAGGCACTCAGAGCAGCCGAGCTTGCCCCGGCCAAATATGGCATGTATTTGGCAAGTGAAGAACTCTGTTCCAGGTGGCTGCATATATAAATTGCGATTAGTTTGAACCCTCTTAGGTCACTCTCCTTCTCAAGAGCGTTCTGGTGTTTTCAGCCTGTTTGCAGCCAATCAGCTACATCAGAGCCAAAGCAGTCGCTATAGCTTCGAATTCAACATGTCTGCTTCCCCCCTTCAGTTTGTAGTTGTGCTGCGCAAAAATGAACTTGCAGCACTTTAAAGCACGTTCCTTCAAACTGCCTGTTCCCATCACACAGACTTTAATGCAGTCGTGTTTCCCAGTAATGCATTTGTGTAATACTTAATTTATAGCATATCTGCACAAAAAGGCACTTCAACTGCAAGGATGTTTTTAAAGAAGAAAAATAAGGACTACGAGGAGCAATTTTTGCTTTTATCCTTTTCTATGCCTCTGTTTTCAGGAGGCCTGAAAAAGATCCTGCCAGATGGAGCCTTTAGGAGTAAAACACCTTCTGACTCTGTTTGTTTTGCTTCTGTGATGTGTTCACCCTTTCACATCAAGTTCCGTATTAAATGTTTCTCTATTTTTTAATTAATTTTAATGTTGATGGGTCTCCTGAACAATCATATTTGCACAGGGGTAAGCAATGTCTATTCATAATTTCAGCATTTCACCAACACTGAAGCACAAAAGACATTACTTGTATCGTGCCTCTTACTCTACTTACCTATATATTTGCTATACTTACTATATGTTTATATTTTTTTCACTTTGAGATAATAGTTACTTCACAGATTAAGATAATAATACAACATATAATAAATAAATACATAACTACTGTAAATGTTTCTACCAAAAAACAACTGTATAGATTTTGGTTTAATCGCAATAATTCATAATTTTCATGATTCCCTGTGTATTTGTACACTGCAGTATTGCAATTTGAACATGGAAGTAGAATCTCAATTCTACTAACAGTAAAAAAGTCAAAAGCATACAGTTGAGTTATTATGTAGCAGTTGACGAATAGCTTTGTTGTTTAAATGCCTCTAATTTTGCTGAGGTCCAGTAAAATAAATACAGTTCCCTTACCTGGAAGCACAATAGGAACCTTTTTTTTTTTGTTTATGTTTCTTTGTTCAGTCAAACTGCTGATCCGATCCCTGCGTTGCTGCGCAGCACAATATTCCTTTTTATTAATGCCACACTTGCGAGCTACGCAGTTGCATGGAAAATAAAATTAGAAAAATAATGCACTGAAACCAAAAATCAGCTCATAGGTGCAAAGAAATAGATTTGGGGAGATAAAGCGCGATCATTCACATTAGATTGTACACTTCTCCTTCGGTTACATGACATTGTATCTCAGGAAAAAAGAAGAACAAAATATAATTAAGCTCAAGGGCTCGAAAGATTACCATGACCTGGGTGACTGCAAAGCCAAACAAGACAAAAGTGGCATTAGTGTTAATGTAGTTCTCCAAAGTCACCAGTAGGTGGTGCCAGAGGACCCACACCCCACTTCAGACTCTCTCGGCTTTATTCTGCACTTAATCTGCAGCTCACAACTCTGCACCCATTCCGCCTTCAACTGCAAGACAAAAGTTGCAGTGAGCTAAGTGAGTGCACACCTGTCAGAGGTTGTTGTCACCCGTACCTTTCAACCCCAACCAAAACTTTTATAAGCTGAAAATAGCTCCTTTCCTTTCTCCTCTCGCTTCTTTTTTTTTCAGGGGAACCACAAATTGTGTCCAGATTTTCACACATAGTAACTCAGTGTTTTGGGCTATTTGGAACTAAAACAATTGCAAACAAACCTGCATTATACTGTGTATCAGCTAATGGATCTGATTTTGTTTGTTTGTTTTTAAGAAAAAGACAAGAAAATCAAACCTTTCTTGTTTATTTTTTCTCGCCCTCCGGTTATTTTAGATTGTGGTCGCCATTTTTAAGCATGCTGTGCATGTTTCTGAGCAATTTCCTAGCTTTAATGAAAAGTCCACTCACACCACTGCACAGAAGAAAAACAGGCTGCAGATCACTGGTGATTTGCTAACCTCTGACAACATGTTTCTTTTGTGTTTAGGGATGATAAATCATCATCTAAGTAACAATTATGGGATCTTTCACTTACTTTGCAGCGCGCTGACAGACTTACAGGCTTTGTGGGAGACTGTGTGTGTGTTCCTCGTGTGGAAACGTGAGACAGATAAATAGCAGGTAGAGAGAAGAAATCCGAACGAACCCGACGGAAAGGACAGAGGAAGGCTGCTGTTCATGTTGCAGGCTGGCACTGCCCCCTGCAAGATTTGAGCTTCTTGCTGGGGCTGGTGGTGCCCAGAGGTTGTTGCCATGCAACTCAATGTGGCGGACACACTCACACACATGCACACACACACAGACACGCACACACACCAACAATGGTCTGCTTTATGAGGGTGCCCACTGATGCCATGGTAACCTCCTCGTTCTGGGCAAGACGGGCAGAGCGGTGTGCCAAAAAAATGCCATGGTTCTCTCCGTTTTGCCCCCCTTTCTCAAACCATGTTGCCCAGAAACCTTTTGAAACTTAATAAGTGAAACCAGTGGGCAGACAAATTACGATGGGAGTGTGTGTAAATGTGTGTGCTTCTGTGTTTGTGTGAGAGAGAGAGCGCAGAGGAGAGGGTAAAGTTTGTTTTATTTTAGAGTATCCTGTCTCTCAAGCTTACTTTTAGCCTTGAGTGGAAAAATGATCGAATTCACAGCGGACTGTGACTCTGGAAGGCTTCATAACTTCATTAGAACATTAATGACAAGCACCAAATCTCTTCAGCTGGAGCCAGTGCGCACAGAGGTGAGTGTTTTTTTCAAGCAGAACTTTTCTGAGTGGAGCACTTCGCTTGAAATGATCAGTGGCTACTCAGAGTGAGCTCTTGACCTGCAGGGCCCAGCGCGCAGGGCGGGAGGGAGGTGGGGGTGATCTGGTGCAGTTGCATAACGCCGGCCTTTCTGGAGAGGCTGAGGGGGAGCAGTGGACCAAAAAGGCTCCGGAGAGGGTGGAGGACTCCTCTGCTGGCATAAATGTATCAGGTGAAGCGGCTCTGATGGAAAAATTAAGAACCACTCGCACACTGGCCTGGACTGTGAGTGGGGTTCTCTCCATCCATTTCAATATTACCGGGGGTCATCTAGGCAGTGCGCCCAGCCCCTGTGCTTTTAGGCCCCGCTGAGGCCTGGCGAGATTAAAAATGGGACTGAATCATGACTGGAAGCTAGCAATGGATGGAGGAGGAGGAGGAGGTCACATTAGAGCCGCTTCTAGTGCTTTTAAATTCCCTTAAAATGGGGATTCTTGCCAAGCGCGAACTGTCAAGCAGGCTATCACACCATAACTGGCCCTGTAATTGCTTATAATTTCACCACACACACACACACACACACACACCACCAATATTCTCTCACTGCAGTCACCCACTACACATGTAAAACATAAAGAATAGCAGCACTCCCATCATTTGGGAACACGTGCGGTAGTGATGGCGTTTCTCCTTCACACGCTGTCAGTGCCATGTTAATGAACCCATGCATAAACATACAGGTCTGTGCTGTCTACAGCAGACAGGTAGAGAGAGACAGTGGTGACAGACAGATAAACACAAGCAGCATCCTGAGCTGGTGAGCAGACGCACTGAGACAGGCGCATTGATCAAATAGATCCAATGCGTCAGATAAAATCCGCCGTTCCATTGGATTGAGCACTCAACTCAAACAAAAAGGGGCCAAACCCCACTTCACTCTCAGACGTTGCTTTTTATTTTCTATAACAGGCATGACTAAATCAAATCCACAATAATGCCATCCTCATGTGAAATGACTAACTGTTTATACCACAGACGAAAATGACTTTCGTTTGTTTTTGTTCTGTTCATCAGCAACAGATTTCCCTTTGGTTTTGCATGCACACAGCGAGGAGAAGAGAAACACTGGGGTTTGGTGATGTGAACGGTGCTGATTTGGTGGAGGGGGTTTTGCTTTCGTATCAGGCGGAGAGTAAACAGTTCCATTTTCAGTGCAGGTGGCACTACTAAAAGATGACTTGTACTCTGTTCCAGTTGTTCAAAACTGAACTGATGCAAAACAAGTTTTGTACTGGCCCCCATCAACACCAGCACCACCTTATGAAGTCTACATTTTCTTCCGTTTCATAACGTCTACATTTTGTTCTCTACCTTGTAAAGTCAACATTTTCTTCCTGACCATGTAAAGTCTACATTTTCTTCCTGACCTCGTAAAGTCTACATTTTCTTCCTGACCTCTTAAAGTCTGCATTTTCTTCTCGACCTTGTAAAGTCTACATTTTCTTCTCTACCCTGTAAAGTCTACATTTTCTTCTCTACCTTGTAAAGTCTACATTTTCTTCCCGACCTTGTAAAGTCTACATTTTCTTCTCTACCTTGTAAAGTCTACATTTTCTTCTCGACCTTGTAAAGTCTACATTTTCTTCTCTACCTTGTAAAGTCTACATTTTCTTCTCGACCTTGTAAAGTCTACATTTTACTTCCCGACCTTGTAAAGTCTACATTTTCTTCTCTACCCTGTAAAGTCTACATTTTCTTCTCTACCCTGTAAAGTCTACATTTTCTTCTCTACCTTGTAAAGTCTACATTTTCTTCCCGACCTTGTAAAGTCTACATTTTCTTCTCGACCTCGTAAAGTCTACATTTTCTTCTCTACCTTGTAAAGTCTACATTTTCTTCTCTACCTTGTAAAGTCTACATTTTCTTCCCGATCTTGTAAAGTCTACATTTTCTTCTCTACCTTGTAAAGTCTACATTTTCTTCCCGATCTTGTAAAGTCTACATTTTCTTCTCTACCTTGTAAAGTCTACATTTTCTTCTCTACCCTGTAAAGTCTACATTTTCTTCCCGACCTTGTAAAGTCTACATTTTCTTCTCGACCTTGTAAAGTCTACATTTTCTTCTCTACCTTGTAAAGTCTACATTTTCTTCTCTACCCTGTAAAGTCTACATTTTCTTCTCTACCCTGTAAAGTCTACATTTTCTTCCCGACCTTGTAAAGTCTACATTTTCTTCTCTACCTTGTAAAGTCTACATTTTCTTCCTGACCTCGTAAAGTCTACATTTTCTTCTCTACCTTGTAAAGTCTACATTTTCTTCCCGACCTTGTAAAGTCTACATTTTCTTCCTGACCTCGTAAAGTCTACATTTTCTTCTCTACCTTGTAAAGTCTACATTTTCTTCTCTACCTTGTAAAGTCTACATTTTCTTCTCTACCCTGTAAAGTCTACATTTTCTTCCTGACCTCGTAAAGTCTACATTTTCTTCTCTACCTTGTAAAGTCTACATTTTCTTCTCTACCCTGTAAAGTCTACATTTTCTTCTCTACCTTGTAAAGTCTACATTTTCTTCCTGACCTCGTAAAGTCTACATTTTCTTCTCTACCTTGTAAAGTCTACATTTTCTTCCTGACCTCGTAAAGTCTACATTTTCTTCTCTACCTTGTAAAGTCTACATTTTCTTCTCTACCTTGTAAAGTCTACATTTTCTTCTCTACCTTGTAAAGTCTACATTTTCTTCTCGACCTTGTAAAGTCTACATTTTCTTCTCTACCCTGTAAAGTCTACATTTTCTTCCCGACCTTGTAAAGTCTACATTTTACTTCCCTTTTTTTTTTTTTTTTTTTTTTTTTGCCTGTCCCGTTTGGCTCTTTTGCCATCAGAATTGTTGTCTAAAGGCAAAGAAAGATGCCCAACGGATTTACTTTACCAAATTGACCATCCCAGCCTTGCCGTAATGGTCCATTTGAT
Source organism: Aulonocara stuartgranti (assembly GCF_965226115.1). Classification (NCBI taxonomy): domain Eukaryota; kingdom Metazoa; phylum Chordata; class Actinopteri; order Cichliformes; family Cichlidae; genus Aulonocara; species Aulonocara stuartgranti. The sequence continues at coordinate 34,415,353 of NC_138942.1, forward strand.
TCACCTTTTATTGTTTATTTTATTTTCACTTACTGAATACGGGACAGACTTGACTGGGGGAAAGAAGGGGAGAAAGAAAGAGGGAAAGAGAAACAGCTGAGAAGAGGGACGGGGGAGAAGGGCAAAAGACAAAAACCAACAGAACGGGCAGAAAAAAAAAAATGCATATATCGATCACCTGGATCACCTGCTGAGAAAGAAAAAAGAAAACAAGCAGAAGACAACAAGAGTAATAGAATAAACAACATCACAATGATATATGGGAATATGACAGTAAATACTAAATATTAAACATTATTGTGCAGCACATAAGATCAACAGAACACAGTTTGCTTTGAGGTAGGAGCCAAAAAGGGTGTAGTTTGTGGGTGTGATCACCCGTGTGTACACCTGTGAGCATGGACGCGCTTGGTTTTTTTAAAAGGTTCCTTCATGTAATGATCTGCTAGAGGGTGTGGGGGGGGGGGGGGGGGGGGGGGGGCACAGCCCCGTCCTCCAGGGCATGAAGCAGGTATGGAGGAGATCAAAACTCCAGACATCCAGAGGCCCCCAGAACACAAGAGACCAAGGAAGACCAACAGAGGGGCAGCTGCGCCACTGTCCCAGAAAGAGCTGAGGAGAGTCCCAGATGAGGGCTCACTCAGCAGCCGCGGAGCAGAAGCCATGGGGAGTTGCAGTGACGCGCCCGTGAGCTCCGCCGGCAGCCAGCCGTGCCTGAGTGACCGAGCCCCAGGCCGAGAGGCCGGGGGCACCCCGCCTCCGAAGTGGCCCGAGCGAGCCCCAGGCTCCAGGCCCCGATAAGCGGCCGCCAAGGAGTGAGCCGGTGTGTACCTGGACGCCCATCCCCGGACACAAAGAACCACCAACGCACCGACACCTGAGGGAGTCCGCCACTGGCAGGGGAAGTGGTGGTAGGGGGAGATAGGCTTCCAGACCTTGGAGGGCCTGAGATGTCCCCAGAGAGGTGGCGCCTGACACCCAACCTGACATATAGACACAGACATACAGGCACACACAGATACAAACATCCATTCCCACCCTCATGCTCTCATATGCACTTACTCCACACTCAACCAACGTGGAGACAGACATAAAGAGACGCTGTACACACGATCACACTCCCCAAGCGTACTCTAAGCCCCGGGTCTAGGTACCCTTGTCCCTGGAGGGGGAACTGCACCCAGACCCAGGTGGTGTTACCCTTTTCCCTGCGGTGGGGGGAGGCAGACCGCCCCGACTCCGCAGCAGCAGGGAGGCCCCACACTCCAGACCGCAGTCGGACGGCCAACTCCTCCTCCTAGCCCCCCCGCTCCAGCAGGTCGCAGAGAACGGGGGTGAGAGAAGACTCCAAACCTCCCTCCACCCGCTCATTGTAGTGTTGATGCATGTGTGTTCTAAGGTGCATTTAAAACCCAGGAGGGCATGGAGCTACCTGCCAGAGAGCAGCAGGTAAGCGCATGGTCCCTCCTGCTAGCCCTCAATGTCTACGTGTATTTAACCTTGAGAGGTGGGCAACGACGCCAGGGGTGGGGTGTACACCCTGATGGTACTTTGGATTCCGTGTATCGTGCCCACCCCCAAGATCCTATATGTATGTGTAATGAGAGTGTGAGTAAAGTGAATGTCTAAGTTGTGGGATAAAATTGAGGCAGAGGCAGCCAGAAGGGGACAGGGCGGGGGGGGGGGGGGGGGGTAGCCTCCTCTGCACCCTGGTGACACACCTTTACTCCAAGGTCCTGCATGTGTGGGTGGTTGTGGTGGAGCGGGAAGAGGGAGGCAGCTGGAGATGGGGAGGGAAGGAAGGGAGGGGCAGGTGACCCCTCCCTGGGGCCAGCTCCCCCGCTGACCCCAGTAGGCACCCCCATACTCCGCGACCCGCCAGGGAAAGGGGGCCCAGGCCCATCCAGACCGGGGCCCAGTGCAGCAGCGCCCCCCGGCCCCACAGAGCCCTGGACAGTCCACCCAACCCCACCACAGAGAAAACTGCACCCACCCCACCATCCACTCTTCTTCCAGACTACATAAGACAATAAACACCCAGGCTGAGATCTTCCTCCACCTCTCCTGTATCTCCCCCTCCTGCAGAGGGAGCTCCTGAGGAGAGGAAAGCTCCTGCAAGATGTGACAATCTCCCCCACCAGTTGAAGAGCCCCCCAGGTGGCTCGATGCACCGGCGGCACCCTGCTCCAGGGGTGGGCCCCCATGCACCCACCCGCCCACAACCCCGGCAACACACCAACCAGGACCCAAGCCCCCGAGGCCCGGCCCGGGCCCCAGCCCAGAGACGGAGCGCCCCCAGAACCTCACGCCCATCCCGGACCCACCCAGGGGCAGCCAGGCTACCAGGTCAGTAACCCACGTCCGTCAGCACAGATCCTCCCCTAGCCCCGCTGCACGCAGCCGCGAGGAAACAGTCACCTGAGAGCCAACAGAGCCCCTAACCGGACGTGACCGCTACCCCGGGTTGAGCCCCCCAAGGAAGATGCCTCCGGGGAACCCCCCGACACCCTAAGCCTGTCCCTACCCCCACACCAATCACAACAGTGAAGGCTGGACCAAACTATGACCCCCCACCCCCACTAGGTGATGGAGCTGATCAAAGGAGCCCAGAGCAATTGATCTGATGTGGTGGCAGAGGCTGTATCAAGACTAATGTAATCTAATAGATAATTTCTATATTGGTTAGAATTAAGATTATTTTTATTTTTCCAGTTCATGAGGACTGTTTTCTTGGCTATGCATAGGGCAGTGAAAACCATATGGGCTATATTCTTTTCTGAAGTGACATTATCTAAGCTGCCCAACAAACACACTAAGGGGGAAGTTGGAATGTTACATTTCAGACACTTCGATAAGTCTTCACATATCTCGCGCCAAAACTTCTGAACTGGTGGACAGAACCAAAGAGCGTGGATATAATTGTCCGGTGAATTGGTTTGGCAGTGTGAGCAGTTGTTGGTAGACGTAAAGCCCATCTTGAACATCCGATGACCTGTATAGTGCACTCTATGTAATATTTTGTATTGAATTAATTGAAGACTGGGATTTCTGATTAGATGAAAGGTTTTTAAGCAAGTCTGAGACCAGAAGTTTTGGTCTAAGTTAACTGATAAATCCGCTTCCCATTTTGCAATAGGAAGTGATATTGATTCATCTGTTTTAGAAAGCATTCTGTATATTTTGGATAGTAATTTGGGGGTTTTAAGAGTAAGAAATTGAACCACACTTGGTGGTGTTTGTAGTTCAACTTGACCCGGTTTAAATTTCTTTTTTACTATGGATTTAATTTGTTGATATTCTAAAAATCTTTTCTTGTTGATCCCATATTGTGTAACTAGTCCGTCAAATGAAATAAATTCTGTTCCTTCTAGTATATGTTCTAAATATTTGATTCCTTTACCACTCCAATCTGAAAAGTTTATCATATTATTGTTTTGTAATATGTCAGGGTTGTTCCAGATAGGTGTACGTTTGCATGGGATTAATGAAGACGCCGTCAATTTTAGAAACTCCCACCATGCTGTCAGAGACGAGCTGATGTTGATGCTTTTAAAGCATTCATGTCGTTGGATGTTTGAGCTGATAAATGGTAGGTCTGAGATCTCTAGATTATTGCAAAGTGCTTGTTCTACATCTAGCCAAGGTTCATCTAAGAGGGTATGTTGGCTAAGAAGTAGTGCTGAAAGTTAGGCAGTTCTAGTCCTCCTTTATCCTTGGTCTTTTGTAGTGTTTTTAAGCTTATACGTGGGGGTTTATTTTTCCAAAGGAATTTGGACATACATGAATCTAGAGATCTGAACCAATCTTGTGGCGGTTTAGTTGGGATCATTGAGAATAAATAATTTATTTTTGGTAAGACCATCATTTTTATAGCGGCAACCCTTCCCATGAGTGATATGGGTAGACATTTCCATCTAGCCAGATCATCTTCTACCTTCTTTAAAAGTGGGATATGGTTTAATTTAGTTAGATCTGCAAGCTTGGGAGAAACATTAATACCTAAATATTTTATATTTCCCGATTGCAGTGGTGTAGAAGAGGAATTATGGAAGGAGCAATTAATCGGTAGGACTGTAGATTTTGACCAGTTAATTGAGTAATCTGATATTCTTGCAAAAGAGTTTATCAATTCAATCACCCCAGAGATATTGGTTTGTGAATTTTGGAGAAAGAGTAACACATCATCCGCATAAAGGCTGATTTTATGTTCCACGTTCTTGCATTTTATGCCCTTAATTACTGAATTCTGTCTAATTGCTGCTGCTAGTGGTTCAATAAAAATTGCAAACAGTGAAGGGGAGAGTGGGCATCCCTGCCTGGTGCCCCTCAAGAGACAGAAGCTGGAGGATGTCTGGTCATTTGTTCTAACACAAGCTGTTGGGGAATTATATAATATTTTTAACCAGTTTATGAAAGAGGATCCAAAACCAAATTTGTGTAAAGTTGCAAATAGAAATTTCCAGTTAACTCTGTCAAATGCTTTTTCTGCGTCTAAAGAGAATATTGTAGTTTCTAGGTTTTTACTGTATGAGTAGTCTATCAAATTAAGTAATCTACGTGTATTTGTTGATGAGTGCCTACCTTTTATGAAACCAGTTTGGTCAGGATGAATTAAGATGGGGGTTATTTTCTCCAGTCTCTTTGAGAGAGCTTTGCAGATTATTTTAAGGTCTACGTTTATAAGGGATATTGGACGATAGCTTGAGGGATATACAGGGTCTTTGCCTGGTTTTAGCAGGAGATTAATGTTTGCAGAATTCATATTTGATGGAAGTCTGCCCTTTTCTTTAATTTCCAACAACGTTCTGTAGAAAACTGGTGCTAGAATCGACCAGAATTCTTTGTAGAATTCTGCAGGAAAGCCATCTGGACCTGGAGCCTTATTATTGTGCATACTTATCAGGGCTTCCTGGAGTTCACCTGGTGTCAGTGGTGAATCCAGTGCCATTGCTTGAGTGTCCAATAATTTTGGAAGAGTTATGTTGTCCAAAAACTGATCAATTTCTTTTTTAGATGGGTTTATTTGTGGTGAATACAACGTTTTATAGAAATCCCTGAAAATGTTGTTTATTTGTATCGGTTCATATAATGTGTTCCCAGATGAATCTTGAACAGCACATATAGTTGTTTTTTCTTTCTTTATTTTTAGCTGGTTTGCTAGAAATTGACCGGATTTATTACCGTGTTCATAATTTTGTAGGCGTAGTCTTTGTACTAAGAATTTTGTTTTTTTATCAATTATCTCATTTAATTCTAGTTTTGTTTACGTATTTTGTTCAATGTTTCCTGATCTTGGTGGGACGCGTAGGCTTCTTCTAGTGATTTGATGTTTTTTTCTAATTCCTGAATATTTTTGTTTTCTTTTTTCTTTTTATGTGATGAGAAAGAAATTATTTTACCTCTCATCACAGCTTTCCCTGCTTCCCATAGAACAGAAGCTGATGTTTCGGGAGTGTCATTATAGTCCAAATATGAAGTCCACTCTTTTTTAAAATATTTAATAAAGTCTTCATCTTTAAGTAGTGATATATTAAATCTCCAGTTTTTTCTTGGCGTAGTATTATTCTTGTGCATTAGTGTTAAAGATACAGGACCATGATCGCTGACAGCTATAGGATGAATCTCAGTGTCTGAAATGTCGTTCAGCAGTGAGCTGCTGACCAAAAAATAATCCAGACGAGAGTAGGAGTGATGGACATGTGAGAAAAAAGTATATTCCTTACTGGTGGGGTGAAGGGAGCGCCATGCATCGCAAAGACCAAAGTCGCTCATATACTGTTTGATTATATTTGTGGACTGCCAATTACGCTGAGTTCCCGCTGTATTGAGCCTATCCATGTCTTCATTTAGTCCAAGGTTGAGGTCACCGCCAAGAACAAGTGTGCCATCTAAGTGTTCAGAGAGTGCACTGAAAAAACCGTGAAAGAATGAGGGATCATCAACATTTGGAACATATACACTTGCAATACATAGCTTTTTATCAAGTATAGATATTTTAATGATTAAGAATCTGCCCTCTGGATCTATAACTGTATCGAGTACTGTGAAATTAATATTTTTATGTATTAAAATTGCTGCTCCCCTTTGTCTAGAATTATAACAAGCTGAGAACACATTAGGAAACTCAGGTGTTTTTAGTTCATTCGAACCTCTAAGAGGTCTGTGGGTCTCTTGTAAAAGGACAACATCTGCCTGTAGTTTTTTGAGTTGGTTAAATATTTTTAACCTCTTTACTCTGGAGCCAGCTCCATTTATATTCCATGTAATGAACCTCAGTGCACCCATAGATGTTTGTGTATAACTAGGGATGTATGCTGTGTGCGTCGCTTAGCCAGGTGGAGAGAGTAGTCACTTGTTCATAAATAAAGAGAAGGAGAGAGAGAAAAAATGTGTGGCGAGATGCTCCCTGAGTCTGACTTTGTGTATGCATAGTTACTAATATGAGTAGGCTTGGCTTAAGTGTGTGTGTATCTTATATGACTGTGTGCGCTGTCTGACTGATGTAAATGTGCTGCCGTTGAGCGCATGGTGCGTATGTGTCGAAATAAAGGATGTTTGTGGATGAGTGTCGAAGCAGGTGATCGAGGCAGTGAAAGGAATAAAGAAAGAAACCAAGGACAGGGGTGAGCAGCATAAAACCAAGAGGGGGAAAAGAGAGGGAAAAAAAACGAGAAGAAAAAAAACAGAAACAAAACGTAAACATTCCAATTAAATCACTGACGGAGAGTGACGGTGTTAATTCTGCTATGAAATCACACTTTAAGATGCGATTTGATGCTGGTAAGTTAAACAGATGTTAATGCAGGTTAGTGTGAGTGGATAAGGAAAGGGTGCAGCTGATTCTTATCTGGTGTGAGGTTAATACAGCCACGGAGTGATGTTGGGGTCGCGGTGGAGCTGTCCGTCCACGTACAGCCGGTCCACAGCGATGACAGCGCGGGAGCCCTTCTGGATGAAGCCGCGTCGGATTGGGAAGAGGACCCTGCGTCGTTCCAAGATCTCTTTGGGGAACTGGTCGTTCACGCTGAAGTCCGTTCCTTTTAATTCCCTGCCGCGGCTTTTCACATGTTGCTTTTGTTTGAAGTGGCCGAATTTGGCCACGATAGGACGTGGTCTCCCGGCCGTAGCCCGAATGGGGCCGAGGCGATGTACCCGATCGAAGACGATGTTCTTCACAGTGTCCTCCGGCAGCTTCAGGTGGGTTTTGATGAAGCTTTTTACCGTGGTCTCCGCGTCCTCTCCGGCGGCTTCTGGAATACCAGAAAATACCAGATTATCACGCATGCTACGAGCTTGTAGATCGATAACTGTTTCTTTTATTTATTTATTTTCTCTATTGAGCTGGGTAACATTATCTGTGAGACATTTCACCGACTCCCTTAGCGTGGCATTTTCAGCAGCAAGCGTTTCCACCTGCTGCTGGCTGTACTCCAGGGATTCTCGCAAGCATTTAAATTCTCGGTGAAGAATCTCCACCATTTTACTTCCCGACCTTGTAAAGTCTACATTTTCTTCTCTACCTTGTAAAGTCTACATTTTCTTCCCTGCCTTGTAAAGTCTACATTTTCTTCCCGACCTTGTAAAGTCTACATTTTCTCCCGTTTCATAAAGTCTACATTTTCTTCTCTACCTTGTAAAGTCTACATTTTCTTCTCTACCTTGTAAAGTCTACATTTTCTTCCCGACCTTGTAAAGTCTACATTTTCTTCTCTACCTTGTAAAGTCTACATTTTCTTCCCGACCTTGTAAAGTCTACATTTTCTCCCGTTTCATAAAGTCTACATTTTCTTCTCTACCTTGTAAAGTCTACATTTTCTTCCCGACCTTGTAAAGTCTACATTTTCTCCCGTTTCATAAAGTCTACATTTTACTTCCCGACCTTGTAAAGTCTACATTTTACTTCCCGACCTTGTAAAGTCTACATTTTCTTTCCGACCTTGTAAAGTCTACATTTTCTTCTCTACCTTGTAAAGTCTACATTTTCTTTCCGACCTTGTAAAGTCTACATTTTCTTCTCTACCTTGTAAAGTCTACATTTTCTTCTCTACCTTGTAAAGTCTACATTTTTCTTGCCTAGTAAGTTACAAGCTACAGTTTTTCTAATCATTTCATTGATCTCAGTATCCATAATTCTGAGAGAAAGAACAAGAAAAGAAAGACAAAACAAAACAAAACAAAACAAAAAAGTCATGATTTTAACATACTTTTTTCTCTGTGGCCCTAATTCTTTATTGTAGTGTAGCTCTCCAATAGGCGTCAACATTGGTTATGTTTTGTGGCCAAGCGGGTTTCCAGACTTTATTATGATGGTTCTTCGGCTTTTTTAAGCACCCACCACTTCAGAAGCCAGAAAAGTTCATGCCCCCGTATCCCACATTTTTAAAAAATCATTAACAGCAAAAAAATAAATAGAGGCCTGCACGATAGAATCAGCTTAGTCTGGTTTGTTTATTTTCCCTCAGTAAATCTCATTCATTCGCCTTAGCTTCATTTCAGTTTTTCCCCTGCTACTCAACGCTGTACCAGCAGCGGCTCAGTGACACTGCTTTTAGTGTACCCGAGTCAAGGTCATGGTCCTTCAAAGCTACCCCTTGCCTCTGCCCCTGACCATGTCATCTGAATGAAGGCAATACATTTAAAAAAGTTCTTAAAGGCTCAAAATGTAATATTTCATTTTGTGCTTTTTAAACAGTCTCTTAATGGACTAGCTTCTGACAGATAGGTTGATCAGATGGGACAGAGATGCTGCATTCTCCATCACTGGCCTGTGAATTAGCCTCCCAGAAGAGATTAGAGCATCTGACTCAGAAGACAGCTTCAAACAAAACCTCAAAAGTCATCTAGCAGCCGTGTCTTTGTGTTGCTTTTATGCCGTTCATTGTTATCACACCTACTTATTGCTTTGAAGCATAGCTGGACTGGCCATCGGGCATACCGGGCATTTGTTTGGGTTTTTTGTAACGGTATAAACAATAAAAGGCGGTGGATTGGCTAATTGGTCATGATCGACTCTCGGCTGGACCAATTAGCCGATGAGGTCGAACTTTAAAGTTCTGTATTTAGGTATAAAGGAACGCAATTTGTCCCGAACTTCAGCAAAAATCTTAAAAAAGACACAAAGCTGGAGTTATTCTGTCGTTACGCTGCACAGCTGCCTCTTCTTCTCTCAGTCTCTCCCCTCCATCTCCTGTTGCTACTTCAATCATGAAACTGATCAATGATCAGCTGATCGGCTCTCTCGTTTGTTGATCGCCCACTTTGTGCCAGAAAGACGAAACCAGCGGATGTCACGCTAAACAACAGCAGCATGTTTAAGCTTGATCAGCTGTTGTTAGAATTTATTTAATATTAATTTCTAGTATCAGCTGATGTTTGCTGGAGCCACAGCTGCAAAAAAGCTGCTGGTCATGATGTCGGTTTGGTTATCTGGTGAGAGGGAAACATGAAGATGAAACCAGGAGATGTCCTTACTGGATCATCAGAGCTGAACAGGTGATGGAGGAACAGGTTTACCTTTTAGGTGACATGAATGAATTGAAGGGAAGTTATGAACTGTTTCTGAGAGACAAATAACACCAGGATCCTTTTCTAAGTAGCTGACAGCTGGTAACTGTGCAGGGGTGGATAGGAAAGTTTTACCAGGGGTCCATGTAGGGCATTAATGGGGAAAGGGGGGCACAAAGAAATACTTTTCTTTCTTATTCTCATTTAAAATGTCTAGCTTTTATTAAATAATTATCTGAATCTTACAACCAAAGTGGTTATCTGATGTAAAATGTATAAAAATTCATTATTGTATATAGTAAATATTAAGTCTAATATATACCGTAGTAAGCTATAGTGCTTTTTCCTTTGAGGAGGTGCCATCTGTGCAGTCTGCAATTCTGTTGAAGAAAGATGTTGAATCTATTTAATTACTGTAGAAAAATAATTGGTTTCTGTGCATTTGTTTTACCCTGGCAATAAATTAAAGTCGATTATGTCGATTAGGCGACATAATCGACGGATTATTCAACGGCTTTATGGCTTTTCCTATAATACCTGGTGGGCCGTTCTCTAGTCAAAATGCCCGGGCTGATTTTTTGTCCCAGTCCAGTCCTGCTTTGAAGGATACTTAATGTCCTTTGTTTTATCATTATTTTACAGTTTTGTCTTCTTTGTTTCTCTTTTTACATTGTATATTGAATTTTTAAATTTTCTTATTCTACTCTATTTGTATTCTCCTGTTTTTATTGCCCAGCAGTTTGAGTTGCACTCTGCATGATTTATGCCACAACAAACCAAAAGAAGAGAAAGAAAAAAATTGCACTGTTGAGAAAAAATAATTCTAATACAGGTTTCACTGATATATGGAAAAAACATTAAAAACTAATAAAAGGTTCTACATAAAAAGCATTGCTTTCAGTTTTGACCTGCCACGTTGAGTGTCCAATAGAAGCCCCTCAGTAACCTGGCTCAGACATCTGAGCTTGGCCCACAGCCTCTTGGAACATGTGTATCAGCACAGAGCACAGCACATAGAAATTGTTGTTTTTACTGACGATGTGTGTCATAAATACTCCTTGTCTCTCTCCATATATGTGTGTGTGTGTGTGTGTGTGTGTGTGTGTGTGTGTGTGTGTGTGTGTGTGTGTGTGTGTGTGTGTGTATACAAATACTGCTGAAATATGATCATACCCCTCATGTGTGAGGCCATAGATATGAATGTGCACCTCAGTATTTGTAGCAGAGTTGGAGGCTCAGTAAGTCTGAACATGGCAGCAGGAGCAGTTGGACCGATGAAGCGAGAGGCACAGTTGCTTGGAGAGGGTCTCCGTGGCATTTCTGTGTCCCTTCTTCCCTCCAAACACACACGCACACACACTAGCATACATACTGTATATACCCACACATACACACTCTCTCTATCACTCACACCGCAAGCAGCATCGTGGTAACAGATAGCTCCTGATTGGTGACTCTATCCGTGCTTTTCCCCTCACTGAGTGTGTTTTCCATATTTATATATTTATCATCAGTCCCAGGAAGAGGAGTCTGGCGTGGGAGACGCAGCGTGGCAGAGTGTGGAATGGCGTGGGAGAGGCAGAGTGACCCCGGGCTCAGGTGGCAGCTGTGCTATGACTTCTCTGCCAGGTCATGGTGGATGGTAGGACGGATGCTCCCTGTCTCTCCCTCATTCTGTATCGATCAGTCTGTCTGCTTCTCTTCTGTTTTTGTTTTTTTCATTTCATTCTCCTGCTCTCGTTTGCACTGTTTCGGATCAAATGTCCCACTGCTGCAGAATGTGGCATTTTACTCTACATACTGTGCACGCTGCATGCTTTTACACCTCTGAAGAGACTGTGCTCAGTCACTTGTTATATGTGCATTGAAGGCCAACAGGAAATCCTGCGAGTGTAAAGCCAGGCAGTGGTCTACTTTTAGCAGTTAAGACAAGTTTAGCATCCCTGCTGACTCTGTGATGCTTTCATCTGAAAGGCACACATGTAAATTTGCATGAACCTGAACGATGTGATGATGGTGTGTACATTTGGCAAAGTTCTTCAGGCTATAAAGTCACAGTGCTACTTCCACTAAACACACTTAGTTCGTCTTCTTATATTCTAATCACAAGATCATTTGGGTGATTGACTCCATCAAAGATATCTGGGGCTTATCCCAAAGGATGGGAGTTTTTAATTAAAACCTGTTTCTTTCCCACCAGAGGAAATAATTCTGAATTTTATTAAGGCCATGATACACTTTTGAGGCAACACAAATAGCATTCCTTTTTTTCATGCGAGCAGTGCTATTTTCTATCCAGTGGTCCCTGCGTTTGGCGTTAGCATTGTTGCCCTCGTTTGCGTTCAGATTCTGTCACTTTTATAAGCAGCTTTTTATTTCACTGAACTCTCGGTTAACTGTAAAGAAATGTCATCATCATTGGTTGTAAAAAGCACTTGCCATCTTCTGCACTTTTGACCTTCAGCTGTCTTTTTTTACGACACAAACATCCCCATTTTGGATCATATCACAGAGCTAATTTATTCCAGACTTTCACATATTGACAACATCAATCACACCAATCTCTTGGTAGCAGTAGCTTTATTATTTCCTCTCATGTGGCGGTTGGTGTTGATCACAGAGCCGTCTCGAGGCCTGACACAGTTTGTAAACCCGAGGGTTCCTCTAAGCGCCAGCCTGCTGCGCTCACTGCTATGTAGGGCAGAGCTAGGCCCTCTGCCTGGGTGGGAGTGGGGGTGGTGGCGGTGGTGTTGGGGGGGAGACAGGGAGGGATGGCAGCCAGCATTGGGGCCCCATGCAGGGATGCAGGAGGTGGATAGCAGGGAGGAGGGGTGGAGGGGTTACAGGGGGCAGAGAGAGGGGCACAGGCTGGGCATGGCTGGCAAAGGAGCATTTAGCATACAGACATACAGCAACTCAGCTTTGTGGTACACACAGCATGGGTTCACTACACAGGTTTGTGTGTGGTGGGGGAGGTGTATTTACTATTTTAGATAATTTACTGCATGAATCTTATTTCATGCCTTTTTTTGTAAATTTGCTCCTGATTGAATTGCTGGTTTTATTTTTGAGATGCAGTCCGAGGTAAAACAACTTTATCAAGCTGTAAAATTAAGAGTATCAATTTTGAAGTTAGTTTAGTTTAGATACCTGACTTCGACCATCTAAAGCAGTTCACCAGAGAGGGGAACAAACGAGTACAGGGAGGGTGAAGCGGGTGGAGACGAGTGACAGATGTGATTTGTGACAAAAGGTTAACTTCAAGGTTCAAAACACTAAGAGCATGATGGCTAAAATATGCAGTGGCTCGTGCAACAATAGCTAGTTCCATCTTTTACATACAGTCTTTGGTTACTTGTCAGGTCCACTACAGAAAACAGAGACACTTATATAATTTGGTCTGTGTGTAGAAATTCATATTGTGTTTTCTTATTTCCCCGTTACAGTCACGCAGAGTCTGATTCTGGAACAACTTTTATTCCTTTCTTTACTTTTGTGTTTGACTATATTCTTCCTGCAGAGTCAAAAACCATGAAAAAGGGAGAAAAAAAGGACGTGGTTAGGTTTGGTTAGGTTTAGGCATAAAATTATGTGGTTAGGTTTAGGTAGGGGGAGGGTAGGGGGTGGTTTTGGTTAAAACACACACTTCCACAACGGAAAACACGAGTTAAAGGGGAAACTTCTTCTGCGGTCCGTGGTCTCATTGTGTCAGAGAGGGACTCTACTCACTCTTACTGCTCCAGTGGACTGCTCTGCAGTATAAATGATGGTAAACTGGCACTCAGTTCAATACAAATAAAAAGCCAAGTTTGGTGCTGCAGAAGCAGGACTTTGTTTACACCATGATTTAGGAGGGAAAAGCCTTTAAAAAGTAATAAAACAACCTAATACTTCACAACTAATAACATTTGGCATGCATCAACTGTATTTGTTATCAGGAATTCCTGTTACAGGATTTAGATGACCTCGATCTTTTTACGATTATTTTTTTTTCTTTGAGTCATCCTCGTGTCATCCTTGTGCTTCCAGTGCTGTCTCCTTCTATGCTTTGCCTCCTGTGTTCAGATTTCCCCTTCTGCCTTACTTTCTATCCCGTTTTCTCTCCATCTTCTTTCAGTCTGTCTGTCTCTCTCGCTCTGTCCCCAGACAGTGCCTCCCATCAGTGCCCATTTCTATCCGTCTGGCTTGTCCCCTTCCTTTTCACCCAGATGACCCTGTCACCGCCCTGCTCCTTCTGTCTGTCTGGCTCTCCTTTACCCAGATGCCTCCAACCACTGCCCGTTCCATACCATACTCTATATAAAAGCCTCCTCCCTCTCTTTATCTCTGCCTTCGTTATCTGATTCTAACCGTGTCTTTTGCATGCGCGCGCTCCCCTCGGTCTCTCGCTTCCTCGTACTCTCCCGCTGCACAGATGCCAGGCTTGGTTCGCAACAGCTGTCTCACCATGTGCCACTACCAAGTGTTGCCTTCAACTGCAGGGCCGAGTGGGGGTGGGGGGCGGTGGTGGTGGTTCTGGGGTGGAGGGTGCAGAATGGATTATCCATGAATATTCATGTCCTTTTGGATGTACTACCAAACACGAAAGTGGCACCATAGAGAAGACTCCAGCCTTAAAAAAAATCTTCAGGGTGAGTAAGGATTGAGGGAGAAAGGAAGGAGGAAACAGGGAGGAAGGATAGGTGATGGGAAAATATGTGAATTTCAGACAGTTTGACTATCATATGGACATGTGCCGTGCATCCAGGGGAACTCTAGCATATTAAAATCAGATGATTCTTTTGACACAACCTGTGTTAAATGGGAGTGAAAATAAATGTTCATATAAATATATAGATTCCATTATAAACGATGGACACATGTTGTGAAGCCTCGAGGTGAGAATTTTGGTGTAACACCAAGACAGTAATCAGACCTGACAATCAAGGATGGATGTGACGGAGAAACTGAGGTTCAGGGTAGCAAGTTTTCAATCACAAGGCGGACCCTCCCTAAACTATATACTTTGTTTTTCACTCTATTCAGGGTCACTACTCGAGTCCATAAACTCATTTGGAAGATGTTTAGTGAAGTCGAGTGACTGGATGAAGTCAGTTCAAAGGACATTTTCCCATAAACTTCTATACAATCTAGTTTCTTTGCCCAAACAGAGAAATTTCCCCCACACCAGCAGAAGGCATAGCCTTGAAGCTACGCCTTATTCTTTACATAGATGGAACTCTGCACCCTCATATCCAAGAAAACACTGCAGTTCAGTCTTTTTCAGAATAGCTACTTGTTCTAAAACTAAGACGATTTGGTGCCTAAACCTGAATAAAGACAGAGTGAAAATCAAACTTATAAATGAGATATGAGGCAAATTCCAGTGTCCCAGTCAATGGTAAGGAAAAAAAGTTCATCCTGGGCTGATATTTCTCCTGGTTTGGGCTGGCTGTGGTGCTAAATTTAAAATAGGGGAATTTCCAATAATTAGTTGATTGAAAATTGTCCAGGTGACTGGTTGCCTGTCTCTCTATGTCAGCTCTTTGATGGAATCTACCCACCTCTGCCTCTCACCGAGTGTCAGCTGGAGTCGTCTTGGATAGGCTTGGATGGAAGCATGTGCCATAATTTTATACCAGTTCTTTCAGTGCAGTCAAAATATTTCGGAAAACACCCAAAATGTCAACTTGCAAGTAAAAATGAATTTTAGAATCACTAAAGAATTTATCTTCTGGGAGCCATGAATATTTTTTACAGATTTCACTCTGGAGCCGCTGACAAACCCACACTGGGATCATCCCAGAAGTACTCCTGCAGCAGCAGGGTTAAAAGAGAGGAACACAAAGACGAGCACAGGCACACATTGTACCGGAGATCTGACAAGCAGCAGCTGAAAGGTGTGGGATATGATCACAGTCCCAGCAAGCAAAGCAAGCTGGTTGAACAGTGAAGCGTGGCTACGCATGGATTCTGAATGAGAATCAAAGAATGCAGAGCAGGAGCAAAAGAAGGGCAGATAGACAGTGGGAAAAAAATGAGATAGCAGATAAGAGATAGTGTTGGGGTGAGGGGCAGCGGATCTAAGCGGACCCAGGCTCCAGTGCCGCTTCCTTTCTCTTTCATTGAGAGCCAGGAAAAGAGATTATAGCAGCCATGCTTTCTCCTGTGTGAGGTTTGGGAAGGGGGCACACTCTTCCCTTTGCCACCTCCTCCCCCCTCAGACATCCACTCTCTCTGGCGGTATCGACTGGACCTAAACCAGAGCAAATCATACCACTGCTAGAATGTGCGCTAGGATCATCGAGATGGTTGCTATTTGATATAAATTTGACCAACAAGACAGTTTTGTTTTGGTCTTTGTTGTTTTTTGGGTTTCTAGCCTCATAATCCATTGAAGCGAGACGGGCTTTTGTCGGGTGCTGTATGTTGTCGCCTACACACAACACTCAACCCCGACAGAGCCATTGTGTTACTTCCTGGGTGAGCCTCTGGAGAGCTACGACTCACTGAGGGAACAAGAGGTTTGGATGTGTGCTCGCTGGGTGGCTCACCGAGTGCTTCACAGCTCTTGAGTGTACACCTTCCTCACACTGGCATCCACTTACACAGCCGCCGCACACACAATCACCCACACACAATTAGTCCACAATACACAATTATACACCGCAGCTCCCTCTCTCTTCTTTTCTCATACACACAACACATGCAAACAGTGAGTTAATCAGACCTATAAACCCTCCTTGCTGGTAGAAGATAAGCGGTGTGCTGGTAGCCCTGCCCTCCTGAGAGCAGCACTCCTCTAGCGGTGCCGTGGAGCTGCCTGATAAGGCAGGGGAGGGTGGGATACCCCGAGAGATACACATAAACACACACACACACACACACACACAAAGACACACACGCATACACAGACGCCGCTCAGCATCAGTTAGCCAGATCCTCAGCTGAGCCAATCAGTGGTTCGCAGGGCCTGAGGCTCCACCAGTCATCTTTCTTCAGGTGTTGTTCATTTCAGCGCTCAGCCTGCAGGTGGACGAACATCTGCACGTGTGCGCTGTGTGTGTGCTCAGCAATCACACTACCTCATAATTTGGTTGCATGGGAGAAAACCGATCAGACTGATGCCGGTTCAGAGCACAGACGTCTCCATAAATGTGGTGTCCCTTTAAAGTGTAGTGAGTGTTTCTACTACCTGTAAGATTTACTATAAATAACCCAAACAATTAAAAACAGACTTTCTTCTCCAATCAGCAAATCCTTTTATATATTTAAAGTAAGGTGACTTTAGTCTAATCCTGCTTAACGCTGCTTTTCTGCTTTTATGTACAAAGGGCCAATAACACACTTCCTCAAGGGTCTTGTGGTAATTAGGCAAATTTCTAAACTCAGCTAATTAAACCTTAACCTGTATATCAAAGGTCCTCAGGGATTTACAGATTAATCAGCGGTAAATCAGTAGATATAGAAATACTTTACTTTGACATGAAAAACATACAAAAAACTAAATTAAAATTCTTTTAAAACAGTACGTGATTTATTTCAATCAGTGTTTTTCTGTCTATCTCTGCAGTATTTGTTCATTTTCTCTGCTTAAACACGCAGGTGACACTCTCTGTCCCTTTTCCCCACTATAATCTCTTTACTCAAGCGTTTAGGCATGAAGTAATTTAATGCCTAAAACATTACAATCCTGCTTTTCACAGGGAGTGACCCTGTGAAAAGCAGGATTGTAATGTTTTGTGATGCCCAACAGGGAGTGTACCTGATCTAACTTAGGATGTTCCTCGGTGCAAAGCTGCCACTGCTCTCCTTTTGCTGTTCCAGAACATTTAAGAGCTGTGGAATAATCAAAGGTGGTGTTGTGGTGCTTTTATTTTACATTTGAAACATTTAAAGGGGTTGTACATTTTAATCGTCCACGTTTGGTTGTCATTTGTGTTTTCGGTTTGGTCTGGGGGGGGTTGACCACCTTTTTAGAGATATTGATAATAAGTGCTTCAGACTACATTACTCATCAGTAAAATGTCTCTAAAACGCACTTTAATGCACTGATATTAATAATGTAGTAAGCCTAACAGTGTGAATAGGGGTCATTATTTTTCCAGCTGTTCCTTCAGAATTTCCCTTTTCTTTCTGATGACGCCACTTTCACTCGTGTGAAAGATTCAGATCCATTCCTGCTCATCAGATTGCTTTACTGTATATCTTTTACTTGATTTCATCGCTGTTGTTTGTCCGTTCTAACATCTTTCTGTTTGTTTTTAACGGCCTGCTCCTACATTCCTGCTAAAGCGATTGTTAGTTGGTCAGTATTTTCTGTCCTCTCGCGTTTCATCGTTGGTCTGCAGCCCCCTTTCTCTCCCTCTCTTTTTTTATCATTTCATTCAGCGCAGGCAGCAACAGCAGTAACCTATAGCACGGCTCCCGTTCGCCTCCGTGGCAACTCTTGGAAGTTGGCGCAGGTCAAATGCGCCTTAATTCAAACCATAAGAAACGAAAGAACGGCCGAGCCGATTCCACTGGCCGTGCCAAGGTCAGCATTCCTCGACAGGCCGTTGCCTAGTGGAACTTTTGTCTCACAGTTTGTGTAAACCTCCTGGGAGAGACGGTATATAGGACCGGGAGAGGAGAGAGACCAAAGAAAGGGCTTCCCCCCCCCCCAGCAAATTAGCGCAAGCTGCCGGTTTGGACCGGTGCAGAATGATGAGGGGGGCATTCGGGTCAGATGTGGAGACACTATATGGCAATGTATAGATAAAGACAGGAATTTCTTACTTTTTAAATGAGAGGTGAGCTTTTTCCCACAAAGCACAGATGCGTGCAAAAATGCGCATCTACAGGTTTTTGTGCTGTGGCCTCGCTTATATCCGAGCTTTGCTGCACTAAATAGTGCCATCTCAACTAACCATCGCTGGTGTGTTTGTAGCTACAAAAACAAAGCAATCGGGTGCACATTTTTGCCTTTAGCCTTTTTGTAAATAACCCAGAGTTTGGTTTACATTTCGAAAATGTTTTGTTCTCATTTTTTTATAAAGCTCCCAGCCGGCCCAGCATCCAACACCTCTGAAATGATGGATTAAACACACACACACACACACACACACACACACACACACACACACACACACACACACACACACACATATATATATATATATATATATATATATATATATATATATATATATATATATATATATATATATATATATATATATAAATGTAGTTCAAGTATAAGTTCAAGTGAAGTTCATTGCTCGAAATCCAATATTTCAAGGTCAAGTAAGAAGTCAAGAGGAGCGTGAATGAATGAAACGAGTGTCACATCAGAGTGGCATGACTTTATATCTTTTCTTTTTTGCTTCTTTGTTTGTTTGGAGTTTTGATTTTTGATCAGGTGACGCTTGAAGCCATTCTGTTCTATGTTTCAGACTCGTCCCTTTACAAACACGAGACTCGTGCCTTTTTTCTTTCTTTCTGTATTTTTCTCGGGTGCCAGTTTGTGCATTGGTATCATAAAAAGCTGCAGTTTGACTAAATTTTAAAGAAACGTTTTGTATAACGTCGACAGAGCAAAGAAAAAATAAGTAAAAGACAAAGCAGCTTGGAACTGATTACACTGAAATGATTCCACTCCCACGGAGGCCTTAAGTTCATGTATTTGTCTCCCATGATGAAGACTTGATTTCTCTAGCAGGCCGCTCACTGGAAGGCCACACACACACACACACACACACACACACACACACACACACACACACACACACACACACACACAGTTTAAAAGAAAAAAACTAAATAATTAATCATTCAAATTAAAAATGTAAATTGATAATAAATCAGGCGATTTGACATCATTTCATGCTTTGAATGTGTTACTTGCAATTTAAATGAACAGATTCATATTTTTACACATTATTTATGCTTTTGTGGATCTTTTTTAAATTACATATTTCAGATCATATTGTCCATAAAATAATTCTGGTCAAACATTGAATATATTTTTAGATGGTCTAATTATATGTATATCAGCTTTTTTTTTTAAAACAAATGAAATAAAAGAAACTCGAGGCCTAAACTGGTTATTTGCTGTGTAAATGTTTCTTTTGTGTATTCAGGTTGTAATTTTTCCTTTAGAATTTTAAATAATGTCACTTCATTTTGTTTCTTTTGAAACAGATCACAGAACCCACAGTTATTTAATGCTGTTTCTCTAAAACTGAATCCCAGATTGTGGTGATTAGAGACACTGAGACAGTCCGTACATGTCTGATTTTGCATCAAGTGACAGTGAATTTGTGCACAATTAGGATTCAGAAATGACCCTAACTGTCATCCAGAAATGAAAACTTAAAGAAAAAGAAATAGAGAATGTGTGTGTGTGTGTGTGTGTGTGTGTGTGTGTGTGTGTGTGTGTGTGTGTGTGTGTGTGTGTGTGTGTGTGTGTGTGTGTGTGTGTCTTTAGTTTCAGTGTAGATTTAGGGAGACGTTATTTTATTTTAAAAAAGCAGCCTTATCATTTTTCATAACCCAGAGTTTTGGTTTTTCCCATAAAAAAATCACATTTTTTATGGGAAAAGAATGAATGCAGCTTTACATTTAGTGTGAACTCAGACACGAAGGGACTTCTCTGTCACTGAAATCTCCACGCAACGAACCACAGCCACTCTGAGCCCGGCAGCTTTTTCTTTAACTGTGTGTGAAGTGCTGAAGTTGAACCAACACGGTGTAAACTGGCATCAGGAGGAATCCTTTTTGTCTCTGCTCATCATTTCGATGCGTGACGTCTGCAGTTGCGCACTTCCGTAAAATACTGCGTTTTACCCATAAAAGGTTAAAACTCGCTCTTGGTAATTTATTCATTAAAAAGACATCTATTGTCGTGTTTTAAAAAAAGATGTCGGCTGAAATTCCATCTGAATTTCCTGGGCTGATTTGGATATTTGTGGGGAATAAAAACTTGGGGGGAAGTGGTGAAGGCTCCAGCCAGAAGTCATGCACCTGCGCTCTCTCTCTAACCTCACTGTTTCAAACTTGTGCTCAAACTGTTCGCTGCATTCATGGCGAAATAAACACATCAGTAATTTGAACGGATCAAGACACAGAGGAGAGAGAGGAGGAGTTTATTCTCTTTTTTCTTCTGTTTTTTAAGGATTTGGTTTATAGCTTTGCACTATTGGGGCTTGCAGTCGGTCAGCCTGCGGTGCTGGCTGTGCGTAAAATCTGGCAAAAACTAAGGTGTTAAAATGTCTTAAATCCGGTTAAACATTTTAAATAGAGACTTTTTTGTAAACTTGCCTTTATTTTTATTTGAATTGTTTCGCCATTAAAATGGAAACATATGCGGGCAGCAGAGGGTTATAGCCCACTTCAGTTTATTATCACTTTATTTTTTTTATCCTCAGAGAAACTCTTCTATGGTTAGTCAAGTGTCAACAAATGGGAGTCTTTTACGTGGGGGCGTGGGGTAATTTCGATTAATGAAAATGTACTACATAAAAATATCAGCTATAGATGGAGATTTTTGTTTAGATTGTAGGTTTTTGTTCAGCAGCTGGAGCTCATATTTAAATTTTAAGTGACACGTGTTCACGTACATACCACCCATCCATTTAGGCTGACTATTAAATTTGCACTCAAAAAAAATGTCCTACCCTACCACCTCCGCCGTCTCCCCCACTGCTCCCTAGAACCTCCGCTCCCTCCCGCCCTCTCTATCGGCCCCGAGCTGCCCCTACACTGTTGCCGGTGAGAGCTACTAATCCCCTGCGTCCACGGTTTACTCTGAGCCCGTATTTAATTCCTCTAAACCCCCAGCTGCCGCCCTGGTTACTCACTGAACACGACAGACTGTGAACCGCTCTGGTTATTAATAATTCACCAGCCCTCCGCTCCGCTTCTTCGGCCGCGGCCGCAGGACACCGTTTCGTCCTCAGTGGTGCGTGCAGGCGGCCACGCTGTGCGCTCACTTCTCGCATTTTGTTTACTTAATTATAGCTGCTCGATGTCACACACTCACACACTCACACACAGTCGCGCACACGGGGAGACAGACGCACGTTTCACCTCTTTGTTTTTGGGTTTCAGATCACAGACCGTCCGCTGAGGTCCCGCTCGCGGATGTTGCGACACTCGCGCTGCCACATGCTGAGTTTTGTTTCAGACGCGGTCCTCCCAGCAACTTTGTGCCGACACTGAGAAGGGGGTGGAGGACAGGTGGAGAAGAACCGAGAAGCGGACTGCACTTTTACGTGATCGGCGACGCCTGAGCATGCAAGGGGAGAGAGCGCGCGGCGTCCAGTCTGGAGGAGCAACAGCTGATTTGGTGAGCGCGTGAGCTGAGAGCGCAGGGCAGGCTACTTACTGTCGGTGCGCGGCCAGGCTTCTGCTCCGACACTCGGGCTCTGACGGTGCAGCGTCTCGGTGGCACGTAGCTCGGGGACTCGGTGCGGGGACGTGACGGCACCGGGACTGAGAGTGCAGCCAGGCGCGCGCAGCTTCGAGTTTCGTGGAACTATCACGAGTTGAAAGCCGCACATAAACACCTTGCATGAAGAAGTCGGGAGGCAGACCGCTTGGATTGTACGACTCTGCGTCCCGTTTGCCTGGACTGAGAAGAGCTGACTTCACTTTATCCCAAAAAATGTTTACCGGGCAGCAGGCCGTGCATTAGGGCTCTTTTGCTTCCGGTATAAGGCCCAGCTGAGCAAGAAACCGAGCAGTTTTCTCTCTCCCACTCACTTTTTTTTTTTTTTTTTTTGGAAGCCGAACTTTTCAGAGTGGAAAATGGGTCTTTGAGAGTGTTGGCACATATCCTCACACCACAATGGTACGTGCTATGTAAACCAATAATTTGCTCATTTATGCAGTCAGCTTTGACAATCATTGTACTTGTTCATCGTTTTAATGATTCTGTGCTTTATAGTTTAGTGAGCTATCTTATATTTCGTGTGCGTGTGTGTGTTTGTGTGTGTGTGTATTTGGTGTGGCTAATGTGTAACAGTCACAAAGTATGTGCCAAGTCCCTCCACCTACCTGAATCTGTTTGCTGTCACAGTTAGACTCATTAGGATCTTATGGTTGTTTTAAAAATGTGGGGAGATTTCCTTGCTAAGGAGCTGCATGTACATTTGAAAGGATGTTGCTGGAAGGAAAACCTAATCCACCTTATTTTAATAGTTACATACGTTGTTGCCAATTTTTTCTTTCCAACCTGCTGGCCAAATTAGTGTCCAGCCCTCTCAGTTCACCGCTCGATGCCTACTGCCTTCTGCCGTTTCATCCACACGGAGAACATGACTCCTCTCACAGACTGGGCTAGTCTATTTATAGTCGCATACATGATAGGACCTATGGCACAACATCCATAATAGAGGTGTCATACAGTATGTAAAGGTTTCACTGTTGCATGTGGGAAGGATCCTAGAGCACAAATCCCACCTAAAGGCAAGGTTTACCAGAGTCTGGAAAGTTGGCTGTAGCAGGATGGAACTTATTGTTTGCGCCAGCGTTCTATTAAGTGGCCATTTGATTTGTGCGTAATTACGCAGGGACTAAATCCTTAATTACGCAGGTGGTTTATTTGTCCCATTCAGGGAAATCCAGTGGTATCACAAAGCAAACGTTTGTAATGCTTCTCGAACTCTAACTGAAGTTTGTTTGAGGATTCTTTAAGCAGACATCAGCTTATGAGATTTTATCCAAGGTTTCCTTTTTCGTTTGAGTTGAGTCCTTTCAAACAGAAGACGTTTTTCATGTTTTATCCCGATTTTCTTTTAACATGTTAAATGAGAAATCTACTCTCTGTGAGGCTTGCGAAAGCATTCATTTGAATGAAGTGCTTTTAGGTTTTAAAATTAGTAATAAGAAAGTCTGTTTTATGCAAAACTATGAAAGAGAGCTCACACATCCTTGACCCTTAGAAATTCTTTTTTGGCATGAAATGTTTCAAGTCAGGCAATAGTTAGGGGAACCTCCCACATACAACCTTGAAGCTGCTTAGATACCCAGGAATGGATCTTATTTGCACATGAATATGGAAGATTATTAGTATGAATAATTATTTGTTTACGAGCATCCTTGCTGACATGGCAGCTGCCCAAGAAGCTCATCAGTAAAAATGATACAGAATTCAGGACAGGCCTCACATGAGATTATCCCCACTTGTTATTCTCCTACTTATAGCAGCAACTCACCTCTTTTAAAAAAAACCTTATTTATTTATTTTCAAAGGCTATATGTGTGTTGTGTTGATTTTGTGCCAAACACTTCAACTGCATGTTAGTTTAGTCAGACGGCACTGGAGGCATCTGTCAATCAGTGTCAGACTCCTGTTAGCTTTCCCCGAGGCCAGTTCGCCATCTCTGCCACAGAAATAAATATTCAAACACTACTTTTCTTTACAGATGATCTATATATACACGAGGATTTATAGGTTATGGATTTTTCCCTATGTGCCAGAAAGTAAACAGAAAGTTTGAGCCATCATCAGGAAATACAAAGATGACATTATGGGTCCAAAATGATGATTTACAGACAGACCGGACCTTTACAATAAGCAATGCAAGCGGTGTTTTAAATATATAGCCAAATGCAAAGTTTACACTGGATTCTCCGTGGTAAACATATGTGTGATATATAGTGCAGGAACTAAAGATTAAAAAAAATAGAATCACAGAGTGCTGTGTAAATAGCTGTGGTAACTGTATCCTGCACTCTGCCCCTGTGTGTGTGTGTGTGTGTGTGTGTGTGTGTGTGTGTGTGTGTGTGTGTGTGTGTGTGTGTGTGTGTGTGTGTGTGTGTGTGTGTACAGCCCACCACATGATGATCAGACAAGCGGTTTTCCAGTCTTGTGTGATCTCCATCTTGGCCGTTGTTGCCAGTGATGTCATCCCTCACTGTATACAGAATATTATGCTATTATGTTTGTCCTGGCCTTGACGTTTCTCTGGAAAAATAAATAAGGCTTCAAGGAGGCTATAATAGCTTATGCAGCGTGTAAGCTTTTGCTGTAGTTTAAAGATGGAAACTCTGATATACAGTCAAACAGCATAAATATTAGTATAGTGAGCTCAGATGTGCTTGTCAGGTTGACTGGTTTTTAAGCTGTTGTGATTTTAACAGTGTGCAGCCGAGGGGCTACAGTGGATATATCACAAGCTGTAATCACCTCAGTCATTCAGCTTCCTTAATATGAGATCCTTGTTGTGCTAAACGAATCACAAGTTCATGAAAGAGTGTCTCAAAAGATAAAACGTACAGTAATACTCCAGTGGTTTACTGGTTACAGTTGGGGTAGTCTGAGCTAAGCTTAGCTAAGCTAATAATTCAAACTGAGAAAAGCTGAATCCCAGATCTCAGTGCAGCTCAGTAACATCTTTCATTAAATTCAATTCAATTTCATTACATTTTCATTAAGTTAAGCTCACTCAGCTCAGACTCCATTCCTATACTGGTAATATATTTTTTTTGTGTGTGCGTTTAATAGACTGAAATGTCAAGAAAACTCTAGTGACATCATTATGACATCAACAGGGCAGTTTTTTTTTGGGCCTCAAAACATTTTTAGCATTTTTAATAGACCCACGAAACACATGACAAATGGTTTTACAGGCTGGACAGTGCTCTGTATAGTAAATACAATGAATGGATTCTAAATGGAGTATTTTCATATTTATCCATTTCAGTATTACTACTCTAAAATCCTTATATCACTGCTGAGTGCAATACACAGATCTGAATCTTTAAAAACAACATTTCTTATGCTGAACAGGGTCACAGTCTGCATGCCTGTTGGTTGCGTTTTCAGAATATTGCTGTATTCAACATCTTAACAACCAGCCTGAAGCTGGACAGAAGCGATTAACTCATTAACTCAGTCGTGGTGTACTATTGCTAGTTAAACCTTAACATTGTTCTTGGAGAGAAAAAAGCGAACCACTGCACTCACAGACGTGTGTGCCCCACTTTTTTCTTTACTATTTTCTCTTACCCACCAACCGGTTGCAGCAGATGCTTACATAAGACTGGTTCTGCTGGAGGCCTCTTCCTTTTAAAAGGGAGTTCTTCCTTCTCATCATCACCAACTGCTTCCTCATAGCAGACTGTCTGATTGTTGGGGATTTTCCTTTCATTCTGCTTCTTCTTTAACTTACAAAACACCTTTGTTAAGAATTGGAAACCATATCGAACATCTGCAACGCTCAAAGTCTGAGTGCAGCACAACTGAAACTACCAGCACACACGGCACCGCCAAATTAAAATGTTGCGATTGCTTCATCAAGTTACTACAGTTATAAATGTCTTTATATTGACCGTGTTCTGCCGGCTACGCTGTGCTCTGCAAGTTTGCTCAAACGAGCAGACGCGAGCAAGAGAATGAAGGTCAAATCCAAGAAAAACGGGGTGTAAACATTAAGATTGTAAGATTTCATCAAAGGCCCGAGAGGTCACGGGATTCAGCTGTATTTAGAAAGAATGCCACATTACTGTGTTTTACAGGATGTTTTGACAGTTGTTTGCTACAGTTAATACAAAAAAGCATCTCTTCTTATAGAACAAAATCAAAATCTAAACATATATTTTAATTCAAACGTTCCCAGGGAATGCATAACGCCTAGTACAGGAAGCCAGATTCAAAACCATGCAGTTTTAACTTCTTTAAGTGAGCTCTAAAAATATACAAAGTCAAAACACTGGAGTGAGATAATCTCACTTGTTAGTTTAAGCAAATAATAATCTAGAAATAACGCAGACCCTTCAGTATGAGCATAATTTGACTTAAGCCCCCAGATCAGATCAGTTTGCTTTGGAAATGGCAGAACAAATCACACAGATTTTATTTTAACTTGATTCAAGGCAAAGTTTTTTTGCAGTTTAAAGGAAGTCTTATTTTGTACCACGAGCCTGAACACTTCAAACTCCTCCATCTCTATTCTAGCCCTCCTTTAATTATCTTATCAAGACTGAAGCCTCACATTAATTGGTTTCACAAGACACACCAGAATGCACACCAGCTGTGTAACCAAGTAATTTGAATGAACTTAATTTGGGAAGGTGCTGGTATCTTATGCCTTCTGAGTTTAATTTGGGGGGGAGAAAAGGGGGGGAAATCACAACAATACATGTATTTTCTCTCTTCACTCTCCTCTTTAGGGCCTTAATGAGGAATTAGAGCCAATAGCATTATTCATTAAACAGGGCTTTCCAGCTATTTATCACTCTAACAATATTAGCATATTTGTTTAAAATTTCAACACTTTTTTTTAGCATTCGTAACCAGGTTTAGCATTTTTAATAATCTGGCATCGAATGTATCATACCAAATTGAATGCTGCAGAAGAACCGGCGGCAAGACCCAGAAACATACTAAAAATCCTTTACGAACACACACACACACACGCACGCATGCAAGCACGCACACTCCTCTAATTACCACCACCCCCCTCCTTGTCTCTTATTCCCCACCTCCTGAGATGCAGGTGTAAAATATCACATTTTTCCAGCATTTCTCCCTGAGGTGGCGCTGGCTTGGACTCACACAACGTAAATTTCCCCTTTCATATTCCCCCACACATTTTTTTTTACAAACAAGTTCCCCCTCCCATCCCTCCCTCTCTTTGATGTGCTTGCCACATCTGCACAGGTTTGTTAGCTTGTTACCAGGTGAAGAATGAGGATACAATTAAGGCTGAATGGAGCAGGACTGAGTAGGATGTCAGTTATGTTTTGCCGCAGAAGTCTCTGATCCTCTAGGAACTGTTGAGCTCATACAGACAAGTCTGCAAATGATTAGGACGGTGCGGCGGAATGATCAGAAGGCTGTTAATCAGTGACTGCGAAGATACCCACCACTGGTGGATCGACGCGTATTCAGAAATATGGAAACCCAGGTGGTTTCTGGGCTGTTGTGTATCTTTGTGTGAACAAGACAAAGTGGGAGACAGAGGAAGGTGGGCCATATGTATATGCGCTCTGATTAATCTAATTCCATGTGAGGCAGCCAACTTAGGCATCTGTCCCCCTTTTAGATCTCACTTATTGTAAACGTGGATGTCAGAGAGAATTGAGCAGAGTAAGTGCAGCTGAGGTATTGTAGAGATCATGATTCGTATTCATGCTCAGTTGTGTCTGAGATTGGTCTCAGATGCGACTAAACGAAGGTAGCGCTGGTGCTAGGTGACTGCCCAGCCTGTTATAGTTGTTGCTTTTGCTTTTTTTCTATCATTTTCCACAAAAAGCGAAGTGAGTTGTGTAAAATCAACTAAAAGGTTAAAACAGCGAGTGGCTAACTTGTAAACATATTAGAGCAATTAGCAGCTCAAAGTGCCTATTCATAATCAAGGGCATGACCGCTTCAACTGACAGCCGGTTGCGGTTTCACCTTGAATTCAGCAACAGCAGGATGTTGCTCATATGGCTCATTTAGCAATCTACAACAACAATAATACACTAAAATAAATGTTTTCACTACAATATGAAAATATTTGAAAATTAGAGTACGCCTTTTCACTTTCTTCATGAGATTCACTTTAACCTAGCTTAGCAGGTGCTAAGCTAACCTGTTTGAACTTTTTCTTTGTGAACAAAGAAAAGTACAGCGACATAGTCTCACAAATAATGTTGTGCTAGCGAGGACACAAAAAACATTTGGTAAGACAGCTTAATAGAAGGGTTGGACAGAGCTAAGCTAGTTATTTATCCCAATTTCTAGTTTTTATTTTAAGCTAGCTCCAGATTCATGCCTAACATTTTTATGCTAATTCAGGTAACACTGCTAGTGTAAGCATGTTGGGGGGGAAATAAAACCTAGCTGTTATGAAGTATACGTTTACTTTTATAAAATCTGCAATAGTTTGAAGCAATAAGTGACAAATTACTACCTTCGAGGTTGATACTATGAGCTTATTATTGTCTTAGTCTTATTCTGGCAATTAGGCTTTTACAGGACAGAGAAATAAGACAACTTGAGGGATTTTATAAAACGACTTGATAAAACAGTTGTGAAGTAAAAATAAATAAAATATAGCAATCCTTGTTCTCTCTGAACAGAGCTAACCTAGCTGGGGGTAGGGGGGTGTTCTGTTTCTCTGGTTTGTGTTACCTTTAGCTAAAAATCTTCAGACCTCTTTATGTTTAATGCAATTGTTTTGCTGTCGCCGTCTGTAGTTTAAATTTACATGCCAAAACTTTTTGGCAGAGAAAAAAATTGTGATCGTTGATATTCTATTTTCGCATTCAGTCATTCATTTGGAGATTTTCTGTCCACTTGATGAGTCTGTTATTTGTTCTCTGTTTAGGGTTACGTAGAGGGAATTCCTTGTACTGCTGTTTTCTGTGGGCAGAATTGATGATCAAATTGTGAATTGTAAACATGTAAAACAGCAAATGATTTAGTACATAATAGTTATTACTTCCATAATTGTAAATTTAGCAAAATTACTTGATATAAACATAACGTAACATATTCAACCACTGAACAGAATACTTACAATTTTATGAAGTTTCCTGCAAATTTCCTCTGTAAATAGCTAAAATTCACAAACTGGGGGATTTCCCAAGCTCTTGAACTACCCCATACATGCATGTAAATAATATGGAGATTTGAACTGTGGATTTAAGCCTGACCCAGGCTGATGCTTCTCTGTTTTAATCATCTGTGCTTCATTTCAGTCACCAAAAACCAGCATCGCAGACAGCAAATGAGTAGTGGAGCTTTTTAAGTGTTTATTACACGAGACTCTGCAACTATTTTAGCTTGGGGCCAGCATATGGATCAGGCATATGTTGCATACATATAGAAAAACACATATATGTATAATTGATACTATGCTGCTTAAAAACTGACAGAGGAGGAAAGCGGGCCAGTGCTTCAGGGAGCTGCACTCAACATTGAGCCTCAGTGCAGCTCTCTAAGGGCTGGAGACAGAGAAAGATTCATTCATTAAACGATGTGTTTTTAGATTGTCGTTTATCCGGTGTTCAGCGTCCTCGAGCCGGGATTCCCTCTGTGCAGTGAAAATTATTTTTCATCCTTAAATGACTAAAACATGTCAGAAACAAGAGGCCGCTCGAGCCAGTGGAGTGCCATGTTTTGTGCTGCTCTGTAATTATCAGTGGAGTAAAATATATCCTTCAGCTGGACTGGGCAGTTTAAAAGCTTAACAGAAATCCCGGGGAGCTTGACAAGGGCACCATTTAGTGGGACAAATGGTTTCAAATGGTTTCCCTCCAGTGTTTCCCCACATATTAATGATGACAGGCCAGAGGTTGGATGCTGAGGCCGCGCGCCGCGCGCAGTGTTTTCTTAGCCATTTGGATGACTCGAATTCTAACTTTTGTTTAAGCGAGCGTGTGCTTCACGAGGCACACGCTGAACTTATTGTGCGTGGGAGAGGCCACGCTAACAAAGCCAGTGTTAGTCTTATGTTAATCAACCTGCCTGCTGAACCTTTTGCCACAGACGTTGAGTGAAATCATACACACAGATGCCCTTCCTGTGTTACAGTAGAAAGGAAAAGGGAAAAGACTCGAGCTGTAACCTCTCATTCTGAAGGATATGAATAGCCTGTGTCTCCAGCCGCAGCTCAGTTAGTCCAAGTCTGGGACTTATTATAGTGCTGCGTGTTTATGCATGTGTCTCTGCATGTATTTGTTTAAGGGCAATCCCATGTCACCCGGCGCATGTGTGTATTTGTCTGCATATGCAAATGCTTAAGTAACCTAATATCTGTTTAAATTCCCTAAAAAACTGTTTATATCACATGCCAGTTTAAATACTATAACTTTACGTTTTCTTGCTGGCTACGAGCGATGTTTGTTCCTGTTTTGGGTGCATGTTTGTTTCTGCTGTAGGTATGTTGAGAGATAAGAAGGTAAAGTTCTGGAAAATAAGATTACTTCCCCTCTTCTCCTATATCCAGAAACTCAAGTAAGTCCCATTGTGAGTAAAACTTCCACTCTCTTACTCATGGAACCGGAGCTATTTTCATGAACGCAGACGTTTTTAGCCCTTGTCTAATAGGTTTAGTCGATTTCCAGAAGAGACATTAAAATTTAGCCTGGCAAAAAGCAATTTGTACCAGTTAGGACTAAAAAGTAATAGCCACAGGCTAGCAAACCAGGCAGAACTCCCATTCCCATATCCAGCTCCTCAGTCTGTGGTTTCCTCCCATCTATGTTGTCTGGCCTGGCTGCCTCAATTGACAGCAGAACTGCAATGGATGCTCATTCAGAGCCCAAGTCTCGGCTGACGCGTCCCTCAGCATACAAATGAACTGCACTGAATAGAAACAAACACTTGGGATAAACACTTTAGCTGCATCTATCAGCGGATGCAGGGCAGGGCCTTTTGAGTGGCCTGTTTTTGTCTCCGTGGAGGCAGACGTATGGCCTCTGTATGTGCGAGTCTTTGCCAAACATGTGTATTACTGTATGCGGCTGTGTGTGTGAGTGTGTGTTTGTGTGTGAATGATTTGTGCTGAATCAGAGCAGGCTGACAGAAAAGTGACCATGCAGGTGAAATAGCAGGGACAGGAAATGCCATTGTGCCGGAGTATTGTGTGCGGGTACGGCAGCTAAACACTTTGCTCCCCATTGAAGTGGCAGTGACTGGCAGGGCTGGGCCTCGGGCCTGCACAGCATATGGGCGCAGGCAGGCAGTGCACACGATCGTGCGCGTGTGTGCAGAGTGTAAAGACGCCGATCTTGAGTAGTTATCTGGTGGTGGGACTTGAGGAGGATGATGAAATAGGTCGAGCAGCAGGATGAGGAGGATTTTCACATACAAAATCTGCTTTTGCAGCTTTGCGACCAGCTTTTCTGTGTGTTTTAAATTCCCTGATCCTAAATACAGAACCAACTAATGAATCACTGTGTTACATTTCAGGCAACCGAAACCTTTCTGTTGAACGAAGAACCCTCCAGAGGTCCTGGGATGCCTGAATGCTTTGTAGTATCAGATTCATACAGGGTATGCATCTATTATTATTATTATTATTATTATTATTGTTATTATTATTTCATGTGTCGGTATTAAATGTGTTATTGGAGTCATTACTCATTATTCTGACTGACAGTCCGTTTTCATGCTATTGGTAATTGCACCGCAATCATAATGTCATTCACAGCTCCCTCCACTCAGCTGCAAACCATTACAATTATTATTTCCACACGCACATTTAAGAAAAAAAGGGGGGGAAAGAAAAAGAAGCCTTTGCAACTTCACCGAAGCGCCCTCGTCTCACGGGAGTGCAAATTACGACGATAATGTGAAGCATGCCTAGATGTATAAAACGAAAAAGAACTACAAAGTAAGAGAAAAGTGAGCAGTATTTCTAAAAAAAGAAGCCGTGAGATTTACAGCAATCGGCATGATATAAAATGGTAATAAAAGCAGAGGAGTCGGGATGGCGTGGGGCGGGGGGTCCTGTGTATGACTGAAAATGTGATCATTAATGAGGTGGGAGCCAGTTTTCTAGGCTACAGGCTTTGTTTCCCAGAGTTAAGTCTTATGCCAAGTCTCTCA
Source organism: Aulonocara stuartgranti (assembly GCF_965226115.1). Taxonomy (NCBI): domain Eukaryota; kingdom Metazoa; phylum Chordata; class Actinopteri; order Cichliformes; family Cichlidae; genus Aulonocara; species Aulonocara stuartgranti. Next base: position 34,447,364 of record NC_138942.1, read on the forward strand.
GAGAATCTGGGTTGCTACACTATATTGTATGTCTCCGGGTAAAGAAATGAAGTGCTATGGCCAGGAGTGGGTAGCACGGCCGTCTAAAGAGAGTTTTGGGAGACAGGGGTTGAGGGGGAGGGGTGTCACTGTGACTGGATTGGATTCCGGGGGGCAGCGAGTTCAAGAGCGTCCACAGGAGAGCGTCCACAGGAGAGCGTCCACAGGAGAGCGTCGACCTCCAGCTTCTCGCCGGGAGGTCTAATGTAGGGGGCTCGGTGTTGTGCAAAGTGCGTCACGACTCCATTCATTGTCGTCCTGAGCATTTTGTACAATAATGTTATGCAAACTATAACAACCTGTACTGATAACGTTAGGATCGTCCTGGATGCTTATTTCTGATACATCAGTATCAGTGTACATTTCACTTCCCCCTTCAGCCCCGTTGATTGATATCTGTATATCTGCAAAGAAAAGAAAAGAAGTGGGGGAAAGAGGATATCTATGATCTGTCACATCACTCAAACATTTGCAATGGTGATTTCTTATTTGTCACAAAAATAACAGAAAAAGGAAAATAAACACAGAAAAAATGGAAATTTAAACACAATAACGTCCCAGAATTTTGCAGCCAGTGAATAATTAATATAGAACAGAATTTGCATTACACCATAAATGCAAAAGGTAACCTTGCTTACTTTTTATTTTTTTATTTTGGGGTATTTTAACTTTACTAGCTGACACTGAATTTTCCACATAATTGTTTTTCTTTTTAATCATTTGTAACCTGGCTTTTCTTGGTAACAGCTTTTCTAAGAAAAGGCTAGTGAGTCTATTAATGTTTAAGTTCAAACAATTCATTTCAGCAGTGCCGTGGTCACAGTTTTATCTGTTGTGTTTAGACCTCCAATGCTGAGGTTGAATAATGTGGTTTCCATACCTGGGTGGCCAAGGACAGTGTTAAGGGGGACCTATTTTGGTCATTTCCAGCTCTGTATTTTTTATTCTTCCACTCTACTAGACTATCCTTGCATGACTGAGCTTTTTGAGAGTCTAAATGATTCGTCTTTATCTTCCAGTCACTGTCTAAAACAAGCTGTTTTAGCAGCTCTTCGTTTGAAAAACACCCTCCTTTTATGCTAACTTCAATCTCATTGGCTACCCCTCCCAAACAAAGAACATCAAGTGGGTGGGGCTTCTCCTTGGCATAATACAGAGCCAAGAGTAGAAAAAAACATTTGCGTTGCTCTTTGGGCTCACACAGATTACTTCTACACAAGTTGACCTCGTGGTCAAGTTTAATATGAGCATCCACCTCTGTAACAATGCAGTGCAAATGACAGAAAATAAGCAAGACACAGTGGGTCATCTTCAAATTTTAGCTAGCAACAGTGATCATGTTAAGGGTTGTCACTCAGATGTATTACTGTATTTGCATGAGCCACTAGAATGTGACATAAAACACAGTTTTGTGGTTAATAATATGTGTAAACCTTGTAAACATTTATAGCAGCCTTTTAATAATCCACATTTTATGAGTGGTTTTCATGTGAATGGAGCTAAACTAAGATGTACTAACTGTATTAAGTGGGTCGTGTGCTCAATTCCTTGTTCACAGTTCAAACAAATAATTGCAACCACCTTAAATTTACTCACTGGAACTGGCTTACTCCATGCTTTTAAAGCAAGGGAAACTTGTAATATTTTGTCTTTTTATAATATGTTGCCAATATAACATGTCTGAATTTTTCTAAAATCGACCAGAAGTGATGTTTATCCAATGTGACTAACAGCCAATGAAAAGATTTTGAAATCCCCCCCAAATTTTGATATTTAGTTTAAACTATTTGCTTACATGTCTGTGCGTGAAACTAGACAAACAGAAAATAAAAGATTGCTAGAAAGTGTATTCATGCACTGCTCATGTTTTTGTTTTGTTTTTTTAATTAATTAAAGGAGGCATCTTTTGGAACTTAAGTTAGAGGGTGACTTTGGTGAGAGGGATGTGTTTACAGGCGATTCCACCTGGTTGGGAACAACTACTTCAAGCAAAGCCTCGCATGTGCAGTGTATGTAAACGACGCGCTGCTAGAGATGACATCTGCTCTGCCAGACATTGCAACCACACTTACTTATCTCCGCTCCGCTGTGTTGCCACCTATAGACAGTTGTGGTATCAACACCGGCTGTAATACTGTGCGCACGGGTCTCCGTCAAATTTGTGGTTACTTTCATCCTCATACAGCCTGTTTTGCACACCCACAGCCTAAAGCCTCCCCGCGATACACGGCCACAGCGGCTGCGAGATCGTTACTGCTCACTTCTGTGACACTTTCTTAATAAAATCCTCAGTTCTGGTGCGACTGCACAACAGCACCAAGCTGGTGGGTGAAGTCACTAACAGCGCTGGCCACTCTGGAACAGTGGTAAATATGTATATGCGAAGCGTGTGAAAAAGCAGAGCCGCGGCAGACCCACCAACCATAGCATATGGCTCTACCATGTGTTACTTAATGAGAGATTTACTCACACAGACCACTAAATGTGTGGCTCGTTTAAGGAGCGACGGCAGAGGAGTGTTTGCGTGCGGAGCATGCAAGTCGGCTCCATAAAGGACGGAGAGAGCAGAGGCTGTAACCTTTTGCACTCGGCTACCAAAGCGAGCTGAAAACAAAGAGATTTCCGCACATGTTGCAGGCAGGTTATGAAGTTAATACACCTGCCCAAAGGGAAACCAAAAGTTGTGTGTGAATGTGTTGTAGGGCGTGTGTGGTTCACATTAGTCATGTATCCTATTCACAGAAAAGGAATGCTGGCATTCTAACCTTGTGCGACGGCGAGGGCGAGAGGTTACAGTTTTGTGGCGTTACATGCGCTCCTGACCACACACTTTCTCCCTCCCCGCCTGCACCTCTGGCTCGAGTATCTGGCCGCGTGCAGTAATTGGCCACACAGAGCCCAGATCTCTTTGTTTCGCCTGCAGAGGCTTGCAGTATTTAATAAAAAATGCACAAGCAGTAGGCCTCATAAATCTGTGGGACTCTAACGTCAGGCCTAAAATTTCAGCTCCACTTCTTCCACAATGACTTCACTCCCACCCAAATTCCCACTGTACCACACTCGGGACCTGCTCCAAGAAATGTTATTTTATGATTTTTATGTGATATGTGTACCCCTCACTACCGTTCATGTGTGTGTGTGTGTGTTTTTCCTCACACACCCCAGTGAAGTATTTTGATACCGCTCAAAGACTGTGATTATACGTCTGTCTTCGCTGTTTTCTACTTCATAGTGAACGCTACAGTAACTGTTTGGCTTGGACTCACTTCACTGGTTTTTCAAGCTACAGTTGTGGGTTTTTCAGACTGGGTCAACTCTGGTTCAGTAAATAAATAGACTTAACTTAACAGCAGCAATGAGATGATGCATCGATTTGAATGCCTGTAAATGAATTTAAGTGTGCAATCAAATGTAAACTTATGCATGAGAGAATTCCTGTGATCAGGACCTTCAGCAGAATTATGTTAAGAGGTTTTATGCAACTGAATGCATGCTTGGCCATCGCATATTTAAAAAGTCAGTGAAATCAGAGGTGCTCTCACAATATTCCTCAAATTATATACTTTCATCTACTCTGCTGATGCATTTACGTGTTTCCTTCTCAAGTCGGTGTAACTGACCGGCTCATCTGCCCTCTGGTAATTATTTGCTCTCAACATGGAATGCACGGGTCAGTAAACGCAGCTCGAAAGCACAGTATTGCGAACCTAAAGACGCGGGGAAGCGTGTGCACAGCGGATTCAGAGTCCCCAAAAGCAAAATTCATGCTGTGGCAAAATCCGAACATTTTACTAAGAAGAACTTCAATCTGCGTGAAAAATAGAAAGAGTGTGTGTGTGTGTGTGGGGGGGGGGGGCTTTCAGTAGGATAGAAGAGGGGAGCGATAAAAGTCCTGCGAAGAGGAGAGCAGAGAGGAGAGGGGAGGGAGACAAAGTTTTTTCCCTGAAAGTTTGTGCAAGCTTTCACTTTCTAGGCGGGGTTACTGTAAGCTGCAGCAGCATGGAGTGAGAGAAACAGGACGGCGAGCGATTGCAATGCAGCACCATACCGAGCTTCCATCCAACTTAAATAAGCTCTCCAAGTCTCCTTCCTAAAAAATAACCATGTACTCCCCGTACTGCCTGACACAGGTAAACTGTCTTCTCTTATTTCATTGTTTGGGTAGCTTACAGTGGGGACGCCGGGGTTTTCTCTTTTATATATATATATTTATATATACGTGCAGTCAGTGCGGTGCCACTCTGCCTTTCCTCGTGTGTTTCGTGGTTGTGTCGAGCGTCTTTCTTCCACTCAAACTTATCCTCAGCTCTCCCGGCGGCTCGTCTCGCGGCGCGCTCGGTCGCACGAAGCTTTTTCCCGTGCGTTTCCATCGCACATGGTTTTTTCTTCTTCTTCTTCTTCTTTTGGGAGAGAAAATGGCGCTTCTCCCGAAATGTATTTCTTTTTTTTAAACAAAAAAGAAGGAGGGGATCCCGTGAGAGGAGGAGATAGCAGAGCGGTGGAATAGACAGGACGTGGAGCGGAGTTTAATTTGACTGCTGTTAAGATTTTTCTGAAGTGGCGAGAAACGCAGGGAGGGTTTTTTTTTTTGGCCGGTGAGAGGGGTGTGAGCAGGGGCGCACACCGCCGCCTTTAGGGCTGTTTTCATGTGGGACTGAGACCGGGAGAAACGAGAGATTGGAGCCTGAAGTGTGTGTGTGTGTGTGTGTGTGTGTGTGTGTGTGTGTGTGTGTGTGTGTGTGTGTGTGTGTGTTTGAGAGGAATACAGAGAGAGAGTGTGTGTGCGCGCGTGTGTGTGCGCGCGCGCGTAATTATAATTGGTCAGTATACGTCCTGCGTGCGCCTTTAGAAATAGTCTTTCTTTCTTTCTTGCTCTGCTGCTATACCATCTCTTTTTCACTTGAACGCAACACGTGACAGGATCGATTTCAAACGCGTATTTGCACGTGCTTCTTTTTCTTTCTGACCTTGAACGTATAGACAGCTGTGTGTGGCGCTTCCTCGCGTTGCAGGGTGAAATAAAGTCCAGGTAGTGACTTCACTTTTTTAGCACTTTGCTTTTGTTTCGGGTCAGAAATATTGAGGGATGCCGTTTCCTGCATCTGCAAAATGCACACGTCATATTTAATTCGAGCAATTGTCAGTGTTCCTTTGCTGCTATTGTAGACCTGATGAAGCGATCAGTGTGAAGAGATATCTCAGAGCGATGATTAAGTAGCTATTTAAACTTTATTTAAATCTGTGTGTGTGTGTGTGTGTGTGTGTGTGTGTGTGTGTGTGTGTGTGTGTGTGTGTGCGTGTGCGTGAGAGAGAGAGAGAGCGCGCTCATCTCTTATATCCGTTCAGTGAAATGATATCAGCATACTACTTTTAGCAGATTGTATTTCATGCACTTTGCCTCCAGTTTATTTGTAATACATGTAACTTTTTTTACTAAGTTGGCTCTTAGTAAAAAAAAAAAAAATCAGCTTTATTCATATTAATTTAGCTGACACGTCACGTGTGCTAACACGCCAAATCTTTCCCTAAAACTACAGTTTCCAAAGCGGTGCGAGTTCAGCTTCTTGCTTTGCGGCACAGTTGGCTGGAGATAAATGTAACATTTCAGACTGTTCTTGAAGCTTCCCTCTCCATGCAGTTAATCTGTATCTTTTCTAACCTCAGCCATGTTAAACTGTCATCATTTCTCTCACCAGAGCGTATTTCGCAAAGCCAAATAAAATCCAAAGTCTCCGTTCTGACATGGCATTCTTCAAGTTTTCATTTCAACATCAAGAAGGTTTTTTGTTTGTTTGTTTTTTATTATTATTATATATTATTGTTGTTATTGCAGGTATTTCCTTCACTGACCTCCCCCGTGTTAAACAGTTGCTGGATGTCTTACTCCTATAAAGACAAACTTGTTTATCCCTCATTGGTTTCGGCTGACAGTGGACTGCCAGGGCTGCTGTTTTATGTGTAATTCATTCCTGATTTTTACAGTGGTTTTATTAAAAAGAAAGAAAGAAAGAAAGTGTTTTCCTCACATTGTATGAGACTCTGCTACCAGACGGGCCGAGAGGGATGTTTCTGGGTTCGTCCCACGCGGGCACAAGTCATGTCTGGTTTCCATTTAAAAACATTAGTCTCCCCGATCATGATGCCCGTAGAGCCCAGAGAGTTTATTATTTTCCCATTTAATTCTTCGTTTTATTAAAGAAGCTATTAAAGGCTACTTAGGGTGCTGACTTCAGGACTTGGATGGTGAAGCTGTATTAGTACTGAATAAATTATATATATATATATATATATATATATATATATATATATATATATATATATATATACACTCTTTTAACTCTGCAGATGACTTTATCTGCAACATAAAAAATATTGCACAGTCACAGATAATCCCTAAACAAAAGAAGCTTTTATTTACCAACATAAATTTCCCCCTAATTCAAACTAAGTGGCAGCAGAAGCTCATACAGGCTAATGTAGCACACATGGTGCACATGATGGGAACTTACAGTATGTCTTTGACTGGGCATGAAAAGGGATAGAAGCTCATGTTGTATTTCTTGTCATTTTTTAATAATTAGTAGCCTTATGTGTGCGCAAAAACAACTTCCCTCTCCGTGCAAACAACCTCCTCTCTTTTCACACACACACACACACACACACACACGCGCGCGCGCGCGCTTTCTCTCTCTCTCTCTCTCTCTCTCCCTCTCTCTCTCTCTCTCTCTCTCTCTCTCTCACACACACGCACTTTCTCTCTCTCCCTCTCTCTCTCTCTCTCTCTCGCTCTCTCTCCCTCTCTCTCTCTCTCTCTCTCTCTCACACACACACACACACACACACACACGCACGCACTTTCTCTCTCTCTCTCTCTCTCTCCCTCTCTCTCTCACACACACACACACACGCACTTTCTCTCTCTCCCTCTCTCTGTCTCTCTCTCTCTCTCACACACACACACACACACACACACACACACACACACACACACACACACACACACACACACACACACACATTCACATTCCCTTGCAGCTCCGTCTGCAGACAGAAAGGCACATTTTGTTTATTTAATTGCTGTTAATAATTAAGAAATCGAGCTTGGACCTCGGATATGGCAACACATGTAAACAATCGAATGAATTATTAACTGTGTGCTGGGATGTGACGGAGACTGCGTGATGGAGGCAGATTACCGAGAGAGCCCCGAGAGGAGAGGAGTGTTTGCTGCGTGACTCCCACTGCGTTTCAGGATGTACTTTCAATGCATATTTATTTATATTTTAATCTTCCATTAGTAAGAATTGGGTTACGGTTCTTTTTGCATTGCCTCTTCCATTGCATTTCTTTTTTTAAAGGATTTTGGAAACTATACTTGGGAGTGCTGCTCAGATTATGCGTCGACATAATCGTGTTGTTGCTAATCGTTTTGGGGTTTTTTTTTTTACATAATGCATTTTCACTTTTTTACCCCTCCTTCTCTCGCTCTTGCTTTCCCCCAAAGTTTTAAGTTCCCAGAAGGCCACAGTGACGCAGCACAAATCTTAAAAAGCCAAACATTTTGGGGAGGAGGGGATGGGGGTGGTATTCAATGCTTTTCTTAATGTGTTCAAATCATTTATGCAGCTCGTAATGTTGTCATCTCAGACTGTTTTCACTGGTGCGACGTTTTAACTTATTCCTTCCCTCTGCCCTCCCCTCCCTCCCCCACCCTCTGCACGCCTGGACGCTGACCCCTGCTCTCCTCGCCTCTTAACACCCTCTCAACACTAAAGTATTACCCTACTCACCTTCTAAACAATGCCTTAGTGGTAAGTCCTGTTTAGTCCCTTTTTTATTCAGCATTAGGTGTATGTGTCTTCTCTTTCTTTTTTCCTTTCCTTTTTTTTAATCTTGGAAAAAGAAACAAAACAAAAAGCACTTTTTTTTTATCCTTCTCCTCCTCCTCACGTAGGGCCTCTCACTCTGACCTGTAGCTGGATTTATTGCAGGAGCGCGCTGACATTGTTTAGCACACACTTAGCAAGAAATATTTTTCACATTATATGCTTTTATTTTGTTAGTGTTTTTATTTATATATATTTGTAGTTAAAGAAAAACAGCGGGTAATGATCAAAAACTGACCGCAGGTCCAACACTATGAATAAATGACTGCGGCGGTAAAACCAGATTATAAATCGGCGCTACTTTCCAAATAATACTTGTAACAATCCGCGAGGAAAGGTCGTTTTCCGTGACTTTAAAGAACTTTATTTTCCTGCGGATCTATTTTCTTAGTAGCCATAAGTCGCCTCTGCTCTGAGATCCACGATGTCAGGCTCCGTGACTTATTAGTTTGTCCGCCACAGTTTCCCCTATCAGCGCGATATTTCTCCAAGAGGATGTATTATATTTTTCTTACGTCACCGCCAATCGGTATCTCGCGTTATCAGAAAGACGCGTTTTCAGTGACAACAGAGTATTTCTTGGGGGGTGGGAGGGACATGAGCTTGTTTATTTTATGTGAACATCTGATAAACAAATGTAATCAATATCTGGACTTTAATGCATTAACTTTAAGTTTACACAAATTTGGTGACCCCCACCCCCCTCTCCTACCCCCACCCACTTCATCCACTCCCTACACATCCAGGCTGTCTCTCTGTCTCTTCCCATGGTCTGGAAAATGAGTTGGAACAGCTGTTCAGAGGATTAAAATCCGATGGAAGGGTGGTCTGAATAAACAGAAAAATGTTGGATTTTTCAGAAACCTAATGAACAGCGTGTAACCAAGCGTCCACGCGGGACATCCGATTGTTCACCTGAAAGTTTTGGTTAACACCAATCTGAATGTCTTTACACCAGTTAGGCCCGTGAGTTGGCACCACTGGGTGCCCTTTTCCAGCCAGACTGTATTGCTCCCATCCTTTAAAAGTCAGTTAAGGATTGGTCTTAAATTACTCAGGTGGGCATATTTAAATCATGTTATTGTCATGTGATCAGGTTCAGTTTCACAACAGCTTAATTGCTTTGATTCTATACACACACACACACACACACACACACACACACACACACACACACACACACACACACACACACACACACACACACCCCTAGTGTAATCCAGTAAAGCTATAGAGGAAGAAGAAGAAGTGTGGAAAAGAGACACAGCGGCCAGTAAAGCACTCTTCTTCTGGCCACCAGTCAGAAAAAATGAACTCATAGCTCGTTTGATTGACAGGTAGGGCTGATCTACTGTGCTCTCTCGTCTCCTGGTTGTGTGCGCACATGTGTAACTGGAGTGCTGGACTGGCTGTGCTGGTTGTTTTGTGCTGTACAGGCAAAGCTGGACCCTTTCCCCCTCTTCATGGGATACCAGGAGGTCATAATGTCAGACTGCCTGGGACACTGTGTTCCATTTATAACACACAGTCAGTTACAGGCCCATCCGCCTCAAAACCCACAACCGCTAAAAGGCTAAATATTACACACACACACACACACACACACACACACACACACACACACACACACACACACACACACACACACACACACAAATATCACCTCAGGCCTCAAACAAGCAGGTCACTCTGATAAGACATTGTAAAACTCCAAATGAGGGCTTTTTAGCGTGACATGGAATATTTGCATTGAAAGCGCATGACTTAGAGGTTTATGAAGGTTTCTGTGATTATTGTCAGTCAGAAATGTGACTGAGGGCCACCGTGCGTCAGCATGCAGACATTTACTGTCGTTTTTTTGGGTTTTTTTGCAAAGAAAATCAGAGCTCTCTGTGGTGGCAGAGACAAAGACAAGATGAGTCGGGTGCATTTTTGGCAGCAGGGAATATAGATTTGAATTAAGTAGCATGTAGTTTTTATCTCGAGCTGCATGCAGAGAGAGGCAGAACCAACTGCGTCTCATTCAATATCAGCACAGCTGTCCCAGCATCCGTGGAGAATGGATTCCTACTGCTATTGCCATGGGAGGCTCCAGCCAAGAAGAATGGGAGGATATCCAGTGTGTGCGCTTGTGTTTTAAAAGGAAGGCGAGGAGTGAGAGGGGCGAGGAATATGCTGGTGTGTCTGTGTGCACACATGTCTGTATGCGTGTGTATGTTTGCGTGATTTTTGCATGTGTGTGTCATGTTGTCTCCACCCGCCTCACTTTTCCTTCGCTCATGTCACCTCTGGCATGGATTAGTCTCTGGCACAACCCTGGCAGTGCCGGCGGCCCCAGTGCGGTTCTGTGGTCGCCGATATGTTGTGCCGTTGCCATGGCTACTGAACACACACACACACGGGTGCTAAATTACATAATTGAGCTAGAATATACAGAGGAACACAAAATACTTAGTGTACAATGTGAGCAGAGAAAAGGGAAAAGGGAAAACCACCGAGACAAAGTGTTCCTTTACCAGAATATGAACCGAGAGCTCAAAGCTGACATGCATTGGTGAATATCTAAGAGCTTTGTCATAGCTTAACACATCGGTACAGCGTGTTCTTTCCCTTGATTTTGAGTCATAAATCTACATAAGAGTGCTGCCATTATGCGGATGTTTGGAACAACAGGCAGTTGAGGGAAAGGTGTTTGTGGTGGCACACACGTGCATGTGTGTGCGCACGCGTGTGTGTGTGTGTCTGTAAAACCCAAAAATGTCTGTTTGATAGGGGTGTGGCAGGTTAAGTTTACACAAATGCATCATTCACATAATTCCTCAAGTTCATTTCATTGTCCTCGTCCTGAGCTGTAGATTGGCCCAACTGGATCGTCGGTGCGCTACGAATTTAAAATCTTTGAATTGGAAAAGTAGCAAACACCAAATATCCCCCAACCAGGATTATCAGTAACCCTTACTCCATTGAGTTGCATATTAACCCAGAATTAGCATCCATTCGAGCTGCGGTGTTGTACACTTAATAATAATGGATTGGATTTTATATAGCGCTTTTCAAGGCACCCAAAGCGCTTTACAATACCACTATTCATTCACTCTCACATTCATACACTGGTGGAGGCAGCTACAGTTGTAGCCACAGCTGCCCTGGGACAGACTGACAGAAGCGAGGCTGCCATAACGCGCCATTGGCCCCTCTGGCCAATACCAGTACCAGTAGGCGGTAGGGTAAAGTGTCTAGCCCAAGGACACAACGACCAGGACAGAAAGCCCGGGGATCGAACCGGCGACCTTCCGGTTACAGATGTGCTTCCCAACCCAGCCACGGTCGGTGGTCTCTATTTAAAAAAAAGCTTATTTTTTGTCTTATTAGACTGATCCATTATGGGGGGAGGGCAAAAAATTTGCAAAAACAGAGTGCTAATTAAATTGTCAAGCATTTGATTAAAATTTTACTTGATGTGAGGAAAATATTCAGCAGAGCCAACCTCCAATATTCCAATAAAACCCAATATGCAGCGCAACTGTGTTTTGGCCTCAGGACGAGCAGATGTTCAAACCTTGGACCTCTAACGGCTTGAAAAGGTTCAAGATCTGAACTCTCATGAAGAACTGAGGCATAATTTTAATTTGCATAGCAGCTTTAGTGTATTTATTGGTTGCTATCGCTCAGCTGTTAATTCATAATTGCATATCAGTTTGACAACATGTTTATGTCGAAGCAACAAAAGAAGTCCAGTAGACAAAACTGTCACTGCTATAAAAGGTTTTAGTCAATAAAGTCGTGATGCAGATTGTGAAATGAAAAATGTTGTACATTTCTCAGTGTTTAGTTAGTTTTGTCTCATGTTTAGAGCCACCGACGGCCGACTCAGAAACGTTTCTAAGCGTGCTTTGTTCTTGTGTTGAGTAAATTTGAACGACTGCCAGTATCAACACACGGCGCGAACGTTGACAGTAATTCATTCTCTGCTCTTTCTTTTTAATCAACAGCATTTCCGTGAAAAGACAAGCCGAGTGATATTGAAGTTCTTTTGTGCCCCACAAAATAGAAACTAAAGGCCAAAACCCGCGAGTGGGGTGAAACAGCCGCTGCATCAGTCTGTCACAAGTCAACAGGAATAGATAGAGATTTGTTTTGCGGATCATTGACAGCCCACTCAAGGTCACTTCAGTGTGGGCAATCTGGGCATGTTGTTTGGCCTGTCCTGCCTGTCTGTCTGACCTACATCTCACTGCTCTGGCTAAATATATACAGTAGACCCCTCATTACAAAGCTTCCAGATTAATCTGGATGAAATCTGAGCACCGTTCTCCCCCGCCGTGTCTGACTGCAGTCTCTCTTCACAGACTTCCACAGGCTGACTTTCTATCTCACCCAGTCTCTCAGACACTAATATTCAAAAACTAAAGAAATAAATGAAGCTGGCAGATGAAGTCTTTCATACAAATGTGGCACACACTTATGCGTTATCATCTTGTAAATAAGATAAAAGCCACAAAGGCTTCTGCTTGTTCAGAAACAAACGTCTACACGTACAGTACAGCATTTCTGCAAATTCAGTCCTAATGTTGGCTATATACGCTATGTTTTGCTGGGCTTCAAGCCTGAAGCACCTGCACATACTTAATTCCACAAGACACAGGTGTGCATTCTTTCAGAAAAAAATCACACCCATCACGACTCTGTTGTTGCAATAGACCGTTTACTGTATTTAATTAACCACAGTATTTAAAAGTAGTCACACAGTCCTGTGAAATGAACTCCAGTACCCTTTTAGTGACAGCTCCCCCCGGCCTAGACATGTTTATTTAGAAACGCATTTAATACTGCTGATTTTATAAAAGGGGATGTTACTGCTTTAATTTTGATAAAGAAGCAAAATATCAGTCATAATCCATCTTTTTTGGCTAATTTATCCAGTTTATTTTTGGCTAGCTATACGCTTTAGCTAACAAGTCCAGTCATTTTTCTAATGGTTTTAGCTAATTGTTGTTTACTGCTACTAAATAAAATATCAAAGAGTTTTGGTCTGGAGAATCGAGCATTGAAAAGACTTTATTAACATTAACATATGAAATATTAAAAACCCGTATTCAGATGTCACTCAGTTACCAGTTGCTTTAAGCTAACAGTTTTAGCTCCTTTAGCAACAATGTTCAGTTAACTGAACTGTCTGTCGCTACACCTGAATATTTACCCATTACAATTGCTATTTTTTTCATCTTAAGCTATTTAAAAATATTTGTAAATAATTTTTAGTTTTCTGTTTCAACCCTCTACACATTATTTTAGCTAAAGGTTAAGTTTTCATTACGTTTAACTAATTGTTTAAAATTCTCTCTCACACCCATTGCTCTTATGCATTGTCAAGAGTCACACATAGTCACAGCTAACTCAGTAAATTGATATAAACAGCATTTCTATTGCTTCAAATTAATTGAGCGTTTCTAAATTCTTTCCACGTACCTTCTGGCAATAGCAGAAACACCCCCTGGGGCACTCTACCATATATATGGGAAGGCACCAAAACACATTTTTCGCTGTTAATCTTCAGTGCGTGTGTGTGTGTGTTCTACCCATCCTTGTATCACTAGGCTAAAGAGACATCTCTGCACACCTGGTAGAGCCTGGAGAGGTAATAATAATTTGGATAATTTGGATACAAAGACTTCATCAGGCCACAGTTAATTAGGAAGCGGTGGCGGTGTCTGGGATGGAATGACATCACGTGGTTATGATGTCATGGCATTAATCATCTTTTCACCACTTCTTTAGTTCCCCTTTGAGTAGAGGAGGGATAATGGGGCGCTGATTGGCTCGTTGATTTTACCTCATATTTCCCGAGGCTTTCTTTTACAATCACACCGCATTACCTCATGCTGTAGGGAGGGAAGTGATCGAGGGCTGGCTATGCTGATCCATAGACTGCGAGCCCAACACTGATTATGTCCCGGGCTTTAACGTTACATCAACATTTCAGATGTACTTTTTTCTCTTCCAGGAACATGGCTTAAAGATTGTGACTGGGCTTACAAGGCATTTATTGGGTTAATGTTGGAGGGAAAATCTTTTCCTGTCTTGGGGGTGGGTGGAGGAACGTTGACGCTGGGAGGCTTATGAACCCGCAAGTCAAACAGTAATGAAAACAGTTGTGACCTGATTTCAAGAGGCGGGGAAAAGACAGTGTAGAAGGGGGAATGAGCATTTTAAGATATAGACAAAAAGCTGCAGAAAATATCTGGGGCTACTTTCTTTCTTTCTTTTCCTTTTCTTGCTTTCTTTCTTACTCACTCGCTCCCCTTCGTGTCTTCCTGCTACCTTCCCTCTCTTTTTGTCTGTGTATCTAATTCGGCCACCCCGTCCAGCAAGGAATAGCTGTCACCCTGGGGAACAAAGCGCTAGAACTTGCTCTTCAGAGCAGGAAGTTGGCTTGGGGCCAAGGGTGGAAAATCTATACCCGGTTGCATAATATAACATATCTTTACCTCAGATGAACTCTGAGGAGGCCTGGCAGCTGTGAGCAAACAGAGCTGGAGGGCGGGAGTTTGTGTGTTATTAACTGACTCTGTTTGTGTGGAAGTGTCTGTGTATGTGTCGGGTATGAGTGCACGCTCTATGCTTCTTGTAACTTGCGTTTGCTGGCCGGCGCTGCAGGCCCAAGGCTGTTTCAGACCCCCTTGACAGTGGAGTCGAGTACAGTAGAGTCAAATAGAGCCTTGTTGAAATAAGTGAGGAGTAGAGTAAAGTTGAGTAGAGGAGTCCGAGGCCAAGGAGGGCTCAGGGTTAGATTCAAACACAACTCTGCGGCTTCTACTTTTGGCTCAGGGAGCCAGTAACTACCATCCCTACTCCAGCTGCAGCATACTCTGGGAGGGAATTCAGATATAAACTTACTGCTCTGTTTAGGCTCAGAGAAATAGCTTCAGGATTAGTGTGTGTTACATGGAAAGTTGTATATTTGACTGGAAAATTCAGTGCAGGATGCGGATTTCATGTCACTGCTAAAATATAAAACACAGATGGGCCAGATTTAACTTTACTCTGCGAGTTCACGGACGTTCCCCGCTCGTCTAACTCTCATCATGACAGCTTGTGAATTCGCTTCCATGGTGCATTCATCCCACTGCCTTCCCTTTATTAAGACGTCACTCTGGTCTAGGTATTATCTCTAAAGGAGGCGTTTGGAGAAACAGTAGCGTGTGTGGAGGGGACAAGGAGCGAAATGTCCTGATAGCATTGGGCTGTCTAACGTGTCAAGCTTCTGTCAGTCCCTCTGCAAAGCCCAGTGAAACTTAAAGCCGGCCTCATTACAGTCATCATCTGGAATAAAGTGCAATCATCACCGCCACCTGTGGAAAGCTGCGGTGGAGAAAAGACTCTCACAGGCCTTATAGACCGGTCTGCTGGACTCGTGTATCAGTTCACAAACACATTTTATATCATTGGTGTGATTTTTTCCCCCCACTTCCATCTGCACACCTGAACACAAATATATCAAGCCAGAGTTAGGTCTCATATGGGGACCACAAATTGACTGTATATTGCCGCCAGGCTGTGGAGATTTATGATGAAAGTGAATAGGGATGGTGTGGGCGGGGATGCAGAGGTGCATATTATGGCGCCTTTTTTTTTCTTCTGTCTTGGAAGAGCTGATGGTCTTGAGAATAGTATAGAGGAGTACAACAACAGCAGAGCTATTTTCATTTTAGGAAGATTATAGAAAGAAATTCAGCACAAAGAGAAAAGAGGGGGAAACGGGCGCGAATGAAAGAGGCCATAGTCTGTGTATTGTAAATACAGTAGACTGGGGAGCATTCCATATCCTTTTATTTTTTTTCTACCAGCATGATTTGTTTGATTTACTCTCTATCAATCAGCGGAGGATGTATTTAAACAGACTTGAAGTATATTTGAGAAAGCCTCTTTATAGCTGTGGCTGTTTGTATTCTCCTTTTACTTTCCTTGGAAGCAGACCGTGATTAAAACAGACGATACAGGCGTATTGTGTTTCCTAGGGGATTGGAAGGAATACAAATGCATCATAACCATATTATACTAGTTAGGAGTGCTTTGTGTTGCCAAGCCTCTGGATACAGGAGAGAGTAGACACAGTTACTCTAAAGAGTCCCGAATGCCACAAGTGCAACAACAGGAGAGGATATTTGACACTGCTGGACCATATTTGACATTTCATCGTATACACACGGCGCTAAAAGCCTGCGCCGCATAAAAATACAAAACTTAACGCAGGAAGCCCCCCCAAAAAAAGTTCTGCTGTGTATATATGTGCGTGGAGCGCCGCAGAATCCATTTGGCATTTTTGTTGTGAGGGAAGCATGCTGCTGGTGGGACTTTGGCCTGCACAATCCCTTCTCTGTTAAAACAATGCGGCAGTTGTCCTCACTAACCTAATTACTCTCTCCAGGGGGAGAAAGGCAACAGCACCAAATCCCATAGTTAGGAGCTCTGATCTGGGCCCTGCTGTAAGAAAAGGCCTCATTCATTTCCCTCCCTCCATCAGCCACACATGCACAGGCTCACACAAACACTTTCTATTTTTCACGGCGATTGGATTCAGCCTGAAAGAAGCTAATGGTTCGCTAATACGCCCCGATATTTCTTTTGATATGTGTATTTTTTGCGTCGTTGTAACAGTTAATTACATCATTCTGATAATAAAGAATTTGCATGTAACATTCATGTCATGATATGAGCTTTGTGTTAGCCCTGCGAGGTGTAAGGTGACCCTAACCATATCAGAACATGTTTTTTCTCTTAATTTGTTCCCATGAGTGTTGGGAATCAAAGAAAAAATAATAATAATTGTAACTGACTTGCATAAAAAATTACATTTTGATATTTTTTTGTTTTTGCTATTCTCTAAAACAGGGTTAGGGCCATCGCTGACCATCCTAACCTAGCCAATGAAAAATGCATTAGCAGGAAATGTTGTTTATATATTAATGATGTAGCTTTGACCCAATGTCAAACAGGAGAAGTCCAGTGGTTTACTTTGAAATGCTCTCAGTTATAGAAATGACTAATACCAGCTAAGATCCCAACACATAACCACATAAGACAGTAATATGAAAAAGAAAATCCCACAAACACAAAGTCAAACCGTGTTTTTATATCAGTGCTGATTTTTCTTTTCATGCTAAAATCCAGAAAGCTACTTTTGCACGATACAATCAGAAGTGTGAAGGATGCACCTTTATACCATGTAACATGTTGACATTTAAAACAGTTTGCAGATATACCTTATACACCCAAACACAAGTTGTCAGTTCATTAGACACTTGATATATATTGAGGACTATATATCTAAAAGAAATAGCTGAGATATCACCTTTTTAATGTTTATTAATGTAGAGGTTTTTCTACGGCCCATATTTATATTATTCCAGCTGTGTAATACCACAATATCATATGTAGTATCTGTATATAAACTGTCCCTCACAGCTTTGTTTAGGTTATTACACCCTTGCCAAACACAGAAAGAAGCTTAGCTTCATTATATTGATGGTGCGTTCATCGGTGTTTGTTGTCAGAGTCATTTGTGGGAAGTAACCTTAAATATTGGCACAAACCTCACTTTTCTTGTTCCACATCTATCCTTTGTTTTGTCTTTCTCACCCTCCCTAATCGCTCGTCTTTCATCACTGCATTGGCACCACATTAGGCTTCTTTAAAACTTTATTACAGCAGCTTCAGACGAGGAAGTCCGCATAGCAAGAAGGAAAATGGGCATTTGTGTTGGTGTGTGTGTGTAGTGGCATTCGCTAAGAAAAGGAAAGGGTGTTAAAACCTTAATTCTCCCTCAACCAACCTGTTTGGGTTTTGTTTATTTGTCGCTTCTCTCTCAGGAAGATTAGAAAAGCCATTGTGTTGAGGCTTGGGAAATAAGGCTTCTAAGTTTATATTTGGAGATTGTTGCGGTGCTGCGTTGTTGGTTTAGACTGTTGGGGTTTAGACGTCTTTGTTTGTTTATATGGAAAAAGGAAAATTTTTACTGAGATCGAGATTTCTCTTGCAGGGGAGACCTGCACACTTACAAAAGCATCACGAAAAATGTAGACTATTGACCAGCATATATTTGCATTTTTTAATTCAATGGTTTTATTTACTGTATGACTGTGTCTTTGGAGCATGCTTAGAATAACAAGCTCAACAGACCGCATGTCCTGGTATTCTCAGGGCGTATAAGGAGACAGTAATGTTTGTGTATACATGCATGTGTGTGTGTGTGTGTGTCTGGCCGTGCAGTGTTTGTCTTAGGTCCCAGCTCCTTTCCTGTGGTGTGTGTGGGCTTGAATCGGTCCAGCCTGTGTGGACCCTGCGCCCTGTTTGTGCGCCTCTCGACACTCACCCTACGGCACAAACGGAAGCTCTGCTTTAACAGCATGATCGGGGCTCTTCCTGCAGTCTCCAGCCCGCTTTATTAAACCTATGGCTGTCCTTTTACGCTCCCTTTTTTCAGTCACTGTTAGCGCTTTGCATCTTTCCAACTAATCTATTAACCTTTGCGGTTCATATAGCCTCTATGCCAACTTGTGAAACTGCCCTGTCAGTGGCAGCCATGATTGACCTTCTCCTCAGTCACATATTTAACCCTTTCTTCATCGTTCACTGAGCAGACCCTGAAATGGGTTTTCTGCTTCTTTTTTAAATGTGAACCCAACTTGATCTTTTCAGTTAGATATACTGCGCAGCCCTCGCTGAGTATGTTTCCACAAACCTTTTAATGAATGCAATGCGAAAAGCGGCGACTAATTGCTGGAAATAGATCCCCTATTCTTTCATTCTAATTTCTTTTTTCTTTTGCCCTCCTGGTCTTTGTATTTATTGTGTTCTTTTAGCCAGGAGATGTCCTCCTTTATCAGGGCTCGTGCAGACACAAACAACCACACCTCTGTCAAATATTCGCCCCCGGTTGGTGCTTTTTGTCCACAGAGGGCACAAAGCAAAGTGCTACAAGCTCTGCAGTGAGCTTTACTCTTCATATGGGATCCATACATGCAGGACCTCAATTATTAACTTACGGTCAAGGCTCAAGCTCGGCGATTTGGATTATTACAAGTTAAAGATAATAAAGAATATATAGACAGGAGGCTTTGGGGGGTGCACACAGACGTGGTGGGTGAGACAGTGGGGGTTGTGAGTTAGGGATGGCAGCAAAGCATTTGCATAAAGGGCAGGGCATCATGCCCAATGGTGGAAAAGGTTGGCATCACGCCTTTCAGACTGGCAGAGAGGGAAGACTGGAGAGAGAGACAGAGAGAAAGAGAAGGGGGGTTGTAGTCAATAGTGCATCCCTTGTTCAGAAAGAGGAGGTCCCTAGCTGTTGGCAGGAGAGCAGGCTAAATCTCTGGTTTGATTGTGTGCTAGATTGCCCCTTTATTTGTCTGATTGCAAAGCGTTCAACACTGCATTAGTAGTGGGCTTTACTTTCCTGGAGCCTTTATTCAGGAGGGAGTTTTTCTGTCTTGGCCTGTTCTGTGATTGTCACTCCACATATGTCTCAGAGTTTGGATTGTGTGCAATCATCAGGCAGTTTGAGAAAGTTTCTGACCTGTCTGTTTTATCAAGCCTCTGCTCTTTATCCGCAAGCCTCCCGCTAAGGTTAACGACAGTGTTGATTTAACTCGATGCCATATTCAGATGTGATTTCGAAGATAAATACAGACCGGAAGACAACTGCAGAGAGGCAGGCAGCGGCTTCTGCCTGTCTGTATGTGTACGTCTCTTACCTTCTGCTTCTCAGAGCCACAACACTGCTGCTCCCTTCATGCCGTCTGTGGTTCTGGCGATCTGAAGGCAGCACGAAGTGAAAGGGACAACTATGTAGTGCAAGCATGTTATTTCTATCCCTGAGTTCCATAAGTGATGTGTATAGAGTCTGAGCTTTCTCCACATCGCGCACAGCCTGCGGTCATTATGACCGCTAAGAGTGTGATGCCTGCAAACTCACTGTGACCATAAACCTCAATAGGCCTTTTCATTAGGCATCTGTGGGAGCTAATTAGCACTAGTCATGGGAAGTTACTGTCTACGTGAGTAAATTGATTTTTCGTTAAATTTATGCTTTGATCAAAGACAGTCAACTAGAATTTTGGCTTTCATTTTGTCAGAAAAATCTGAGGAAATTCAGTTAATGTTGGTATGAAGTGTAGACGTATGGTCAGCGTTAAGAAGTTTTAGTGCAAGGTAAATTATTCCAAACATACACTGTGCGACAAGCAGAGAGCTCAGCATTTCCACGAGGCTGAACTTGTAGACAGAAAGATGCACAAGAATAATCCCTTTAGTGAGGTGGCACGGACAGCCATAACAAGCTGCGCCGCCTAAGAAAGAGCACCGTGCGACAAATAAAAATGTCCCTTTACAAGTAAAATCATAGTTAATTACAAATGAATGTGTTTTTATGTTAAAAAAGATCTAAATTTACTGGCTTGATATTATTTCATTGTGAAAAATATTTCTTTGTAAAATGTAAGCAACATGCAAATAACTCAGTAATCACTTGCTTTCAACAATCACTACATAGATTTATATAGTGTTAAAAAAATCATTATTTACAAAGTATCCATGTGTTCAAGCAGCAAAAAATTGATACAATTCAAACAAATACATTTTTACTGTGTGCTTCGTGTGGAAACATAGTTTCATATTTTAGAATAGATTTCTATTACTTAATGTAACTGTTTGAGGTGTGTTGTGTTACCTAATGGCCAAATCTAGAGGTATTTGTATTTCCATTGCATGTTACTTACACAATTTTACACCACTAGATTACAAAGAGGAATAACTGGCTCCATTTAACATTCTTCACTATTAAAAAAAACTAATTTTGTCTGTAATTTTACTCTGTGTTCTCCAAATATAAATAACAAGTTTACTAAATATAAACATATTTTAATAGCAAGCCAGTTACAATTACTTCTTCTACTATCCTAGTCAGTTTCTGCATAGAACAGTGTGACATGAGTCTCCCACACTCTTGGTACACAAGAAATTTTTTTTAAAAAAAAGTAAAATTCCCCTTGTTTCAAATAAAAACTTGTAAAAACGAAGCTTTACATTATAAGCCTTCATTTCCAGACAGTACGCATTTAGCTGCACACTGACCAGTTATTCATACACATCCACAACAATAATACAGTGTCAGTATACTTCTCTATATAAACACGTATACAGTTCATGTAATTACTACAACAATACTTATTCAGCTTCACCTTTACAGGTCACACTGGTAAAGTTCTGTTTGTATATTTCAGCGTTAATAATACAATATGTAAAAGTTAAGTTAGAGTTCTTGTAATTAGTATATATTAATGATAATAGGTTTACAAGATTTTAATTACATGACTTTTAATTTATTTTCTATAATTATGTAATAAAGCTTTTAGGAGGCTGTGTTCCCCTATCATTTGACAGAATATGGGAATAAAGTCTCTTAATAGCTGCCATTAACAAAGGAAATGTTAAAGGCCTCACATCCTGTTCCATATATTTATTTCATTGTTGGTTTAAAGCAGACTTAAAATTATGAAATTATCCTGTAAAGCTATTTAGAGGTGGCAAAGCTGTGAAAGCAGGTTATTTTACAGAATCAGAATTATAATGGACTATTCTAATATGGTACATGATAAAAATCTGACACCAGCCGAAGGCGTAATCAGCCCTTGTGCATGCTTGTAAATCCACGCGAACCCAAACATTGTGCACCTGGTGCAGGGAGGGCGGGACTCCAAACTTTAGAGGAGCATTTTCCGAACATCGCAAACACCAGAAATTGTGGTGTCGGCTTCAGAAAATTCAGATGATGTTTAAATTCTCCTCCGGTGCGAGAGCGCGACGAGTTTACCTTCAAACGGGCAACAAACAGCGGAGCCTCGGTTTGAAAACACAATCGTGTTGTTTCAGCTCACTTTCTTCTCCCAGCAGTGTGTGAAAGGCTGACTTTGGCATTTCACACTCATGTCTTTGAAAAGAGGAGTAAAGCCCTACAGCTTTGCTAGGCGGCAAGTTAACACATGAACCTGAAGATCCTTTTCATTTCGGGCAGTGTTGAAATTTTAATTCCAAATACTAAAAGGGATCTTTTCATGAGAGGGGTTATGGTGTAACATCCCTCCGCTTTAAGCCTATTGATAAATCGGTCTGCTTGTAATTCTCTGTGATGTGTGTCAACCAGACTGTCTAGATCAAAGATAAATGTGGTGTATGGCGATGGCTACGAGCGCCTGGCTGCTTATAGACTGTTCAAATGACATGATATCTCACTTCTAGCCTGCTCATCAAAAATGTATCACTTTCCATCAAACCAAAATAGGAATGTGGGATCAAAGAGAATGAATTTGCTAAATGCATTTCTTTGTTGCAGGCCAGGCACAACGTGTTTACCGATTACTGAGCTGGTTTTTACCAGGGTAGGAAATTAACACTCGCCACCAGCCAAATGCTGCTAAAAGCTGGCTGTGGTTTGTAAGTTTGTCTCCACTACCAGCCACTTTGGCAGCTTTTTTATTTGGATCTTGGGGAAATTGTGAGAATTAGTTGGTGGTGTTTTTTTTTCTCTTTTTTTTAACAAGAGGTGAGGCAAAAACAACAAAAAGAAGGCATAATGTCTTAGTCTGGTCAGTAGTATCACCGTCACTGGCTGCAGTGTGAGCAGCAGTAGTCTGTTGGCTCGCACAGTGAGAAAACACTCAGTCATGGCTGTAGTGGTGGTGCTGAGTCGGCCTGTCCCGGCATGGTTAGTCACTCACGCACACGTGTTAGTGAGATGCAGGGCGGTTTCTTCATCCAGCATTCTTTCTAGGCAGGGGAAAGGGTTTTGGAGCATGCGATTGCATGTGCATTAATGCATGCCTGGAGCTCCAGGCTGCAGAGATGTCATGGTTTCAAAGGTGAGTCCAGAGTGTGACATCGCCACAATCCACATGTTACCGAGCAGGCTGATGCGACATGCACGTATGTTGCAGATCGGAGTGCATTACCCCACTCCTCTGTCCTCGCTCAGCGATACTGACGTCTTCATCCAAGTACATCTGCACGCCTCTACTTGTGTTATACCACCTCGAGCGGGAACAAATATTGTTTTATAAACTCTCTGCTGAGAATCCACAAAACAAAATAGCCTCAAGTCATCAGCTTCAACACTTACAGATGAGGTGTGTTTAGTTGTGCTCTTCGTGTGTATTCACATTCAGTCTGCGCTGCGCAGTTTCACTTAAAAAGTTGAGTGTTCGTGTTAACGCCAACGCTCCAAAGGGCCCAGGACCATTTTGGAGTGCAATCCGGGTGAGCGGAGCAGCTCTTTGTGGGGACTGGAATGTGCCGTGCGTGCCTCTTCTTCTCTTCAGCCCCTCTTCCACCTCACCCCGCCCCACCCCAGGCACGTTAGCACGCAGCCACCACAAATTGCTTGCAGATTTTTCACACATAGTAACATGCTGGTTTGTAAACTCAGATAAGTGCAACCAATGCACGGCGTGAGCTCCATGGATCTCTACGCATCACTCGCTTGCTAAAGAAACAGAGTAAAGGGTGCTCCGAGATACCCCCCCCCCCCCCCCTTTTTTTTTTAATGTTACCCTGAGCCAGGAATGATTACCGTGGATGATAACAGCAGAGGGTCATGCAGTGGGCCGATTCATTACAGTATAGACCATCAACCAAAGGATGGCATACTTTGTGGCATCAGGGGAAACAGTTTCTTCACACTTTAGCACCAATCTGTGAAATTTTAAAATGCAGCTAGAATACTCCAAGTGCTTTCCTCCTTCTCGAAATGTACACCTGACTGCCTCATCCTCACTCTCACAGGCCTCTAACATTTTTGCACTCTAAAATAAATGACTGAATCTCCTCTGCGTCCCTCCTAACCCTTTTCTCCTCCAACACCTTCCTCACACCCTGGCTCTCTGTCAGCCAGGGGTCAGTGGGGGAACCAGTGTCAGGCTTCGTCCGGGTCAGGGACACTCAGGTGGTCAGGAGAGGATGCAGCCGAGCCCCGCCAGCCCAGAGCTTCCCCTTAATGAAGGGGCCAGGCAGCTGGAAGGCCCTCGGGTTGTGCACACTACTGGCTTAATTGGCCTAATGAGATGCAGTGAGGCCTCCACGAGGTCAGGTGCCACATGATGGGAGGACCTGCTGCTGGGTTCAGAAAGAGTTTTACTATCATGGGTTTTGTGGGTCTTATGTGAAAGTTACCTGATGTAGACAAGTCATTGTCGTATTCTGGGCATGGCAAACACTTTTGTTTGTTAAACAAAATTCAAGCCAGAGATTTATCATAACAAAAAAAATGCAAAAGAAAAGAAAAAAAGAAAAGCATTTCATTGTGCCAGAGTTTTGATTATTTGGCTGTAGGATCTGGACTTTAGAGCAAAAGCTCACTTTCACCGCCATCATTTCTTGGAAAAGTTGGATGGCTAAAATCACAAACTGACACTTCTAATCGCCGTGTTACTTTTAATTGCATGCATTCAACCTGTTTTTGTTTAAGGACAGGAAAAAAAGAATTGTGAATACGCGAGACGGCCTTCAGCTTCTTGGTTGATTGAGTCTTGATTTATCCTTTTTTTATGGCAACCACATACAAAGACACAAATACTCAGAAATTATGTATTGAGGTGCTGACGGTGACTGAAAAATGCCAAAAAGCAAAAAAAGCAAAACTAATTTAGTTTTAGATTAGATTCGACTAAATTAAATAGAATAGTGACATTATATTTAGTATGTTTTTGTCAATAATGTTTTAATTATTAATGAATGAAAAAAATACAATAAGATATCAATTATCTTAAAATGATGGACTCCTCCATTGTTTATTCAAACGGAGCTTAAAATGCAAAGGAGCACTAATGAATCCAACTCTGGGATGTTTTTCACAGTTAAGAGCCTTTTCTGTCCTTGCTGAAAGAGTTAATCTGAAGTTGGCAGCCAACTCCTCTCAGTCTCTGTCAGACGTGCGGAGAATTGGAAAAATAAAGGACTTAAAAATCATTTCTTTTGTCTTGTCATAGGCAGCGTTCAGCTGTGGCTTTTATGTGGACGATTAGACTATTTTTAATTTTTTTTTTTATTTCAGTTTGAATAAAAAGCCGAAACCTTCGCGATTGAAACTGTGATCTCTGATTTATAAATACAAATTGCTTTAATTTGGGGTTATCGACTCTGAGTGGGCCAAGTGTTTATTTTTATATACGATAACTGGGGGAGGGAAAAAAGCAAATTTAAAGATTTAAGGGGGAAATGCGTTAATGTCGCGAAACCTGAACTGAATTCCATATGCTGAACCGCGTCCCGGGTCATTCAGAGCCGTGCTGGCACTGCATCTGCTTGACAGGCTACATTTGAAATACATATCTGGGTGTTTCAGGGTCTCCTCTCTCGGTATTAATTGACGTCGGGGTTTCAGTAACGGTGTAGCACAAATGTGTAGCTTGCGGGGGATGTGCCAGGCCGTCTCCAGATTTTCTATTTTTTTTAATTTACATGTTTTTTCCTGCCAGGGTCCGTCAACGATATCGGCACTGTTTTATTTATTTATTTAAACATTTGTATTTTAAGTTCCCTTTTATGGCAGAGAAGAAGAAGAAGAAGAAAAAATAAGTGGTAGCAGAAGAAGAAGAAAGTGATGGCGCAGCTTTAATTGTTTTGGCTCTTATTATTGGGGCCTGGGTGGTTTTGAGCCAGAGAAAACGGTGGTTAGAAAATAAGCCGTGCCTTTTACTGGGTGGATATCGGTGTGTTTATGAAACTCGCATTTGTTTGGTCACAGCAGCGGTTTTTTCCGGGGTCTTTTAAGGGGACGGTTAGTTGAGGTGAAACGACGCAAACTGGTACGTTTGAAGCAGAGCATGTATTTCGTATTCATATTTTTTTTAATTATTATTATTAATAATAATTAATAAATAAAGTAATAATAATAATATCACTGAGTAAACCCCGTCACCTCCGACTGCTAATTGATAATAGGCTAATAATTAAAGCTAAAGGCCACGCGCATGTGGCCCTAATTTAATTTCCGGGTAAGAAGATTAACCCTGAGACACTTTCCATGATGGGTTTATGCCGCTTCGACAGACCTAAATAACCATATAGGTTCTTCCAACACAGCAACATGAAGATTACACAATATAGGCGTAGTGTGGAGCAGCAGATAGTGCAGACATGCAAATGGAAAGCACGGGGTTGCCCCCCCCTTTCAAAATCTGGGACTTTAGAAAATTCTGCAGTTTTCTTCCTGAAAAATAAATATGCACAACATAAATATGTTTTTTTTTCTTCTACTTCTTCAGCAAGTGAAAGGCAAACAGCATAGCGAAGACAAAATGACTTAAAACTCCTTGTAGTCAAATTTCACTGACATTTGAATGGTGGTTTATTTGCATTTTGGCAAGGTCACCCAGAAAACCTTAATTCCCACTGAAAAGCAGACACACTGAAAAATGCATTCAAGTGTCAGTTATCTCCTCCTGCTACACTAACTTTGTGCAGGTGGTGATGGATGCAAATATATCTTGACAGTGATGCCAAACACAGTCATACTCCACGGTGAGGTTCTTTTGTTACGTTATCCAGCGATATATCAAACTTTTGGCTGATTGGAGATAAATGTGGAGGTGTGCCGTCCTTCGCTGTGTTAGCAGATGATGGGTGAGCGTCAGTGTTTCATTACGGGCTCTCATTGCTGTGTGGAGGATGTTCAGCCTTGACAGAATGGTGCGATTGTATGACCTTTGACAGTCTGCGGGCCTCTTCTCATGAAATCATCATTTAAAGACTTGCTAGAACTTAAAGTTGACTAACCGTGGTCTTTTCTTCAATGCTTGTCATGTAACAGAGGAATATATCAATTTAAATAATTGCTGAAGGCACCCGTTTAAAGCTGCAACTATCAATTGTTTCCGTTTGATTTTGTCTGTTAAAGCCAGAAACTGTCAAAAAATGACCATTAGAAATACTTGAATTTCTACTGCTTGTGCTTCCCAACCTTACACACTGAGAATTGCTCATTTCAGTCATATATGACAACGGAAACCATCCAGTTCCTAATATTAAATAGATGAACCCAGGCATTTTTTAGTTCTTGTTCTGTACATTTTTGACTCCATCTGAATGTGGCGTCATTTTATTGCATGAGATCTGGAGTCCTGATCCTCTGCTCTTGGTCTGTGATTCAGCAGCACTTGCACCTTCCCACTATCTGTCTGCTGAGCAGGTGCAGCCCTGACTGACACTCGTTCAGAGCTGAAACTAGTGATTATTTCCATTTATTTCCATTTAGTCTGTTAGATGCCGAAAGCTTGTCTAATGTTAGTTTAATATCATTTATGATAAATGTATCAATACCCCAATTTTTTGCAAAGCTTAGACCCGAAAGTGTTTGGCAGTTTTGCTTCAAGGTGGCCGTTTCCAGATAATTTCCCATGAATTTATCAGCAGATATTTTCAACTCTACATGCATTCTTCGTCCTTGCTGACTCCATCTGATTGTGGTGCAGGTCTCCTGATGCTATGTTTCAGGTTTATTGCACTGGTCAGTGATTCAGCACCACCACCTTCACTCAAGCTGCCTGCCAAGCAGATGTAGCCCTGAACAACGTGCTTTACGATGAGGCAACACGGCAGTCATCTCCGCTCCGATACTGAACTGCAGAAACCTCCCAGGGCGGGGGGTGTTCGGGGATACGTACGGAGCCGATTCGGGCTCTGGGATTTCGTCCTCATGCTAGCTGTGCTGCTTAAAAACAGAAAACAAACAAAAACAGCTGAGGCAAATTCTGGTTCCTCTCCTGCCTTCACCCCCACACCCCACCCACCCCTTTAAATTCTGTAACAATTTCTGTATCTGTGCCTCTAAATCATCTCGTCATTCATTTTGCGAGTGTGCAGCGAGAGGAGGAGTGTGGCTGCCCGGGTTTGTTTCTCCCTCTTTGTTTGCTGTGGTAAACCCATGAGCAGCTGCCGGTGGTGGGGTCTGGAGGGATTCTGAAGCTGTGTGTCCTCTCTCTCGCTTTGCCATCCTCTGCCAAGGTGGCATTATGCGAGCAGAGAAAGGGGCAGAGAGAGGGAGCGGGAGACACAGAGGAGGTGAGGGCGGTGGGGTGAGAGGGAGACGAAGCAGTGGCGGCCATAGTAAAGATGGAGGCAGGCTGAGGGCTGTGGGGATTGGTGCAGGAGAAGGCTTGCTCCCCTGAACTTTGCCTCCGTGTCAGAGAGGAACTTGTCGATTTGGCAGATTGTGCAGCGTCGGACATGGCTGCGCGCTCCCTTACACTCCCACCTGCTCCCCCCACCCCCTCCTCACTCTCTCTCCCTCTCATTGCCACTACTCCCCTCCCTCCCCCCTTCCCACCCTCTCTCCTCTTTCTCTTTTCCCTCCCTTTCAGCTCTTGAAGCTAACGCATTGGCTGGGCTACAGGCATCTTGTTGCCAAATAGGTGGGCCCTACTCGTGTTGGCAAAGGCTCAAGCAATGGTTAGGGAAAGAACGCGGAGAGGACGAGAGACGGCGAGCGAGAAAGAGAAAGAGAGAGAGTTGGAGAGAAAAGGGGAAAAAAGAAGCAGCACTCGGCTTTGCCAGCGGTCGTATGCGCTCATCCAACATTGATTCGGCTCTCTGTTTTTTTCCTCCCTATTCTGTGCTCTGCTCTCCCTGGCCCCCCCATCTGTGTGTGTGTTTGCGAGAGAGTGTGTGTGCATGCGCGCGCTCGTGCCGGGCCCGGGATCAGAACAGACACCACCACCAATTAGATTTTGCCAAGGATTTTTTTTTCCTCCGAGATTTTTAAAAAAAATTTGGAACTCACAAAGGACTGTTGAATTTTTGTTCTTTTTTTCGAGTACATTTATTCTCGCTGTTAAAGTCTTTTTCTAATCATTTTTTCTAACATTTACATTTTTACCTGTTTATTATTTGTTTTGCTCCAACTTTTTGTCCGTCCTTTTTTGTGTCATTTTTGGCTTTTGTCTCAAGAACTGCTGGCTAGCGTCCTACTGCAGGACTCCCTTAAAATCTTTTTTGGTGTGTGTGTGTGTTTTTAAACTTGAGTCCACTGTTTGTGCTCAGCAGCGTGTTCTGCAAATTTTAAAAAATTATAACCCTCCCCACCCACCCCAAGTTTTTTTTTCTTTTCTTTTTTTCATCTGCTAATTCTCCACACCCTGCCAAAACCAGCGCTTGCTTTACATTGGGGAGCGCGGGAGGAAAGAGAAAAAAAAACTGGTGCAGGAGATTTTTTTTTCACTTTAAACGCTGTGCCAAATTTATGATGAGAGTGCAAAATGGTAACTACCAGGCCGTCTGTCTTCCTCTAGCAGTGTGGTTTTCTGTGGTGATTTCTGTCTGCTTTCAGTTTGTTGTGGAAATGTGAGTCTGGTTGGAGCTCCCTTTGCATGGTAGCGCAGATAGGAAATGGTATGGCTGATCTTTTAGCGGCACATTTCAACAGTGGTCTAGTGGCGGCAAAGCTTGGCGGTGGTGAGCGACCGGTGTGTGGCAACCCTGGCACAGGAACGCTGTGGCGAGATCTGGGCTTTGTTGCCCAGAGATATGTAGTGAAGGTATTATGGTACAGCAGAATAACTTCTCTTTTTACAGCAGGAAAAGCGGGAGCGCAACTTGGCTCAGTTTTTCATCTGAATTCGTGAACTGTCGTCTTTTCTTTATTGTCTTGAACATTTTATTTTTGAAATGCTTTGTGTTATACCTTTGCATGCTATTGTAAGGATGATTTTTTCCTGGTTTTCCTGCATGCTTTATTTTTATTTGAGTCTGAATGTTGGAAATGAGAAATAATTTTAACATTTTAATGGCAGTTATTTGAATAGCTTTTTGATTTGAATTTAAATTAATTGATAATCATCAGTATTTTCATTATTCCCACAACACGTTTAGTATTATTAAACATTTTGGCATTTTCATTAAAAGTTTTGAAAAACCTCTAATTTTACAACTTAAAAAAAAAAGAAAAGGCATTTAAAAAAAAAAATTTTTTACAGCCTCCTAACGCCGCATCTTTTTCTCTCTCATCAGGATGAATTTCATCCCTTCATTGAGGCCCTTCTCCCCCATGTCCGTGCCTTCTCCTACACCTGGTTCAACCTGCAGGCCCGTAAACGCAAGTACTTCAAGAAGCACGAAAAGAGGATGACCAAGGATGAGGAGCGCGCGGTGAAGGATGAGCTGCTTGGGGAGAAGCCAGAGATCAAGCAGAAGTGGGCCTCGCGCCTGCTGGCCAAGCTCCGCAAGGACATCCGGCCTGAGTTCCGCGAGGACTTTGTGCTCACCATCACGGGGAAGAAGCCCCCCTGCTGCGTGCTGTCCAACCCCGACCAGAAGGGCAAGATCCGCCGCATCGACTGCCTCCGCCAGGCCGACAAGGTGTGGAGGCTGGACCTGGTGATGGTCATCCTGTTTAAGGGCAGCCCCCTGGAGAGCACGGACGGCGAGCGTCTGGTCAAGTCACCCCAGTGCTCCAACCACGGCCTGTGTGTCCAGCCACACCACATTGGGGTGACGGTCAAGGAGCTGGATCTCTACCTGGCCTACTTCGTCCACACACCAGGTATGTGATACCTGTAGAAGAACCGTTTTTCCCACCGTTTATGTGGTTGTTATACACACACATACACACAGGTCATGTGTTTTGTCACACACTCTTTGGCATGTAAGTCACAGATTAGACCCTGCCCTCCACTATGTACCAAGCTGATCTAGTGCCAGGCTTTGATAAACCCAGTCAGCACTGAGATAAAGACCACGTCTTGATATTTAAAGTCTGCAGCGTATAGTCCTAAAAAAAAGTTTTCCTCTCAATGTTTCTATCTGGTTTAAAGAGATTCAGAGAATCTGACAGTCAGGCTTAAAACCTGTGTTTACCTAGAGATATGTTTGCATTGGTACATTTGTTCAAGTATTTGTGCACAAATTTGTCTAAATCCAAATGTGCATGTTTTTCAGTGCCATCTGTAAACAAAAGCATCTGCAAACCTGTTTATCTGTGTGTGCACGCATGTGCACACGTGTGCGCGCACGACAGGCAGTTTGTCATGTGTCTGTAATCCATGTGTGTTGTGGGGTTGTTGTGTATCAGTAGCAGTGTGGTGTTTTTGTGGGTTTCTTTTGTGTGTGTGTGTGGTGGTCTGGAGAGCGCAGTGACAGCTGGCCCAGTCCCAGGTAGTTTAGGAGGCAGAGAGAGAGTCAGCCTGTCTGCAGCCTCAGCCTAACGCCACACACACACACACACACACACACACACACACACACACACACACACACACACACACACTCAAGTGGACAGACTCTCGCTCAGGAGCTCTCGATCAAACACCCAAGCTGCGCCTTGCGTTGTTCTTCTGAGCGAACTGATCACACACACAGTCACACACACGTTTGTGTTTACAGCAGTGAGACGTTTCGCGTTTATTACATCCACACGTGTTTTCTGCTGTGATGGTGAAGTTGAAATAGAGGCGGTAAAAATATTTTGGTGTAACATGTATACAAAGCCACATGTGTACTCGTGTGAGGGCAGCGATCAACGCTGTGAAATATAATATTTGCATGTCTCATTTTGTTGCACTTCACAGCTGTAGTTATTTCAACCTAATTTCATTTCTCAGGTAATTTTAGGAATGCAAATCCACTTTGGAAAATAAATAGCAACAAATGCTGATCTGGATATAAAATTATTAAATATGTTGTAACTACTTTTGCAAAAAACAAAAACATTTAAAAACAAAGAAAATTATATTCTGTTCAATTAAATTCCATTTAATTACTGCAGTGAGAATTTGATGTGCCTGAAGCTTAATTTTCCTGACACAAGTGAATTTAAATTGTCCTTTTAAACACACTAATGTTTAAAAATGTCTCTATTAGAATATAGTAGTAATAGTAGTAGCACTCCTGTTGTAGATGCCTGAATGTGCTGGATGATTTATAGTATAATTTAGGCTAATGTATTTATAATTGAAGCCCAGCTTTACCACTGTTAGCTGTGATTACAGTTTTAGCCACATTCATATATAATTTGGTCTATTTTATATATTTTATTTGTTGTCGTCACTTGATGTAGCTGTCTGTTTCTGTCAGGTGTTTGCAGGTGTAAATCATCTCACACACACACACACACACACACACACACACACACACACACACACACACACACACACACACACACACACAGTCACTCTCCTCTTCTTCAGCCATTTCCTATTATCTCGGGCTCTCTTATGACAGACTGGCATACAGTTACAGGGCCTTAATTCTTCTCCTTGGCAGGGAGGTGCAGCGTTCCTCTGTGACAGAATCCCCCATGCCAGGCTCCTTTCAGCCCAGTGTGTAACTCTGCTTGAGTTTTGCGGGGCCTCCGTGAGCGCCCCTTCCTGTTCCACAATGTGGCATGGCAAACCGCGGCTCAGATTAGCTCCCAGCGCAGCCTGGTGCTCCTTAGAGTTTTTTTCCCTGACAACTCTGTGCCAGAATCCAGCAGCCGCTCGCCCCCATCGATGTGATGCACTAGCCCGTCTCCTTTCTGGCCTTTGTGCATTTCATTAGTATTTCATCTTATTTGTACACATGTGAGTATTTTTCCATAAATCTTTATGGGATTTCTTTTCTTTCTAATCTTTTTTTTAAGGCCAAGTGGCTTGTATTTGGTTTACTACTGCATGTGAGAGAAGCAGCGCTGCTTTTTCCGTGCAGCCACCTTGCACTAACAACTGGTCAAGAATGGGGAGAATGTGTGCGGTAACTAAAATGAAAAAGCGTCCACCTTTTGTAAGCGCAAGTCGCTGTGTTGTTCCAGCATGCTGGCGCGGGTTAGCCAGAGGACAGGCAGACAGTGGCTCCATTCTAACCTTTGGGGTGGCAGCGTTACAGTTTTATTCTTAGCTCCCCTTCCCAGGGTGTCTGTGTCTTGCGGAAGTTATCAGTTGCTAGGCCCGATGATTGGACCGCAGCCGTCTCACCCAGCTCGTCCCCGCCGTCGTGTTTCAGCTCTCTCGTCCCCACTGATGTCACTGTCGCCAGCTGTTCGGCGGGGGGGTGGATCTGCTTTCATGCGGCGTGATTGACACACACATACACAGTCACACGCACGCTCACTAACCCCCACCCCCCCTCTGTTTCTGCTTCCCTACAGTACAGTATGTGTCTGCTTTTGTCCAATTATAGACTTCGGCCCTCGCAGGCGGGGCAGGGACAGATCAAAGCTGATGGACTCTGATCTGCACTACTGCACCACAGCTTCAAGAGCAAGGTCCCGCTAATCACAAAACGAGCCTGATCATTTTCTTTTTGACAAGTACCTGCCTGCACACAAGCGCAGAGCATGACATAATTGTCAGGCAGTAACGAGAGTCGGATCCCAAAAGTGGTTAATTTTCTTTTCACTGATTGTGCTGCATTCGATGGCAGCAGTAATGGCTCAGGGATGTGGAGGAAGCAAGGGAAATCGGGGATGAGGAAGAGGTGGGGTGGTGGGTCTGATCTCATCTTTGATCACGAGTCTGTCGAAAAGGAAAGTCTGGCTCGCCAGTTGGGCGCTGCGGGCCGTCCTCCACCTAGAGACGCCCGGCTCAGGTCATGTTTTTTCGAGCGACGTGTTCCATATTTGTCCGTCTGACGAGGCTGCACAGTTCCAGCATTAGTCATTTTTGGAGCCCGATCAGCCTCATACGGCTTTCATTACTTGTGCTGTTATGATAAAAAGATGTTTCTGCAAGTGCAGCCTCCATATCTGGTCTCTGTGCTGGAGACAGACAGACCAGAGAGGTGCCCGGGGCAGGTCCGAAAGCCAACTACGCGTGCCAGACAACGCCGTATCTCCATGCTGCTATGGCGCAAACACAAATCCGAGACATTCATTTACCCATCAGTGTGTCTTTGTGCGTCGTCGCGACATTACAAATGACCAAGAGAATCTCTTTTAATAGAGACAAACAAAGAGACAGACAGCCAGACTGAGAGACTTAACGCCTCCACGTCATGCTAAATCCATCAAACACATCTTATCTGCTTCGCCCAATATCCTGAGCTTCAAAAAGGAGGTAAAATTATCAGATGCAGTTACATAATAAAGAAAAAAAGCAAACAGGAAAGAGTGGGATTTGTTTTATTACACACAAGCTCGGTCCATAGAGGCAATACGCTGGAATATTAAAGCAGAAGTAGCAGTCGTGTTATGTTTGCCGTCGGCTGAGTGTTTGCAGAAGCAGAAGAGAAGGAGGAGGTGTAATGGTTAAAGCAGGAAAAATACTCTGTCTTCTCTTTCTTGGATCTGCGTGTTGCGCAGAACAGAGATTTCTGGATGGAGCGCAGAATTGCGCTCCAGCGTTCTGGCACGGCTCCGTAACCCGGGCCGACGGAGGAACAGAGAGTGTCGGCGCCGAGGGAGCCGCATTCATGTGGCGTGAAAAACACTGCTGCTCCGACGCTTTCAACGGAAACTTTCTTACGCTTTGTTGTCATTTGAAATAATGCGTCCAATAAAGTTTGAGCATCTGCAAGCCCCTCTGACATGACAGCACAGCGTCAGTGACGCTGCCGCGTTTTAATGTGCGCTGTGGCGTCCGGGCCTATTTTCAGAACCCCTCGTTTTTCCAGCTTTTTTTTTTTAATGCGTGCGTGTGTCACAGAGAGGAAAAGTGAAAAGAAGAGGGGAGTGTGCGGAGTGTAAGGAATCGCTGGTAAAAGGATTACTCCGTGCAATCGGGCTTCCGAGGCGGTTGCGCTAATGCTCGATCCTCTGACCTCCTTTAACCGTTCTCCCTCACATCTCTCCCCGTTCTATAGGTCCGACCGCCGTGCTGCTCTATGGGCTTGGGAGCAGGCCAACCTGCTTCATATTCACTGTAATTATCCAGTTTAGTGAATAATCCTGGAAAAGATACACAAAAGGCTGAGTGTATGATTGAATTATGTGCAATTTGAAATGAAGGTCGGGTCTTAACTTCGGGAATAGAAAAATTCCTTGTAGCAGAAAGTGCAACAAAGAGTAGCTTTATTTCCTAATTTCACTGTACAGTGGTTTTTAATTATTGGTGTAATTAAGGTTAATAAATAAAAGCCATGGTGTCTGTTTAGCAGCTTAGCTCACTTTTTTGGATTTAACGAGCAGAAATTTATTTAATTCTCAAGAAATTAAATGACTTAATAATATGGATTAATGAGTAGAGTAAACAAAAGCAATAAAAATAAATAGGCTATTCAGCTTATTGAGCTTTATTTTTACTTCACAGCTTCTTTGCTTTCCTCTACAGAGCAAACACAAATTAGACGTCTCCCCCCATGTTTCTCCTCCGTGTATTATTTTTCGTCTCTTCAGTTCCACTGTTTTGCATTTGCATGACCGATCTTCTCTTTTCTCTGTGCAGGCGCCAGGCTTGAAGTCTGTCCATCCGCTAAAAACATAGGTATCCCCGCACAGGAGCTCTGGCTGCTAACGCCTGAGCCGAGGGGCAAAGAGCAGGAGGAGCGGAGAAGTGATGTGTAGAAAGGACGGAAAAGAGCGAAGCGAGCGTCTTTTTCTGGGCCATTTCCCAGCAGCCAGATTCTGATCGGTCCGCCTCGCGCCTTGTTGCCTCGGTCCAGCGGAGCAGAGCACATGCACGGAGACTTGCCCTGTAATTGGGATAGCTCTTTCCACACGGAAAAAAAACCGGAGCGGAAAACAGCGGCGAATCCGCCGTCTCCTCCGTGCGCACATCTTTCATTTAAAAGTAAAAAATGAGCAATTATACGCAAACAAAATCCCCTTAAATAACCACAAATGAACGCTAATAATGTGGAGATTAATAAATATTTTCACCCCTGCTTCATTTATTCTCCCATTTAATGGTAATAAATGTCAGTGGTTGCTGTTAGGATGATATTGAGCGCTGATATAAAGTAAAAAGAAAAGCGTAGAATAAAGATAATGGAAAATGCCATGCTGAAAACAAAGAGAGAGGGAGGGCACATATTCAGGCTAGTGGGGCTGGTTGGCAGCATTTGGCACCCAAAGCTGCAGCTCTGTTTAGGAGGTGCCAGCTTTTCAAACCGACACACAGTCCCTGCCAACTTCTCTCCTTCTGATCCTTTTCTTTCTCTCTCATTTTAACATTTTCCCCCTGTATCCTTGTTTTCGCTTAACACTTCTTCCCCTCTGCACGTCCCCTTACGCCCCAGCCACCGCCGCTCCCGTGGATGCTTTCTCACAGCGGGCTGTCAGAAAAGACGAACGTCGAGAACGTTCGGGTCTTGTTTTGCTGGGATGTCGGCGCGTTGAATAAAATGGCTATCGTGTTACCAGACGTGTTCTTTTATTTTTGTGAAAAATATTTTCCACAGCTCTTTTTTTCTTACTCAGCGTGCTTCTGTGGATTCAGGTCCAAAACAAAATGGAGGATGAAGCACAGCTCCTCTCCAATCAGAGCGGAGAACCAGTCAGGAAAAATGTTACTGGCAAATGAGCAATTCTGAATATTTCCTGGTTTGCTTGTTTTCTTCTTCTTAATGTGTTTTGGCGTATGCACACATCTGCATAGGCAGAGTGGAGGTGAGGGTTGTGGGCTGACTGAAGAAATCAGTTGTACGTCTTTCGGGATGCAGACCCGGGGCCCGAGGATGGAGACAAGAACGTGCTGCTGTGAGCGATGAGAGAAAGCATTAAACGCTGGGTATGGGGGTGGATGGAATTACTCAATAATGATCAGAAAATTAGAGCCATTATTGAGGGAGAGTAAACAGGCCTCTCTAAGTGTGAAAGCCTCCTATTCAGCCAGGACCAGGAGCAGGACTCCTTTCTTCCTTTCGTGGATCCACCCATGGCCTCGAGAGCCCGTCTTTTGTTCCCTGAAATAACAGAGTGAATATATGGGGGTCGAGTTGGGAGGGGGGTGCCGTTCCCAGTGCTGAGCACAGTATGGACGAGCTACTGACTGTAAGCTACTCCTTTTATTGTAGCATTATGTTTACTTTTGTCTTTCTGGCTTTTTTCCATACTTACATTTTTTTCAGACTTACAGTCTAATTAACTGTCTGTATTTAAATAAGTTGCTGTCACTGGGTTCAGAAATCCTGGCAGCATATGTTAAAGTTATTTTCTTTTTATTTATTTTTATGTCTGTTGCGTACAAGTGCACCTGTGCGTCTCTTCTCCATTAGCGCCTGCGTCTTCCTCTGTCTCGGTCCAGAGTCGGGGGAAAGTGGGTGTAAACTAGGCGCTAATGTGACTACTTCCGCGTTTGTCACTACAAATGTTTTAATTAATGGGGAACGGATAAGTAAATAAGCTTGCCACGTCTCGCAGCAACTGAACAGCAAATGCAGTGCTCAGAAGAGGGACAAAGGAGTGAAGAGAGGGATTTACACTTTGAACAAGCCGTTAGAGAGAATAAAGGAAGCTGTGTTTCCTTCCCCCCTTCTCTCACATCACTTCCAAGCACTCTACTGCTCTCAGAATAGGATTTGACGTTCATAATAACTATAGCACTCTTGCTTGTAGCTACTTTAATAATGACTGCATTTAAGTCTTTCATGCGAGTCCAGAATTCTCTGTCTAGCTGAAGGTAAAGGAAGCTGAGTTAAGGTTGTATTTAAAGGTGGAAAGAATTAGCAAGGCCCCCAGCGAGGACAGAGTGGGCATCGCTCACATTCAGATAGATGGGGTTTCAAAGTGGCTTGCAGATGTGCAAAACTATGGGAAGGCCAAAGCAGTATAAATAGTGTGGATGACTTTCCCCGGCAGCCTGCCTTCATGTGACTCAGTCTTGTATTCGACATCCTTCTTCATTCAGCTCTGGAAACTCTCTCCGGGGCAGAGCTTTTTCCCGCTCTGGGGCTCCGCTCAAAGGGGGAAAAAGAAGAATTACAAAAATCACCTGACGTGTTCGCTCACTTTCTCCGTCTGTTTGCTTTTCATATAGACGGCCAGCTCCATTTCACAGACATCACTTTTGGATGGCAACATTCTCATTATACTCGTCAACTGTCAGCGCTCAGCACTCTCTCGTCTATAATTTCAGACTCATTTGAATTCTTATTGGCAGCTTCGATGCATAAATTTCATAAAAGATAGGAAAACAACACAATTTCTTCTCGCTCTCCCTGGTGAGCAATAAAATATGGAGAAGATTAGTGGGAAAGGAGTAATTCAAATTCAATTGTTTGTTTGGATTTTTATTATCAAGAAAACACATGTCCGGTATCATATTTGAGCTTCATACATTTTACATCGCGGATACCTAACAAAGCCAGCGTAATTGTCGCGCTCCAAACGGCCTCACGGCACCTTTGCATTGGATAGCTGTCCAGAAAGGTAGATGAATAGAGTTGCCATGGCCACAAAGCTTCTTTTTTTCCTCTCAGTGTACCTTTCCTGGGTGATATCCAAGGAGTGTCAGCGACTGGCCTGGTTGGCACGTTGAGTGGCCATGCAGTGCTGGGCTGTTTCTGTGGCGCTTCAGCCTACAGTGTGGGCAACCAGAGCGCAGTGCTCTGCCAGAGGAATCCACTCAGATCACTTTCACTCTATAGAGGGCATCCCCAGCACTCATGTAAATTAATAAGCACATATATAAATATATATATGCAGCTGAGCAGGGACACTAACCCGTGCAGCAGCAATGTTAGTCAGAGTCTTAGATTCAAAATGACTCATTTGTTTTCCTAAGAGGAAACGGAGGAATATTAGATTTTCTTGGTGTTATAATTTACTATTTTTATTTTAAACACTTGTCACTGGACATGGGCCAAGTGAGACATATAAAAATGTCACAGTAATTTTAGAGCAGATTTTTCCCTTAATGTTATTCACACATTTTGCTAGGCTTAGTTCAGTCCAGGGGGCTTTTTATCCTCTGAGAAGCTATAAGTACCTTTTGAGATGGCAGCTGTGATATAATTTCATTATGAAAGCAGGGGAGCCTGTGATATAAAAGACTTGCCTGCAGGCAAACAAAGCGGCTCTAACCCCTGTGTGCTGCTGACTTTGGCCTTATGTTCTTATTGTTTGGGATATCACTGACCCCGCTGCCCTTAGTGCCAAAATATTAACCAGAAAATCAAATCTGTCCTTCTCTCAGTTCTTTAGGCGTTCTGAAGATCATTATCAAATAGATGGAAAATTCTAAATAAATGAATAAATAATAGGACAAAATCCAAATAAACTTATCTGGTTCTTGAGAGGTTTGTTCAAATATGATTAAAAATCCTTTTGATACCAGTTATTAATGTAAAACATATGAAAACAAAGTTCTTTTAATCAGATGTTAAACCCTGGAAATTAGTGAATTCATAAATCATGCAAGTGGTTATTACAGAATCAGAAAACAGGGCTGTGTCGAGAAAACAAACATTTGTCTGTATGTCTTCATGCTAATAAATCCCCACGTCCATCCTATCAAGAGGAGTGATTTTCTGTCGTCGTTTCTGGTTTACGTGGAGACGGAGAGGAATTATAATATAAATATTGTTTTATTTCAGCACACTCACCAACACGTCACTTAGTGAAAATTGGTGTCATTTTTCAAAGCGTGGCTTTAGTTCAACCAGTCAATCGATGCTTGGAAGACATGCGGTTCTCTGCTAGTTTCTTCTAAGCTGACAGAGTTTGGCTTTCAGCATATTTTTACATTTTCCCCCTAAAACGAACCAAACCTGTCTCATTTACACCTGAACCTAGTCTCAGTGTTGTGAATGTAAACCGATCTCTTAACAAGGATTTCCGTAGGTCTCGTTCCTCACGCTCATCATTAGAGCTGCACCCCTGTGTATTTTACAGTAATACACCCACTGCATGTGAATTGGCTGCTCTTGTGTTTTCGATGCCGACTGATTTAAATGTTAAAAGATCAAACCTTTATCCCCAGTGGCTCTCTTCAACTGCAAAGGAGTCGAGTGTGTGAAGTGTGCTTTTAGGTGTTGTTTGCCTATCTATTCCAATGGAGAGAGAGAGAGTGTGTGTGTGTGTGTGTGTGTGTGTGTGTGTGTGTGTGTGTGTGTGTGCGCCTTCACGAATGCCCATGTGCACTATAGAAGCAGGCTGAGTGATAACAAACGCTGTCTGCAGCAGAACATATGAGTGTCCTCTCTGGATGCGCCCAGCACCTGAACCCCCTTCACACCTGATGCCTGTGGGCCTTGTATGGACACATGGAGAGAAACAAGCGCATTTGCAAACAGACATGTACAGAAACAGCGCATGCACTGGCTTGACCCTGCTGGAAACTGGCACTTGGAGTGTTTTTATGGGGTGTGCGGGGCTCAGAGTGAGCTAAACCAGGCCCCAACTGGGTCCCCCCTCACTGGTCTTTGACTGGGTGCAATCTGTCGCCACAAAAGTAGAAAACCGTATGCTCTCTTGAAAATCCATACTCTGCTAGGAAGCAGTTTGCATGTGATTTGAAGGTGCCGGTCATTACAATGAGCCTTTTTAGTCAGTGTCTCTGGTATTGCTCTAGCAGCAGCAGAAGCAATGGAGCTGATCTACTTGGTTATTTGCCCTTTGTGTGGTAACATTTGATTGGTGTATTATTAGACACAGACCACCCTGCTTCTGAGCCCCACTTGAGTTTCCATTCTTCTGCTGCTCAGCTTTAATGTCAGGCGCTCCTCCAGCAACCCAAACATACACAGAGAGCATTAACGTAAAGGAGGAGAGGCACCGTCGCAGCGAATTCGCTCTGCTTCAGCGGAATGGCGATAGGGAAAGTAATCCAAGCCTCAGTGTTTATTTTAAGAGCTGATGATCTAGAGATGGCCATTAAAAGCAGAGGGCAAACAATTTAAGAGCAGTAAATCTGAATGGAGGAGAGGAATGGGTGTGGGAGGACGGGGAGGAAAGGAGGGAGGATAGAGGGTGGTTTCTGTCACTCGCTCTACCTCGCTC
Organism: Aulonocara stuartgranti; assembly: GCF_965226115.1. Taxonomy (NCBI): domain Eukaryota; kingdom Metazoa; phylum Chordata; class Actinopteri; order Cichliformes; family Cichlidae; genus Aulonocara; species Aulonocara stuartgranti. Next base: position 34,488,182 of record NC_138942.1, read on the forward strand.
TCCTTCCACGCAGGGGAAAAAAATACTTGAGATGACAGTGAATTAGAGCAATCTGGCCTTCATTCTGTGGTTAGATTTTTATCTGCGGTTTTGGCCCTGAGAGCATCTCGGATCTTTGCTTTCTTTTTTCCTCCCCGTCTGTTCTTTTACTGTTGTTTCTGTTCTTTTCATCTGCGTTCAGGTTCCCTTTTGGCCTGGCTGTAAAACAGACCTTAACGAGATACCATTCACACCACGGGCGCCAGCGCTCGTCCCTTTAACCAGGCTACCACAGCGCAACATGCAAAGTTATCTGTGCTTTAATATATTATATATTTTATATAATGTGCTGAAACCAAAAGCATCCACTCGAACTGTTGCTGTCCATGAAGGGAAACCCTTGCAATGAGAACCGCGATAATAACCGGAGAACATCAAGATGCATAAAGGATCATAACGCTGAGAAATGATATCTTATATGTTGTTACACAAGATAAAAATACACGTTAAAAAGAGCATGTGACAGAGAAGGGCCGATCTGAGCCTTAAGAATAACGACTGTACTTTTGTGATAAAAGTAAAGTCGCGTGAGCGTGTGTCACATGGCTTCACAGACGAATAGACTCGCAAGGTGAAAATGATCCGGGCTCTGCGGTCGCAGCAGTAATGATGGTGTTGATGAAGGAATGAACTCTACTTCTACCAAAGAAAGTAACGAAAAGCTGGGAACCTCTGCCCAGCATCATTATCCTCTAGCCTAATACTTTGCAGTAGCTGTTGGTTGATGTTGATTGAAGCACTGTAACATTTACAGCGCTAATATTTTTTCCACCGTGCTTTGCCGAAGCCACCGTCCCTTTGCGACGCATTTGATGTTGCCCAAAATCGAGCTCACCAAAACCCGTGGTTCTCCCTCCTTCTAGTTTCTCGCCCATCTCCTTCTTGTTGGTCTTCAGATGTGTGATGAAGTAATCCCAACATATTTAAAATCCTAAAACAAACAGAGCCAAATTACACACATTCTTCCCCCATGCTGATTCGTGGAAGTTGTTAACCAAATAAAGCTCCCTTTTCTCTTTCCCTCTTTCCATCTCACTCATGCTCTCAGTGGATCTGTCCTGGCTGGAGCTCTTAACTGAAATAGCCCCAAGCACAGAGCCTCTTTTGTTGTCAGGCTTTTTTTCTCTACAAGGTGTTTGTGAAAAAGAACAGGATTTTCTCTTCTGGGCTCAGGTCCCTCCATCACTCCACTGCTGCCTGTCTGGCTTGCTTGGTCCAGGTCTGTTCTGGTAAACAGCCTTGCCTGACACTCACTGTTTATCACACATAGCAGTGAAGTTTAGCCGATTTTATTTTGGGAATGGGTTTTGCTTGGAATGTCTTGCAATTATTCTTTTTTTCTGCATAAACTCGTGTTTGTTTTTCTTTTTATATAGCATAAATGCATACCCTCAAAGATAGATGCTGTTTGTTTGAAGGCTGATTGTTAAAATATTAGCAACACTTACATGCTTTTGAGTATACACGTATATAACCTATAATCCACTCCAGCACACCAACAGTATTGGACTTTTGTTTTCCTATTTCCACCTGTAACTACAGGACATGCAATTAGCTAGCTTTATAACAAAAGCAGACTAAGTTAGCTACTAGCTAGTGAACATAGTGGGCCATTTGCTGGCTAAGGAGACGGGGATTTCCCCTCATGCTGTGTTTTAGAAAAAGCAGTGCTCTAAAAGAAAGCAACTCTGAAAACACCCATATGCAGCAAGAATAGATGGCTGGTAGTAAAAATAAATGTTTCACTGTATAACTGAAACTGATGAAGGCCTATTATCTATATGTCCTGTTCCATATTTGTATCCTTTGACTTTACTAGAGCAACTGTATGTTTCATGGTTAAAAACCAACCGTATTTATCTTACACTGGTGCTTGGGGCAGCCCCCAAGTTCATCCTCTGCTGTAACAAGCTGTTTTAGCTTGCCTTCACATAAGGCCAACACTTAACTGATTGGCTGCCCATCACAAATGAAAGGTTTGAACAGCAGGAGGGTGGGTCTTCTGAAGCCATGTTCACTTACTGTCTGCACTATTTGACCGTTTGGCCATTTTTAAGTTGTCTGCACTGTCTGAGTGACTGAAGACCAGAGTTCAGGCTAAATTAAAGGTTTCGTGTGTTCACTGTGTCCCTTTCGAATGTGTGATGTGCTGTGCATTTGTTCATACTGAGAAACAAATAGTTAACAAAGCCATTTTGTAGCACTGACAGAAGGGAGCACACAGACACACACTCACAATCACACACTCCCTCATTCAGGCAGACATGTGTTCTGCACAGCCTGTCATTACAGAAGCCTTGATGTGGTCCCTGGGTGGCACTGATGCCTCTTATTGTCGTTTTATGACAACTTTCACTCTCTTGCTCCGCGATGCCCCGCCTCCCTTCCTCTTTTCCTCATTCCTTCCCCTATCCCTGTGTCTCTGCACCCCATCCCCCCTCCTCCCAACGTGTCCAAACCCACATCCATTTTCTCGCTGTTGCAATGGGATGCCTGTTTGTTTGTAGAGTGTAAACCATCCTGACACATATCCCCAGAGCAAAGCCCTGATGTAGGAATATGTTTTAGGAGGGGTGTGTGGTAGCAGTGGACAGCTTGGTCTCCATTTGCAGAGGTAGAAACTGGGAGCTGGAGCCAGTCCAGGCCTTGTTCCCAGTTTTTGTCGATTGCGGTTGACAGTTATTGTTTTTGGTTTTACTTGAATAATAGGGTTGGTAACAGCAGAGTGACGACCTGCCATGACCCGCTGATGGTTGTGCTCCGCGTTTTGTTGAGGCCTGCGTTTGTCAGGTATAAATTCAAAAAGTCTGGTTCACTCTGGGGCAAAAATGTTCAATTTTTTGCCTTCACTCCTCCATCTCTGCACCTGCCACACTTGTGTTTGGCTTTGAGGATTTATGACACCATGATTTGTTTGTCATAGATCGTAATTCATTATTCTACTGACTGAAGTTGGATAAACTGGACTGATTGAACAGCAAGCACGTTTCATGAGGCAAACGGCTGCACTTTAGGGGTAATTGCTGTTACAGAGACCTCTCTGTTAGAGGGGAACTCTTAACATATACATTTGTGGATGTTTAAAAAATTGCCCCAGTGTTTATAGGAGTGCTGATTTAGGGTGATGCTGTTAGATAATTAGGTAAAAATGGAAAGAGTTTTTGCGTGGAGATTGTGGTTATGCACTTTCAAATAGACTGACACACACACACAGAATGTTTTGCATGTCTGCACCTTAATTAATGAGGTCTTTGGGAGTATAGGCCCTGCAGCGCTGTTGGGTAAATGAGTGAAGCGAGTCACCTCGGGACAGCAACAGGTAAATCCTGTTTAGATCAGCCCCAAGGCACTACTTGTTCCTTAATTTGGCTACGAACGCAGTCTTCCCTCCCTTCTCTCACCCTAATCACCGCAGCACCACTTGGTAATCTTGTGCATGCACCCTCTCTTCATTTCTTGAGGTTTTCTTAACAAGCTTACATCTTTTCTGGGTCTTTGACCTGAAACTGTTTATCAAGCACGCAGGCTCTTCTTCGTCGTGTTGCTTAAATGACCTACTAGGCTACTTAAGGTAACAAATGTGGAGCAGCAGGACAAGGTGATACTGACACTATTATGTCAACATAAGTGACAGAATCTGCTTGTTTACCGAATGAACTGTGCACAGGTATTGGACAGGCTGTCATAGCTGGTTAGGCACTATTAAATTAAGTGATATCTTGGCTACGCTCAAATATGCGTGCGGTTGGAGTTCAGATAGAATCAGTTTGTTTCCCTTTGCCTTTTCCTCGGCAAACAGTTAGCGTGAGTCTGTAATTAGCACCTCTAACTTTGTTAGAGCTCCTAATTTCATTTTCGCAGGGAGCCCCATGACTAGCCCTACTAACAAAGATACAGGAAGCTCAAAGCAGCCCACTGCCTGAGACATTAGTGGGGAATTTCAACACGCTGCTTCCATCTTCTCATCTAAACTTGTTTTCAGCTGTTCTCATTTTTACTTGTTGCAGAATAAAACATAACTATGGAACTGAATCATTTGCCTTATTTGTTGATATCAAGAAACAGTGGTGAGTTGCTCCTTTAGCCATTCTCCTTCTCTAGACTAATATCATGACTTCTTGGATTATGCTGTTCCAGCTCACACATTTCTTATACCTCAAACTACAGCAGAAGAGAGATGTCACTGATCTGAACATTTAGAGGCATCGTCAACTCATATTTCAGACCTGTGGCTGTGGCAGCTGCAATGTGGCTAGTATTGTTTTTTAGGGCAAGTGTGTTTAGAAAGCAGCTAACGACCAATTGGATTCCAGCGTTCCTTCCTGATCCATCTGTGCTCCTGCTGTGAGTATAACTTACAGTAGCGTGGAGGGTCTCTTGAGGTCAGGGAGCTGAAAATCACAAAGACATGTGGAATGCTGAAAGTTGGCCAATACAAACAGGCAGCCTTGGCTCTCCGTCCATGCAGAGCACAACAACCACCAGTTAGCTATACCACCAACCTCTTGCTCTGTGTGAGCGACGGTTGGCCACAAGGGGGCAGAAAGTATAATAAGTGTGACTAGCTAACATTGAAATTGGCTACTTTAGCAATGGATCATTTGACTATACATACGTCTTTATTCGCTGTAAGTATCTCCTTCAGCTACCCTGAGATTTTTAGTTTTAGCCTATCACTGTATATAAAATATTAATGTCAAGCATTCATATGTGAACATGACATTTTGAAATCTTGTGAGAGCTGCTTTGCTTGATTTAGAGCCAGATGTATTTTGCTGGGAGGTTCCAGTGTTACGTTTTCTGGTTATGCTAGCAAACTGCGTCTATTAGCTTAGCGCTAAGTAATAAAATACTCAAAATTTCACTTGTCAAAACTGAAGCAGGAAAACTCATTTAGAACAGCATCCAAGAGAAAATTGTGAACACGCATGAGTCATAAACATCGGACTCTTCCCCATCATTACCTTCCCTCCCACGTGATTTGAACACAACATGTTCAGCTGGCTTTCACGGTCCCCTCTTCATTTTGTCGTACACATTGATAGTTGCAAATGGATAACAAGTTGCACCATCAGCAGTGGGACATAAATTAGTGAAATGAAATGATAGCTCATCGTTACTTAGGTTGTTGATTTGCCTGTGGTTTGCAAAAGAGTCATATTTGTCAGTTTAGTTACAAGGCTGCACCTTTGCCTTTGCACACAAAGTCCAGAGTTTGAATTTTGAACAAAAACAGACTTCACAAGGAGCTGACTCGGGTTTTCTTCCCCCATTTTCTAATCAAAACCATTATGAGCTTCACCCACCGAGGGACGATCCGTGAGGCTCAGTTTCTCTCCTCGGCACACATCCATAACAATAGAGGGCATTTTGGTCCAGCAGAACTCAGTTGGCTGGATCAAAATGAGGGGAGCAGTTAGGGTTTCACTTACAGAGTCAGAGAAAGAGAGTGAAGGGGAAGAGAGCGAGAGAGGCACAACGAGAAAACAAACACGCAGCGATTGTTGAATTATGGGTAAAGACAGCTGAGGCTAACCAGGTTTGGTTTCCACGGTGCGGTGGGGGGCTTATTGAAAAACAAAAAGTCTATGACTCAGTATTGCTCTCAAGGAGACTCTCAGGCTGCAGACGCTCTCTCCCCAGAAATTCAACAAAAACACATGCAGTTAAATAAAAAGGAGAACACCTTCAAAAACATAAAACCCCAGGGTTCAGTATGGTCATGAAAATGTTCCACGTATCCTCACTGTTAATGCCAGAAAGGGAGGAGGTTGGGAGGGGGTTGAAGGAGAGGAGGGATCTGTCCTCACATTTGCTATCAATTTAGGGCACTGAAAATAAGCACCAGGTTTCACTGGAGCCGAGTAGAACACCAGGAATGTTTTTCTATATAAAACCAAAGGACGGATGGAGGAACGGAGAGAAACAAGCTGGGAAGAAAGTGAGAAAAAGAGAGATAAGGTTGAGGGGGTAAAAGGGGGCTGTGGGAGAAAACACAAAAAGGCAACAGAAGAGTGTTGCTGTATGACAACAGCACCCTCGGCGCCCTGGCTCCAGATGTGAAGCCGGTGTCGTTTGACAGCTCAAAGGGCGAAAGTCAGTGAGATCGTGAGCCTTGGTGACCCCGCTGGAAAGGGCAGGTACTGATGCCTGAACCCGGGGTGGATTTGATGGTCAAAAGCATTAAATCATGTGCATTATTAGACATCTGCTGAGGAACAACAGTCACTCACACATACTTGTCAGAGGCTTTTATAGCCTACTCAGCACAGTTGCGGCTCCATTTGCGTGTGTGTGTCAGTGGGCCTGATGGAGACTGGAGACTCCCTGAGGGCTGTGAGTAGGCACAACGGACGAAGGAGGTTATCTTTTGAGAAGATAATCGATTGTTCTAAATTTGTTCCTGTTTTTGCTTGTGACACGGTTTGAACAGATGTAGCCAGTGTTAAGGTTCCGCTCCTCACCTGTGTGCTCAAAACTCACAAACTTCATGATTTTGTGTTGGGTGGTGCTTATTCAGATGCCAGGAAGGCCGGTGTGGTGAATGATTTGTCTAAATAGGTAAACTAACAGTTCAAGTAGGTAGAAGCCGATTTCAGCCATACAAAGCAAACCTATTGCTAATGTGTGCCGATTGGTTGGTTGAGGAATTACAATAAGAGATTTCTCTTGATCTCGCTGGTTTCAAATGACTCCAAAAGACATCAAGTGCACAGTTAAATCAAAGCAGGTGTTAGAAACAGCTGGCTGAGGAAATCTAAATTCATCTTCTTTGCTGGCCCCTTCTCCAGAAAACATTTTTAAAACCTATGACGATTGCATTTTAGGGCTCTTTTCCCGTCTATATTGTGAAACGTCAAGCAAGTGCCCACTGTGAAACCAACAGAAGTAGACTGCTATTGTAGCTGAGACTTGCTGCACATTGAGTAAGCTGAAAATAATGGAGAGAGTTTTAATGATTTGCTGAATATGACGTGGTTCTGCCTCTGCAGGAGTACTGAAACTCACGCACTCTGGTTCAATCAGTTCAGTAATGCTTCCTTCAGCTGCTGCCTTATTCATCAGAGGTCATCACAGTGGAGGGATCCACAGACGCCCTTCATAATGCAACCCTCCCCAGGGTTTGTATCTCCTCCGAGTCTTGAACCAGATCTTTCACATGTTAGGAGAATGTGTTAACTACTACAGTTTTACTAGCAAACGTGCTAAATATTACTCACGTGAAAATCAGTTCACATTAACAGGGTTTTGTTTTTGTGACAGAATACTTGAGTTTATGTGTGACTGGAAGTTTAGGAGCCACTCCTGGATCAGTTCTGAGAGACACCGTCAGATTAATACTCAGTTGGTTTGGAGTTTGTATGCATGAGGCTGTGAGACACAGTGTCTGTCTTTCACAGTGAGCCGAACTCCAGCAACAGACTTTAGTCGAGTTGTTGACCCACTAACAAAGCTCCTTCACCCAGCTCTTCCCACCAACAAAGTGCTGCTCTTATGCTGATAGAAACAGTTGAAAAAGACTAGAAACAAGGAGGGAGTTAAAGAGAAAGCAAGCTAGAGGGGAGAAAAGGGGGGTAAGAGACAGACCAGATGTGTCTTTTGTTTAGATTTGAACGGAGCGGAAAGGATGGGTGTAGGAGTTAGGAGGCGAGCTTTGCAAGGAAGAGAAAGAGAGAGGGAAAGCAAGTGGGAGTGAGTTTTGTTTTTTTTAAAGAGTAGGACTGTAATGAAACCAAAGCATTCAAAGCCGAGCGCCTGTATGTGGGGAGGGGGGCCTGCACCATACAGTATGTGATTACCTACCAGCAAAACCACATTCATTATACTAATTGCTACAATGGTCCCAGTGGTTGGGAGCTGAAAAGGGTGGTGGTGGGGGAGGGCGACAGTGAGAGGGGCTGCATTGTTAACATTTGTTAGGCTCATTGACTCCAGAATTCATGGTGTCTGTCATTATAGGTCGCTGGGATATTCTCCAGGGTCTGCATTTATAGAGCAACTGATAATCTGGAGGTCGGGCTGAAGACCCGTTTCCTCTAAACCTCATTGCGCCCTAGACCCTACGAGCTCAATTCCTGCGTAACAGCATGCTATGCCTCTAACCAGACTGCCCCGCATTGTCACGAGTGCGCACGTTTAGCATGTGGTATGCATTCAGGCCCCCTCACCCCCGAAAAGCAGCGAGACATGAACCAAAACAGAACCATGCAGGCCAAGATTTGAACGATGGAAAGACGAGGCCTTTCCTGCATTTTGCTGCACAAAATAGCCAGGCTTCCAGCAGCTTGTGTCAATATTTCACTCTGCGTGTGTGTATGTGTGTGCCAGTGTATGCAGAGAGCTCTGAGCAGATGACTGCTATGACAGTTAGAACATGTGCGATGGTGAGCACACAGCGACTCGCACAGCTCAATCTGTTGAGTGTCGAGCCCGAATCAACCCAACTGGGGGAATGTTGCCAGTTGTGATCATCAATATGGCCGGCAGTTGTTTGCGAAACATTTGCAGCACATTGCTGAATTCTTTAGCGTGCCTTCACAGGAAATGAAGGACTAAGTGACTAAAATCTTTTCTCCTGCTCTGCTCCTTCTCGAACGCACTCTCACCTCGAGCGCTGCTTACAAACTCTTAGCGTGTTTATGGAGTCGGCTGGGCTCGCTTCCTCAGTGCGATAGCATTAGGATCATTGCCTTTCATGATGATTTTGATCCTGTATTTTCGAGACTAACTCTCAGCCTGTCGTCTCTCTTGCTCAGCTCTTTTATAAGCCGGCCTACAGCGAGGATCTGCATCATGTGTTTTTACTCTCTGGCTAGAGAAGCGGTGCTTTTTCAAATTGTGCAGACAAACAGGGACAAAAGTTAGTAGGTGGTAAGCAGGGCTTCTCTTTCTCTCTTCACTTGCATACTTATGTGGTGAAACAGGCAAAATCAAATAATAACTACAACTTTGTTTAAAAAAAAAAAGGACAAAACCTGTGTCCAAAAAAGTTCTTGTCTAGCAATCATCAAAAAGTTTGAAATGAGTACTGGCTGACCTCACGGTTCATGCATCGATCTATTACAACAGAATTGTAACTATACATATATATATATGGGCACTTTAATCCACAACTTTCTTATCTGACATATAAATATTTACTTCTAAAATTTAGTGCAAGAGCCAGAAGTGTGAGAGTGTGCACACTAGATTGAGGCAACAGTACTTGAGTAAATCTACTCTCCAGCACTGGCTGTCCAGCCCCTTTTCTTCGCTTCCTCCTAGTTTCCCTCTGTCTTTGTGGCTATTCCTGCTTTGTTACTTCTTTCTAGGCCGGCAGAGACCCAGTAGGAGGCGGTCTGGCCAAGGTGGCTGCTGTCGGCTGACACAGCCAAAGTAAATGAGCAATTCTTCCCCAGTCTCTTGGAAGTGTGCGCTACTGTTGTTGGAAGCTAGAGTCAGGAGGGAATTCCACTATGTGTGCTGGCTTAATATTTTGCACACAGCACTTGTACGTTGATGTATATGTTTGAGTGTGTGTACACACACAATCAGTCAACAAGGTTGATGACAGATTCCCGTCAACTGTCAGGTGGTTTTTACATAGGTCAGAAATAGCCATGGGGCTATGGGAAGAATTGGGGGATCAAGTGTGGCACGATGGGGCTGGCATGATAACGGCACTCTGGGTCTGCTTTCTCGCTGGAAGTTGACAGCTCACAGATGATATCGCGTTTCCTCATCCTGGCACATCACCCTCATCAAAGTGCCCCCCAACCTTCCATCAGCCCATGCAGCCCTGCCTGTGTTGAATACTCCCTGGGTCAGAGCTAAACCGCAGAGGCCTGAGTAATCAGACCACACACGCTAAGGGAAATGGAGAGGAGAATGACGGTGTTATGGGAGTTTGTTGTTTGACAGTTAATGCTCTTCTGGGGGGGCAGGAGGGTGGTCTGTGGTTTTGGGATGAGAGGCTTTTTTGTGCAGTATGTGTTATGTGCAAATCTTTGAGATCCAGGGCCAGAAAAAGAGTGTTTTGGAGGAAGAAATAGACTCTTGTTAGTGAGGATGTCACTCATAGTGCTACACCCCAGATGTGTTGTAAGTATTTATTGAAATGGGCAAAGTGAAAAAGAACAAAACTGGTTGTAAAAACTATTTCATGCATTTCTTCTCTAATGTCAGATTTGTAACACAGCACTGTGTGAGCGCTCAGCCACGAGTGGTCATTTAAGGAACTGCAGTTTTTGGCTTCTGAAGTCAGCTTCATTTATTTAAACACCGTAAGATTCCACTTGTGGTCTCAGAAGTTAATGTATTTAAAAATATTTTTTTCTTTTTAAAGACTTTTTAACTTTTTGAGCATGCAAGTCATTTTCTGCTGGTTTAGAGGATCCAAGTATAGCTAGTTGTTGTGGATAAATGATATCTTTAGGTCATTGTCACTGGATTCTGGTTTTGCCGCCTGTCAGAGGATTTTGTTCATTACACATACAGACTGCGTATGTACAGTATAATGTGCAAATCATTGGCCTGCACTAGTGAGTTAAAAACAAACAGTTTCTGTCTTGCTGAGTTTTGGGGGAAAGTGTATAGAACAATGATCAAAAAATTCTTTTTACTTAACAGGAATGTCGAGACAAAGTCTTGAAATATTTGTGCGTAAACATGAAACAATGAAACATTGTATTGAGATTTGGTGCAAGGTAGAAGTGTGTGCATCAGTGCATGGTAACGTGCACACGGAAACGTACAGCGTGCTTGTTTTGTGATTAGCTTTGAGTGTACACGCAGCTCGGTGACAGCGATGTCAGCTGAAACTCGCCCTCCTTGCTCGTTTGCTCGTTCTCCCTTTTCTTTTCTTTTTTTCTGTGGCACGAGGGACTCGCATGCAGGGTGCACTTTGAAGTGGCTTCTGGGAGGCCGTGGAGCGTGCCGAAAGGTCAGAGGTTACATCAACTGCGCCTCCCTGGACCTCCCCAACCCCCCTCCTTTGCCCCCTTAAATCCCTTTAACCCCCGCGTACATACAGTCCTGTTTTCTTGTCAGTGCTACAGATCACTTCCAGACCCCCCCCTCAACCGACAAAGCAAGCCACGTTCTCCTGGTAATCCTGCTGTCAACTTTTGACTGTTCCAGTGTATTCACACCTCCCCACAACGTTGTGTCTTTTTTCTTTGTTTAGGTTACAAATGCCACACACACCTGAATAGGGCATTGCGGTTCGAGTGTTAACAGGATAGATTATGTCGCGTTCTATTTCCGTGTGTGAGAGAGACGTACATGTGGGCACGTGCGCCGCTTTTCAGGGGGATGTTTTGTTCTCCTCCCCGCTAACGCATAAGAATCTGTCGTTCGCTCGGCGAGGTGTGAAATTGCACTGTCATCCGCTTCACCTGTCAGAGAGGGGCCCGGCAGAATGACTCAGATCCGTTGGAACCCTCGCATTCTCTTCTTTTCCTGTTCTGGAGATTTGTATCTCGGCAGTCTCAGCATATCACCCCCATCCCCTCCTCAAGCTTAACATCTGTTTCTAGTGAGGGCCAGAAAGGGGGGATGTTGAACTCTTAAAACTAATTAGCGCATTACCAAATGCTCGAGTTAGAAGAGGCCTCGCAAGGCCCCCAGTTACTCACCCCACTCCACAACTCCTCGCTGCTTCCTGCTGCACTGAGCCCTACATCTCCCTGTGTCCCGGGGGGCCGGTTTATCACCCAGGACCAATTAGAGTAGGAAGTGAGGTCACTGACCTTCTGTCAGGCCTCATCAGCTCCTGTGTCACCTGAGAGGGGGCACGCCACCACAAGGAGTAATGCACTGAGAGAGGGGCAGCTGACATCCTAAAGGGGTATGCTGCTTACTTCAGCTTTTCATTATGTGTGGATTTTGGAGTCTTTTTTGTGCCAAATTTTTATCAAGGAGAGGCGTTGTATAGTCTGTTAAAACCAATAACACAGATAATGGTGTCCTTTCCACTGCAAAAACTGGGTCATTTCTGTTTACATTGCAGTGCTGGTCTCCCACACTCACAAGCTGATGTTGTAATTTTGTAACAGCTTCCATTAATAATGTAAATTTTTATTCAAGTCATCCAAAAAGAATGTGAATTAATGTGGATATGGTCTGCGAGTAGGGAGCTAAGAGGGTTGCTGTCATTGTGTTGGCCTACAGTGGAAATTTAAACACTGTGAAGGAGTTCCTGTGGGTATCAATAAAATAACCCTATACTCCGTGTACTCCGTGAACTTTATAGCAGCAAGGGCCATCGCTATAAAATCTTTTTTGCTACATGATTAATATGGCCACAAGAATGCACAAAAAGGATAATGTGGCAACTTGTATAAAAATATCAGTCAAAGGCTGACACGAACAAAGTTGCTAATTAATAAAAATAATTTTGCCAAACCAGTATTAAAGCAGTATGATCGGTATACTCATTTTATTTCATGAAGTTATAATAGAGTACCAAACTGTAGTGACTCAAACAGACCGACCGCAAACTGGAGGACCACCTGTGAGTCAAAGTGCAGCGGCGCATGCTAACCTAGCAGCTAGCATAGCTCTGAGCACAGAGAGTAGCAGAGAAGCTGCAGCAAGGGCAGACCACAAATTGGTAATTAAACTAAGAATGAAATCTCCTGTAACTCCAGGCTAACAGGCTAACTGCACCTGTGTGAGTGACTCAGTCTAACAAAGCTGGACTGAGTCACTTTGTTAACAAGTTTGCTGTGGGAATGACACTTGAGTTTTTCAGAAAAAACGCACAACAACAAAAGAAAGATGAATGCCGCCAGCAGTAGTGATGTTTCCTTAGTCATCCCTAAAGTGGGGAAGTGAGCTGTAGCTGCAGTGTAGTCTGATCGAACCGTCTCCGTTTGACATGGTTTTTTTCCTTGCTAACTACCTCTGAAGAAGCGACCAAATGAAGAAATGTCACTAGTTTCCAATGCGCTCGGTGGTAACCTGAAGTAATGCTCAGATTTCAACCTGCGCTAGGTTAAAGTAATCTATCAAGTTATGAGTTCAATGTTGCCAGTTTCACAGCATTGCATCCAGTATTTGTTCACACATTTTATTCACATGTTTATCCTGTAGTTACTGTTTCAATCTGCATCGAAGCCAAAACTCTGCGCTTTCTCGAGGCACACAAACTAGTGTGGGCTTTATTTGACTCTTTATCTTAAACCAGTAATATTGAATCTTCAGACGACTTCAGCATTTTATGTTTGTACTCTGTATTTAGAGAATGTGGCACCATTTTGAGTTTTTCTTGCGTAGTTTCGCAATGGGGGGAAAGTTTCCATTACAGCTGCACTACTGTGAACTATTTTACCCAGATAAATGTTTTCTTGCAGCAGGAAACCTGCAGAAGAACCAGACTAGGGGTGGGCGGCTATCTGCCTCCAAGCTCAGGGAGGAGAGAAAATGTGAGCGTGAAACCATAATGCTAATTTATGTATTTTTCTTTCTTCCTTCATGTTTCTGCTGCCATCATGAACTGTCTCAACAAAGGTAAGAAAAAACTACTGACGTATCTGCTGAAGCATTTTCCAACTCACGTCACCTCCCTGTCGCCACAATGAATCACGTGTCCTGTCACACATGTTCTTTACCTATTTCGCTGAACACCTTCTCATTCAAGTATAGTTAGTTTTTGTTAGCATGCTTCTGCTTACTGATTCTACAGCACAACATTCAAGTCTGACATTCAGAACAGGAAGAAGTATGCTGTGTGGCTGCAAAATGTGGCCAATCCTTATACATTAACTGCTTTAATCACCACAGTTAAATCACTCATTAAATGTGCCCTGTGGAGTTTGCTCATTAACTGGCAAGCCTACTGTATATTTGCATTCAGCGATTCTCACGCAGAACGTCTTCTTTGTAACTTGGGGATTTTTTTAAGCTTTTCTTTTTTCATAAAAGGTGTTTAGCAGATTTGCGAGTATTTGAAGAGCCACATTCTTTAAATCGATGCATATTGCGAGCAAGATTGATGTGACATGGACACAATCCTTTGCATGTTAGTACAATCTGTTGATCAGCAGAATAATATAACATCGGCCTCGGGACGTTAAAGCAGGAACCTCTGGGGACTTCACAAATGTCGTTCAGATGTCCACTGAGGTTTGGTGCAAAACCTAGACAGTCCCTGTCGACCTACATATTACATTTTGGGGATGTGCTTGACTATTCAACCAGTGGATAGCATGTTAACTGCTGAGTCTGAAAGGTTGCCCAGTGACCTGCACTTGCCTATATTCTGTATCTGTGATGCATTGTTGTAAAAAAGCAAGGTGGAAAGTGCAATAGATGCAGACTGCTTTAACCACCATAGTTCTGCATGACTTTGATTATGGAAATGAGGTCTTCTCTGTAGGCTGTGTTAGACTAAAACACTATGCTGCAGCAATACATAGACACATTCTTCACAGATGTAGATGTTAAGAAGGCCAGTGGTGCCATCCATATAATCTGTGATGCTAGCACCATACCTAACACAGGTAACATTAGCCACAGTTGGCAAGCTAATCTGACACTGTGCGCGTGAAGTGTTTTGCATGGGGCAAAGTTCCACACATTTCAGCAAGAGTTAGAATCACATTTCACTGTTGATGAATGAATACAGTTTCTAATTAGCTCTTAAACGCACATGTTTGGACACACAGTAATTAGCCCTCGCCATAAGACTGATCAACTGTTTTCTGACTCGTGGTTTTTCATTCCCCCTTCCTGTTTAATTGACTTTACTTTAAAGCATATGTTTATATCCTAGCATAAACAGCTAGTAACTATATGAGTGAATACTGGCTATGTTACTCTCACCTGTTTAAAATGTGGCTTAAAGTCATAATTAAGAGCGCGGCCCCTCAGAGTGACAGGTAGGTGCCATTTTGTGTTGTTCAGTGTTTGGTTGCACTAAGAGACGCTGTTCAGCTGTCATGTGAGTGCGTTTGGTTTTGACCAAGTTAGCTAGACACTGCTAGCGTAGGAAGAGAGCGCCCCAGCTCCTACCCTCACATTTAAGCATGGTCGAACAAACAAAAAGGCAAACACCTTCAGCACAACAAATCAAACGTTGATGTCACTGTGGGTATGCTCATCCTTTATATACAGTCTACCTGTGATATCAGTGAAAAAAGGTTGATATGCAGCAGCAGTAGCTTCAATATCTACTAGCTTCAATAGTTGAAGCTAGTAGAATAAGTTGGTTAATTGCAGAATGTTGAAGTTCTAGTGAGTCAAATTCAATTTGAGAATGGTTTCATAGCATTTTGGAAAGACGCCCTCCTATTGTCCTGTTTTCTGTTATAATGGCTACAACACAGAGGAGTGTTTGACGCTCCCACTCCTCCTCTCCTTCTGTCAAGTCTCCACTGCAGCACCTTAATTTGTCACCCTCTCTATCCTCCCCTCCCAATCATCCGTCTCTCTTCCTCCTCTTCATCCTCCACCTTTCACCTCTCTCACAAAAATCTCCACTTCTTTTTTTTTTTAAACTCCTACCAGCACAGTCTCCATAACTCCAACTCTGTACAGTTCAGGTTCTCTCAGCCCCATCTTCATTCTCAGGATCTCTGCTTCTTTTCTCCTCCTTCAGCGGCCTCCCTTTCCACCCCCCTGCTCCAGCCTTCCTCCCAGGCCAGCTCTGTTTGCGCCTGTTTACCTCCATCATTCCACCAGATGGTTTGTGTTAAAACTCTACGTCTGACAGCTCGGCTGATTTTCCGTTTTTTTCCCTGATATTATTTTAACATCGGGGGGATTGCTCAGACCTGCAGGAACACAGAAGAAAGACAAGCAGGGGGTAAAAGGAAATTAAAATATGAAAAACCCCGATGTATTAAAAGCAATTATTCCATCATGCAAAGGGCAGCAGTCATCACTGGGCCCATTTTGGTTTGGTTCCCTGTGTTACTTTTTTTTTTAAATAAATAAAGGCACATATAATGTAATATTGATTTAAATCACATCTGTTAGGGTGATTTCATCCACCCCCTCTCCCTCTGCTCCACGTCTTTTGGAAGGGAAAAGGGGCCCGGGCTGCCAGAAATAATTGCTTGTTTGCTGGTATTTACTTAAAATCTGTCAAAGATGGAGAGAGAAAATGAGTAAGTGCAAGAGTAAGAAAGGGAGACGTAGAGAAAAAGAGAAACCCTCGGCCCCTACACAGATCATTATCTGCCAGTTGTCTTCCTGCTGCTGACAAGGAAGTATGTGCATATGTGCATTCCTTTCAATGTATACTGTACATGTTGGCCATCGAGTCACAGCAGAGTACGATGCTTTACTATACAGATACTTTGGTGCAGGAAAAAATGAAAATACAAACTTAATTTCCAGAGTTTAAAGTTTACAAAGTTGCAGCATATGGTCAGCAGGACCGTCAAAAATCAAAGGCAAAGAAATGCCAACCAATAAATCTGCTTAAAAATCAGAAGAGAAAAGTTCTTTGGAGCTGCACAGTGTTTAAAAACATCACCATGAAATCAGTCCAGTTATACCAGTTATGTCTGTGCACTCATTACAACCAGACCTTCTAAAGGTTGTTTCAATGGAAACGATTTGACATGTGACTGGAGCTAACTCTGTGTACAGCTCGTCAAAACTTCTTTTTGTTTTACTTATGGTTCCCAAATGTTTTATGCTTTTGGTGTTAACATGGCAACAACATGTCCGACTTCATCCATTTTCACCTAAAAGCTACATTTCACACTAGACTGATAAAATGCAGGAGATTGAGAGATCTTCCTTTGCAAACAGAGAAAGCAGATGAAACTCGAGTGGTTCATTTTTCACGGTGATAATCGTTTTAAAGCCAGCTCCACACTTTCATCACACCGTGTCTTCTGTTCACTAATGAAAATCTCAAGATGCTGAAAAAAGGTTTTGTTTTTTAAAGCAAAGGTGCATCATTGGTGTTTCTTAGCAGCAGATTTACAGTTTGTTTTCATGCAGTTTCCATAATTTTTGATGCAATTCTTGCAAAGTCAAACACAGTGTCTGAATTCCTATTCACTCACTAAGTGGAGTGCTTCTCGACAGCTGTGCACTCAATGCTGCCTCCGGAGACCAGAAGCTATAGTGGAGCAGTGATTAAAACATTAGACCCCTCTATATATATTCCAAATACAACTGGCAGCATTTAGCTGACACCTACCGAGAAGCTTTTCAGTGCACGGGGGGGACAGCTTGTGATTTAACGTTCCTGAAAAGATGCCTTTTCTCTTTTATAATAAGCCAGCAGCCAAAAACGTGCTTATTGCTGAAAGTTAGATTTTCTTTTAAAGAGTGGAAACAGGGGAAACAGCTATTACGACTCTGATAATGTTCTGTTTATTGAGCCATTTTTCTAGCATGTTTTCAGCTAGCAGTTACGCTAATGTGCCGACTGTTTTCCAGCACTAGTTTAACACAGGCATAAGTGTGGTATAAACACCAGTTTTTCCGTCATAGGAAAAGAGGTGTGTTTGTTAAAATGCAAACCTCTCCAACTTCCTGTGAGGAATTGAATTTGATGACTCACTTGTAACTCACAATCGTAAGTTACAACTATTCAAGCCTAGCTTGTTTTGTGTGTTGCCTGTGAATGACCTGCTCCTTCCTAGCCTGTTTAATCTTGTGCCATAGCTGTTTGATTTCCACTGAGCAGCATTAGTCAGATTATCGTGCTGCTTGTTTGGGAGGCCGTATTCTGCAGGCTGACTGAGCAGGTCTGCCTGACGCTTTGGCTTCTGCCAACGCGCTGTTCCCACTGTCTCCCTCCCCTCCCCTCATCCTGCTCCCTTTCCCCTCCTTCGCTCAACTCGTTCCCTCCCCAACGAACCACAAACAATAAAGCCTCTGTTACATTTAACCTCCTCACGTGTTTCCCTTTCTCCTGCTATCCCTCCCTACTTCTGCCTCTTACTCACTTGTTGCTTTCCTCTCTCCCTCTCATAACATTGTAGCTGTTTGGGTTCTGTCTTTGGTCTGTTACTCATATCCCTCGGGTGTTTTGCGACTTGTTTTGTGGGCTTGGACCATGCAGCAGAACAAAGACAACACACACAAACTTGGTCAGGCCACCGCTAACTCTTCCACTCCAAGCCAATGACAGCAGTGATTAGTATCTCATAACAGCTTAGATTGTGTGGAGAGTGGGTGTGCTTGCGTGCACGTTAGCTCGTACAATACCCTGGCAGTGGCATTACCACTCATCAGAGCCACACAGCAGCAGAAGCAGCAGCAATGGCATCGGGACAGCAAACAGATGTTGGCCTAATCTTCCCCTAATGAGATTGGTCCCTCATTCCTACGTCTTTATGGGAGCAGCAAGCTGGCAGGCAGGCAGGCTGACACTGTAGCTCTTTATGAGAAAACCACCACTGAGACAGCACATGCCTAGTAGGGTGTACGAGAGACAAGTGTAGTATTAGGCAGGTTGCAGTGTGCCGAAGAAGGTTTTCATTTGCTAGTTGAGTGGGCAGATGGAGAGGCCAGCAGGCAGGTAGGATGGTAGTCAGACGTGTAGTAATTCACAGGATGTGGAAGGCACAGAGGGCAGGCTTTTATCCAATGGCCTTCACTGGTCAATTAGATTAGGGCACTGTACAGCAAAGTACAGTTAATTCTCCAGATTAACATCATTGCTGGTTGTCTCAGCCCACTAAACCAATTCACTTTTTCCATTTGGTGAATTTCATTACACAGTACATCAAGATCCGAGTTGAAACATTGCGGGTTGTTTTCTATAACAGCAAATTGGATTAGATAAGAATAGATAATTTTTTTAAGTGTGGGTTCAGAAACATCTGTGAGGCTGACATTGTTTTCCGACTGTCTGGATTGACTTGTCTGGCACTGATATCAGACACGATGACTAAACAGAGAGCAGCGGTAGTACGTACTGACACAACCTTCAGCTTGCGCTAACTGGTTTTGCTAGCGGCCGTCTTTGCTGCTCTACCTTGTTCCTGTGCAGAGACACCTGCTGGTCTTGCTCCGAGCCAGCTTCTTTACTCTGTATTTATTTTGTCCAACCCTGTCATTACCCTAGAAACATATTCAGTCGTTGGGGAAGAACATCACAATATTTTTAGGTCTGGGCAGCTCGTTGTCCCTTCTGGACTCTGGTTTTGTTCTTGTTTTTTCTAATTTGCCAACTTGTGCTGTTTTTCTTTCTCTTGCCTCTTGCTTTTCCTCTTTCCGCTACTGCAACATATGCACACTGGCAGCGCAGCAGTCATAATAGCAGGGTTAGAGTGCAGGGCCGACCACTGGACAGTGTTTGTACAGAATGCTCGCGTATGTCAAACCTGGCTTATTGAACTTAGACCGCAGCCTAAAACAGCCCACAGCTCAGAGCAGCACAGAAATGCTCTGGGCACACACAGGAGAAACACGCTCACACACTTTTGTGCATGCTCAAACATATGCAGCATATTTATATGTATGCATACATATGCAAAGACATGCATGCGCTGACAGGGGTTAAACAGTGCGCTCTCTAAAAGAACGACCTCACTTGAGCCATTAGGAGACTGCAGGCAGAGTGAAAAGCAAGCAAACAGAGAGGGGGCGTGTAGAACGCACACAAAATGACACATGAGAGAGTTTGTGTGACGCATATTAATTTCCATGTAAACTGATATACCTGCTGATGATCAGCTTTCACCTTGTGGACCCTGATGACCTTAGCAAGCATACTTAACACATGTTGTTCGACATGAGCGCGCAGGCTGAGCGACCGTGGCCGCTGATCAGCGAGGTAATGTATCAGTCGTCTTTTTAATTCAACACTTGGCGGTCGTGTGTTGGGAGCGGTGTTGTGCTCGTTAGCTGGCAACACAGGCGTATGTAATCACTTTTTTATTAACGGTCAGCAGTTAAATTACAGCTGCAGTAATAAGCTTTTAATAAGCGATCACCAGAAAAGCACTATATAAATACCACTGCGTTTACCATATGCCATCCAGGCCTTATGGTATAGGATTGCATAGTACTGGGTGAACCAGATATTTCAAACATCAAATATTTCACGTTCACACATTGTGTTTGCAGGTTGATACGTTAGCTGCTGGTTAGCTTCTGCAGTATAACATGCATTTGCGCGCTTAAAGAAAGCTACTTCTTAAGTCTTTCTTAGATTTATTTTAATTGATTCCTAATATTTAAACTGTGCAGTGAATATGAGAATATTGTGCGAGCTGGAGGTTTGAAGTACAAATGATAAAGCAGATGTATCACATCTCATGTCTGCATTATTTAATTAGTGAATGCATGTATTTTAAATCAAACACTCACCCACATATTCATAAACCTAACAAAGTAGCTCCATCCAGCCAAACACTGGAAATGAAACATCAACAATTAAAGTAAAGAGAACGTCTGAAAAACACATGTCTTAGGGATGAAAGTGCTCTGATTCCTGCCACTTCCATCTTTTCCAACTTCCCACTGTGGACTTTTGGTCACATTTTTTACTTCCTCATCTCACAATGTGCTGTACATCTGTAAGTTTGTGTGAGTCATTCATTGTGGCCTAATGTGCTCCCAGGTCTCGGTCCGGGATCTATTCGAGACTAGACTCCAGACAGCAACTATAGCAGCTCTTTGAATAGACCGTAAAAATCGTTTGTCTTTTTCATGTTTACAGCCTTTGAATAAATGCTCCTCCTTAACCAGATTTATGGACAAGAGTGTGTTTTCCATTCAAGGCGGACGATGCCCAGATGATTGCCCCGTTACTTTAGGGATACTCATCCAGCACTATATAATGTCTATACAGCCCTTACACGATCCTTAAGGGACACTCAGTGCCCCGCAGTGTGTGAAATTTGCCCCAGATAATCATCTCCTTCTGGGACACAGCCACTTTCATCACCAGGCCTGTTTTACACACCATTTACCAGAGAGAGAGAGAGACGTGCCTCGGCGACCCCTCAGCTCTAAAAGCTTTAACGCCTTTGCTGAAATGGATGTTCAGAAGAACATTTTCTCCTGTGCTTCTCTAACTCATGCAGTGAAGCACAGCTTGGTAGTATACCAGTGGAGTGTAGATGGGAGACCACAAAGCTGGAGTTGACCAGTAATGTCTTTTTCCAATTAACGGCAGGTCCTCTTGGGAATTGTCTCTCTAGGATAACGGATCGCGAGGTCCCTTGCAGCCCCTCCGCTGACTCTTTTTTTTTCTACCTTCTCTTTCCTCGATCCATCTCTTTAGCCCCCCCCCTGTCTTTCAATCTCCCACACAGCCCTGCTCCTCTCTACCCATCGTCATTGTGTCTTAAATCACTCTTTCCGCCTGATTTTGTCTCAAAGGTGATTGAGGAGGTTCTCGCTATAGATGAGAAAAGGCTCTCAATAGATGAAAGGAACTAGACAACCTTGCTGCTCCACTCCCCCTTAAAGTAACAGAATGATGCAACACGCTCTCTCACACGTATGTGAGGGAGAAGGAGTACTATGCATTAAGATATCTTGCCTGTGGGAGGAGAGGTATGCCAACAAGTGGGGAGATGAATAGTGCTAAGGCTTGTTAGACCACATATGAGATGGGAATGAGGCTGGTTCTTTCCTTCCTCAAAGCTCAGTATGAAATAGATCTCCTTTCAGCTGAGATGGAGCTTTTTAATGTGTGATTTGTGTGCGGGTACCATTGTGAGTTCAGGCATCTGCACAGACGTCGTCGGAGTTGTGATAAGAGAAAGATTTCTGCAAACGGTTAAATCCATGTTAACCACAAGAGTAGCATGCCATGGATGCATGTACGGAGGTATACTCGGACACACGCCCGTGCGTATAACTCACTGTGGTGTCCTGAGCCTGTGTGGCCCAGCACTGGGATGTGGAGTGAAGCAGGAAATGTGTGAGCCATGAAGGCATGTGTTTATGCTGGCTGCAGTCGCCCATCACCAGCCAGAGGGAAAACAGACACCAGGGCCGCTCCGCTTGCTCTCCATCTTACTTCTTCTCCTCCAAACCCTCAGCGTGATCTTTTGTCACCTCTGGGTCTCCAAGATTTCAGCTCTCGCACAAGTTTCTTTATTATTCCTCTGTTTTTCCTTCTCATTGTTTTTCTTCACTTCTCATCCTTGAAAAGCAGGCTACAAAAACAAATCTGCACACTACATGTCAGATATTATAGTTCTTTTAATAACACAAAGCTGGTCTTTAATGTGCACGGTTCAAAGAGGGACATTATCGACAGAAAATCTGTTCCAGAAATAAATACTTCCAAAACAGCTCTCCACCACAGCAGCAGAAGTAACCCCTGTGGGGACCCTCTATTGGCTGTAAAGATGAGCTGTTTAGATAATGACACTTATAAATAAAAGTATGAATACTCATTAAAGACAAATAGTGAAGCAGTGAGGCAGTGTTAATAAAAATGAAGATTTAATAACCCACTAATAATCCAAAAATACATAAAGGCTGACTTACAGAACTTGGCTAAATTTCTCACTGTTGTTGGCTGGAGCCCTGAATCAACAGTTTGCTCTCATCGAGGCGATTTTTCCTCAAGCTTTGGACAATAAAGTTTTGGACAATAAAAGTCCCGTCACACAGTTGAATGGATTTCAGTATTTCTCTGTTTGTAATACGGCTGCATTAGCCTAATCATTCCCTGATGTTTCCTATACTCTGTGTAACTTTGTATGTGTAGTGCAGTGACCCAGCAGCATGCTTGATTGTGATCTGCACTCCGTTATGGGTAGGTGTTGGAGCATGGTGTGGCAGGCCAGTTATCAGAAACAATGCGAGGAATATATGCACAGAGTGGTTTCAGAGTTTTGTCCACCTTTGTCTATAGGATAAAACACTGAAACCAACTAAGATAAATTGTGAACTGAACCTAATGTTTCAGTCAGGGTCACTATAGTCAAAAGAAGATTAGTTCCATCTGCTGTAATTTAGATTTGGCATCATAGCTCAGTGGAACCTCCCCACGTTTCCACACATATATGGAAATCAGAAAGAGCTGTGGCGAGACCCCCTCACAGCGCAGGCATCAGTCACAACAGATATGACATTGAGTCAGAGACGGGATAAAAAGGAGCTGGGGTGGAGTTAGGTTACAAAGTGGCTTGCAGATCTTTAACAGCTAAATAGCGTACACTATGAGATTTACCAAGTTGAGCTATCAGCCGATGTTGAGATCAGTTGAGTTTGATGTTGGTTTTATTTTCTTTGGCTGCCAAACGAGCGCCGTTCTCTAGGTTTGGAAGGATGCTGATTGCTGATTGGCATGTTTTGGCTTGGCAACTTATACTCCAGGTTTTGCAGACCATGATCATTTTCTGTTCCACCTCGCAGTCTTGCCTCACTTATCTTCATCACTGTCACATGCTCTCAAACAGTTCGTCTCTCTTTGATGTACTCCTTTGCTTTGGGTTTTTAACTTTGTCCATCTACTCTTTGCTTTTGTCACAGTGCGCCTTTGACTTCTTTGCTTCTTTTGGTTCCACGATGCAGCTACTGACACTGCCAAGTATTCTTCTGGGGACATTACAGTGGAGACAGTTGAAGGAGTTGACGGAGCGATCAATCAAGGGTCCCTGTTCGAACTTGAACCGGGGGTTGTGGTTTGCCATTGGTCCCTTAATTTATCCTCGAGTTCGGAAACTTTACTTTCCATACTCTAAGGCAAACCGACATCTACAGCAGACTCCTTCTAATTTTTGCCGAAGTTAAACTTTAGTACTTTGTGAGCATGCATGAAGACACTTCCCTCATAAATATTTATTCTTCCCACGTAACTGAAACTCCTGTAAAGCATTCGGGCCTCTGTCTCCTGCTGTTACACATGTGTCCAGGCTAACTGTGAGCAGAAATGTTCTCCTTCAGACAAAATAAAATCCTAAATGTTCAGATTTTTAGTTATTTTAGTTTTTCCAATTGAAATAAGTTCGAACAAAGTGTCCTGAGGCAACTCTGGCTTTCATATAGCACGTTCACAAGTGTTGATTGTGCTAAGGCTCACTAATAGAAGCTAACTTTTCCAAACACTTGACCTTCATCAAGTTGAAATGGACAATTTACCACAAGCTTTGCTGGATCTGAGAGGGTTTAGGATAGAAAAATGTTCTTGCATGAGAACCAAATGGTACATGAGGTGTGGGAGAGGACTGATGTTATGGGTGACGATAGTGATATTAATGTGCTTTGAAAGAACAGGAAGTGAACACACAGTTGACCTTTAAGACTTTCTGATATTCTATCTCTGTCTCTTTTATCTGCCTCTTCTCATGAACACACCATTCTCCTCATTAAAAAAAGCACCTTTGGCCCGTCCGCGTAGCAGCAGCCTGTAAGAAAAACAGAGGGAAGAATTAACGGCAAAAAGAGTTATGAGGCAGCAACGAGGTTATGTTTGTAATGAAACAAGTGTGTCATCTTCTGGCTGCACAAAGCACTGGATGGGGAACGGGGTGTAAAGATCTCTCAGGCATGCAGAACGCCAACTGAGAAGTTTGAAAGCTTTAGAAAGACAGACTGTCAACAAATGGCATCGTTACTATTTGATGAGTCCCAAAAGTGCCTTTCAGCTTATGTTTTGTTCTTTTTTTCTGGTGCTACAGTCAGAAAATGTGTTTTAAAAATGTACAGTGCAGAAAAACAAAGCAGACCTCTAATCCTGTGCCTACCTGCTCTCACTCTTCCTCTCCCCCTCTCTGTTTGATATCATCCTCCATCGTAAGCAGCTGATAGTGATGGAAAATTGGTCAATACAGATAGAGATACAGGCTCATCGGCGGCTGTGCAGGTCAGCTCGGGCGCAGATAGATTTAGCGGACCAAGCACGGTCAATGTCAGTGGGATCTGTGAGGCTAAGTCCCAGTGAGCGTGTGGATCCCGGTGATTGAGTGATTGAGCGCTTAGCGTTTGAGCCTGTGGACAGCCCAAACAACTTAATCCCCACCCCCACCATCACTAACGTCCCACCAGCCCCAGCCCACTCCATCCCTTCTCTAACTCCAGATCAAACAGCAGAGAGGGTTGAACGGAGGCAAATTTAGAGGAAAGGGCTTTAGCTAGGGGGAAAAAGAAAAAGCTCCTTAATGATTTAATCATGGAAGATACTTATTTGCTGTAATATGAGGGTCGCCGCTCAGCTCTGTACACTGTGTACAAATCTCTGTAGGCCAGCGATGTGTGGCTGATGAGGACGGGAGAGTTTGTGATTATGGAGTTGGATTAAAAGACGAGGTTGTGCTTTTTTGATTGGGGACAAAGTCGGAGTCGGAGGTCAGGCGCACTGGTTGGAAATGGGATGATCCTTTACGGAGAGAGGATATCCACTTATAGTTTGAGGCATGCAACCTTGTATTATTACCACTGCTTTTTCATACTTGAAAAAGTAAAGTATCCTAGGGCTGACCACCAGGATGGGTCTTGATATTTTTCCTGTGTTTAGTATTGATGGTTATCTAGAATCAACCGCTGGAATCAGATGCTTGCCTTTTCTGACCTTATCAAATTATAATTTCAGGGTTGGGGGTTTTGCTGATTTTACACTGCATTTCAAATAATTTAATAAGTTTGTATTAGCATTAGCATTGCTCATTATATTATAAGGTTCCTGGGCCATTTAAAACAAAATAGTATACCAGATGTGCACATGTGAACATATTAAAAATGGTTGTGATGTGTCTCTCTGAAGTGAAGTGTTTGCACACCAGATGACTGATTAGCTGTTCCATTTTAAAAACTTCTCAAGCACCTTAACCACGCAAGGCAGTTTAACATTAATGTACCCATGTAAATACAAAGTAACTCCACAACAACAATAAACTCGGTGTCTCATAAGAATCTGCTGCTCTTTGCATTAGCATTGTTGTCTGTGCTGCAGTGTTCTTCATGCCGGCTGATAATTGGTTGGTGATCCTCTTTCTTCATCTGGGTAGCCAAGATGATGACTCACTTTCTTGACTGTTATAGATACACCATCTGTGTAGCGTGCATGTAGCCGCACTTGTCAGTGTATGAACGCATTCACAATAGCAGGTTTACGTTTGGAACAGAGTGGTAAATGTGGCAGATTTGGCTTTGAGCTGCTTTACTAACGAAGAGCTGCGGCTACAGAGTACAGGCGATAGTCTTAGTTATTGATCAGAAGTCGTGGTTTTACTGTGCACATGATGGTTACAGCACCACAGAACCTGCTTTTTGGCTGTTAAATATGGAAAAGATCGCTGTGTGTAATGTATATCTGACAAATAAAGGCTCCTATAAAAAGAAAAGTCTGGTAAACTAATTTCAAAGTTTATGTATTTTCAAACTTGTAGTCCTTGAACCCAGAAAGGGCTTTTTCTTTCCTGAATGCGGAGTTTCACTTCACAGTTTCTGTAAAGTAAGTTCTCTTTTTCCCCAAATTAACACTGATGTATTTGAGAAGTTTGGATTCCTTATAATTATTCTTAAACTAAACAAGATTCTGCTGTTTGGCATCAAGCTCACATATTGATTTCTATAGAGCAGAGTTTCCTCGGTGGAGCCACTTTGGTGTACGAAGCCAAGTCTGGCTTGTTGTCGCTCGGGTTCACACACCTACACATGCATGGTCATGAGTGGATCATATAGCTGGAGAATAATCCATCTAAGTCCCTGAGTCCTCACATCAGAACTGTGTGTGGGTAGTCTTTATGCTCTGCTAAGCAAGCTTATCTTCTCTGTTTGAGCTGTAAAGCCAAAGGTCTTAAAGGTGCTCATGTCTCAGAGGCCCTCTGCCTCTGACCTCGGAGGAAGACTGAGACTTGCTGTCTTTGCACTAGTGCAAACTGAACAGTATAGAAAATATAGTATATTTTAAGAAATAACACAGATTTTTATTTCATTTTTCACTCAAATGTTAATGCTTTCGTGCTGCTGTAAAGAGAGGAGCCCCTGGATGTTGCACACTGCGCACAGATTATGGCAAATAAGCCGCTATGATGATGATTACTGGAACTGGATCACCGACGTTGATTACTGGCCATGCATGCGGCACATGGAGGTTAAAATAGGAGTTCGTGTGGAAAAATCTCACAGTGATCATGAAATTGCCACCTGTGTTTCTTCACCGACGTTGATCTTGGCTATTCTGGCCTCATTTAGAGCTCTGCTGACTTAACGTTTTGATTGGAATAATCAGGGCCTTCCATGAAGGGCAGAGCTATTTTGCTCTCTGATTCAGTGTTACTATTTCCAATCTGTGGTTCCTCTTTGACTTGCCTTTGCTAAATGAAGGAGACGGTGAATGTGAAAAAAAGCCTTGCCAGTATGCTTCCTGTAGGTTAAAGGATGAGGAAGAGGTGAAAAATGAGAAGGAAAGAAGAAAAGAGAAAAAGAGGAGAAGAAAGGCAGGCAGAGCTGAAGTAGAAAGATCCAACTTCTCAGATCGCACCAATTACAGGAACCTTCAGGAGCCAGTGTCTGCAAAAAACATTAGCAGCCCTTCTCACATCCTTTCCCCGCCTTTGCCTTGGCACGCTGTGTCTTTTGCTTTCCGTCCCTCCTTCATCTTTCTCTTTTCTTTTTTCCGTTTTATCTTACGATCCCGGTGGGGTTACTATTGGTGAGGTACTTAGGTCCTGCACTAAGTTTTCCCCCAGTGTGAGAGTGCGCTCTCACACAGCAACTGGGGAGCTGTGTGAGAGCCCTGAACCAGCATTGAAGCATTGAAGCGCTCATTGTAGCTGACTGGTAAAAAAGCAAGTCGATTGCAATTCTTTTGGAACCAAACACAGCAACGAAAGATTTTCTAGCTAATACCTGTCAGGACGTCGTAGTCCTGGTTTTTCACAGCGGTAAAAACCACTACAGTGGTAAAGTCTTACTTGTTGCAAGAAAAAAGACTTGAGGCTAAAGCTTGATATTTGAGGTTAAAAAAATATGCTTGTTCTCAGTTTGTGATCCATTAAAGATTTCATTAAAGATCATTTTTGTATTGTAACGTTGTATGATTGTAGCGATGTTTAATTTAGTTTTTTTCCAGTGTGTCTGGCGTGTATCAGAATCTGAACACTTGAGTAATACCAGCGGAAAGTATGTATCCGTATGTGTTGGTAATTCTTGAAAATAAAGGATGAAGCTCCTAATGTTAAAATGTGATGGCACTGAAGAAAGGTGTCCATTTAAATGATTTCTACAGTGAGCTTCTAACCAGCTCCTGTGTTTGCCGGTAGTTTGTATAAAAAGTGCTGACCTGTCTGCAAACACTCGCAGACTATTCACCAAGCACTAATAAAAGTGTGATACCAAAACAGAGAGTGCTCATTTCAAAAGTTGCACCTTTTTGAAGTGCAAATATACATTGTTGGTTAAGAGTGCTTCTGTTGCTAACAACTGATCTCAGCCTGTGTGAATGAGACCCAAGGAACTTCCACATTGGCAAGTTGTCTTTTTGCTCTCTTGCTACAAACTGTAAAGCTAAAATCAAATCCTTCTGTGGAGATATCACTTTTTACTTAACTACATCTTTTTTTAAAACCCTCCAAATGTCAGAGTTTGGCAGATTTATTGCAGAGCAGATTGCATTACATTAGTAATGCTGGCTGTTGTTCTTCTGACCCCTGATGATAGCTGACGCAGATGTAGGACAGTGGCTGCGTGACTCACAGAGGTACTGATGGGATGAGAGGACGCAGAGCGAGCGCGCTCAGATCTCTGTGGGATTCTCTGAACACTATTACTGTACCCTAAAGACAGGACGAGTCCCTCTGTGGGGCCCGCAGAGCGCAGAGAAAGGCGTTGTTAGGACATAGATGACTGACATGTTAGTGTTATCTCTCGACTGTGCTGGCCAAGCATGTTTGCACATCTGGGGTAACATATCTGTGCTGACCACAGAGGTGGTGATTAAATGTAATGACTTAATTTTTCTCCTGGGAGGTTGGGTAACATAAGAGAGGTTTACTGGAGGCATTCAAGCTCCGAAGGCTCACAAGTGCAACTAAATCTGGCTCTGGCATGGAAATCTCGATAGTTCAGAAGTGACCATTGCAGAAGGCATGGTCTCCTCTTCAAGAGACATTAAACTGAGATTGTCCAATAATAGGGGCGCCTCTGTGTTTAAGAACTCTAGAAGGAAGTCCAGAGTTTCTGCTTTAAGCTGCTCTTTTTCTTTGTGCCTTTCAGATATTGTTTTTTTCCTTCTTTTCTTTTTTTTTAGTCCAACATTTTTGTGTATGTGCGGCGAGCAGCCCACATCTGCACTTTTTTTTCTCTCTCTCTTTTTTTTCGGGCAGCGGAATTTGAAACTTAAGCAAAATATACAGGTCCTTTCATCAAGCCCTGCCACGGTGAGGAGAGAGGAGGGAAAAAGGTAGAGACAGGGAGATGACCATTAGTCTGTTCTTCTGCACTCTAATTTCACTGGAAGATAAGTGAAATCACATGTTGGCAGCGATTCGGGGGGGAAATACAGAGCAGAAGAAGAGTGAAGGGAAGGAAAGTTTCAGATAGAGGCAGAACAGCACTGCACAGGCAGACCTAATGTAAAATACATTTTATAACAATAACACGTAGCACGCTGTAAGACTATGGGATTGCTAGACGACAACACGTGCATCTGTTCTAAATAAGCAGGCGTTTGTTTACACCCACTATGTTATTTCACATTTAGTTAATGTGGTCAGCAGTGTTAATGTACATATAAAAATACAGTATAGATTAGGTGAACGTCTGAGTGCCCTAAAGTGCTTCCATTTGTTAGCAATGACACAAACCTCTTAGCAAGTCCTTCCCTATTGATAACCAGCAAATATGAAGAAACAGTAGCATCCATTTAGAGTCACGTTTGTTTTCCCCTAATGAATGTAAGTCCAATATTCATGCTCCATTTAGCTCTCGTTCTGCCTCCACTAACTAATGAGGGTAATATCTGGCCCTTTCGCAGCTAAATGATCCGCTGTGTTCACCAGCTAGTTGCTAATTTTTCTGTTGTTTGGTGCTGGATTGGTTTATGGAAGCTATTCTACTGTAAATTGTGCTATGAGGGCGTATAACATAAGAGCATGACAAGATGCTATGGAGCTGAGAGTTGAGTGGAAAATTTCTGTGGCGTTTGCCACTACAAACAGCTGATTTCTCACTTTAGCAGTGATCAACAAGAAAAAACAATATGGAGTACGGCTGCGTTAAGCTTTGTAACACAGCACTGTGGGCTCTCTAGCAAGTCTCATGTTACGCAGCATATCATGGTGTCATCATGTTGCCTAAAAACCACCAAAGGTACAAAAATCACAGAGCAATGGTACTCACGCATATGCATGTTCTGTTTGATGCTGTTTGATGAAGTACCTCCAGGTTCTGTGTATGTCAGTTGAAGTGTCTTTGTTACCCAGTGGCATCTGAAATCTTCTTTCCAAAGACCTAATTCAAGATCAAATGAGTGTTTGTGTTTTGAAATCAGCATTAAGACAAAGAAAGAATAGTGCCCACTTTACTCCACAGTCTACAAGTCTCAAAGTAAACAAAGTATTTCTCCTTTAATTACTCCAGTCACCTTGTGTTGCATGTGAGTGTGCAACTGCAGAAAAGAAGGATCTAATAAAACGGTTTAATAACACCAGCTGTGTTGTTCTAAAATGAATGTGGACCCTTCTTTGTGTCACTGTAAAAGGAAGATGTGGGTTGCCTACACTTTAGTCTCTTTAACTTTGTTCTTTTGGTTTTCGGTTCTGGTTAATGACATGTTGTGAAAGCTGTCACAGAATGGGTTAAGGAAAAAACTCAAACATATGTGTAGGTCTTAACTAGGGCTGTTCGATATAACGATATATATCAGACGACGATATAAAAACATCTGTCGTTTCATTTTACGCTATCGTTTGTTTCGTGGTGTCGCAAAATAAACTGTTTACAGCAATATTTTTTCATGGTTCTGATGTCACTGTAGTTATTATTAATTTCTTAAAGTTCTCTCTTTCTCTTATATTTAATATACTGTAACCACACTACGGACGGACAAGCGCCTGTTTTTATGCGTTGTCGTTAGCAACAACGACAGTAAAACTATCGCGTGTCCGCTTGTTTATGTTCCACATAAACCTTTCACAATAAAGCTCAAGATCCTGTTGAGACTTTTCAAAATAAACTGAATCACGTGAAAGATGCAGAGTGTTTACGGATGAGAAGTAAAAAAGAGCCGCCAGGTGCTAAAAAATAAACCTTAGACTCAAACGTTAGAACAGGCTTTCCCCCGCAGCACGCCGTGTAATGAATACAAAGAAAACGGCGCCGTTACAACTTATGTCTAAAAATGTATCGTTTCATGCATCGGCTAAAACACTCGACTCCAGCTACACGACGCGCAGCTGGAAACACTTCACGCAAGTCGAGCTGCCCGAGATTCACAGAATTTACAGAAAATGTTAAATTTTTGTGATTTATATCGTTATCGGACGATAGATGTCTGATATCGGGATATGAGATTTTGGTCTTAACAGTCTTTGTCATGTCCTAGATGCATCAGTCAGTTTTGACCTTTCAGGAGACGCTGTTTGTGCCCAAACCCAGCTTTTCTGAAAGAGACTACGATGACAGGCAGTAGCTGGGAATGCATTCATAAAAACATTTCTAGAAAGGTACTGATGCCTTTGCTCAAGGGTTGCAGACTAACGCATTTCCTCCTGCGTTTCTTCAGCCAGCTCAGAGAATTAAGCCTTAACAGATAAATTTGAAAGCTTATCTCTCAGTTGGGCTGCAGCAGACTCTCTGCTGTTAATGTGTCCTCAGGTGTAACAGTGCCATCTGACATAAACCTCCACTGATCTTCTGACTTCTACACTGCAGCAACTCAACCCTGCATCTCATTTTACCTGACATCCACCGCCAGTGCACGCCTTACAGCCTCTCCTCTTTAACTGTCCCTTTGTTGACTGGCCTTCTCTTGGATGGCAGCCTGCGACACAGACAGTGTGAGTGATCTTCGTGAGCGGCATTTTGCCACCCCTCCTTCGCTCGTTCACTCTAACCTT
This sequence comes from Aulonocara stuartgranti, assembly GCF_965226115.1. Taxonomy (NCBI): domain Eukaryota; kingdom Metazoa; phylum Chordata; class Actinopteri; order Cichliformes; family Cichlidae; genus Aulonocara; species Aulonocara stuartgranti. The sequence continues at coordinate 34,520,143 of NC_138942.1, forward strand.
TCTTTAGTTTGCACCGCCGACGGCCCTCTAATCCACAGCGATGTATAATCCAGTCCCCGGTGCCAGTGGTAATGCAGGCTTAATTTCATTATGAAGTTTAATGGGCATAGCAACAGGCCGGGTTACATGACTATAATGCAGTGTGGGTCTCACTTTGGGGATAGTTCCCCGAGGCATTCACAGTCTCAAACAATTACTTCCCCCTTTCCTCTGAGGTCCTATTATTCCAGCTGTGTGTGGAGCAGAACTGAGGTCCTGTCAGTTTGTCGATCAATCCACAAGCTTTGATGAATTTCTATTGAATTGGCTCATCCACACACAGCAGATTGTCTTTGTGTGTCAGTGAAAGCTTTCAGCAGCAATGGGATGAAAGCTTGACCAGGAATCAGGTCAAGAAAACGTCCTTTTTTACATGGTGCACAGCACAGGAAATGGTCTTCTTTAGTTCTCACTGCTGGAAATCCTCCGTGGGGTTTAACCGATGGCTTAACTGATGCCATGCACACATGACAACCAGTCTCTAGCAGTAAGGGCAGCAAAATATTCGCACATCAGCAGACTCTGACATTTTGTACCAGGCGACTGGCAGGATCGAGACAGGCTGAGTCCTAGAAGAGTTCAACAAGTTGCAAAAGCAACAAGTGAAGTCTTGTTATTGATCAGAATAGTTTGCAGTGTTCTTTCATTTTGTTTCAGAAAAGCAGCGATTAAGTGATACTTTTCACCACTACAGATATTCACAGTCTTAACTTTGCACTGGCAGATTTGAAGCGGTTAGACAAATTTTCCACAATCGAACCCAAACCCCCCCCCTTTCTGCTTCCATCCAGAAATTTTACGCTGGAAAAACAGAAACTCTAAAGCCTGTTTACATCTTTAGACGATGGATTGCATCATGCACTGTGATCACAACGTTAACTGCCTTATCCGCCTCCACACACATTTCAGATTCATACGTTCAGGGACGATCGCACAGAAAACACACATGTACCCACAAAACTATGTTTAGACATGAAAAACAGCGCATTTATGACACGGTGGGTTTCTTTTCATGGGGGTACTTTATAACGTCTTCTCAAGATTGCATTTGTGTGAGCATGTGTCGGATCAGTTCTATCTGGCCCCGGAGGATTGTGCTAGAAGATGACGAACGATGTACGGTGGACCGATGATAAACGCAGACTAAGTTTTACTGGATTTCCTTTTTAGTCCACGGTTTTGGCCAGCGCACTGACTTTCCCTCCGAGTCTACTCGGCCTGCTAAAAGGGAAGAGAGTCACTAAACCCCCAGAAAAAAACAGCAGAACTGAGTATAAAGAGAGCGCGAGAGAGTATACCTCTGGGATCTGGTGTGTCAAAGACGTCCTCCACTCATTCTTTCCCCTGATCAGTTTCTGATTGCATCTTTTCTCTTTCTCCAATCCATCCTCTCACACCTCCCTCATTTCCTTTCCTCTTCTTTCCTCCGTCCTCTAGCCCCCAACATCTCCCTTTTTCTCTGCAGTTCTTCACCCCACCCTGTATTTTTTACTCCCTTTTTTTCATTTGCAATTACAGTAATATGTAACATCAGGCGCAGTGAGATTTAGGGCTTTACCTTACATAACCCCGGGATTTAGCTGCAGGGTTTTAAGGCTTCTCTGAGCCGCTGAGCTGGGGGCAATCGGGCCTCTTTAAAATATTTTCAAATGGCTGAAATCCCCAAAGGGCCTATGAGTATGTAGGGATAGGAAGGCTTTGAGGGCCTTGACACAGCACAACCGTCATTATTTAGTGGAGCCTGATCCATTTAAAATACAGCCTTCTCTTTTCTATTCAGTGGCAGCGTTTGTGTCGGGTTAATAGACGGGGGTCAAGACGCACAACACAAACACACACAGCTGTTGACATATTCATGGTACTCCGCTACATCCATATACAGTTACATGATGTCGCTGTCTACTTCAGGCGTGCACTATATATGTTATTTATATGTGTCCAATTTTATGCTTCCTTCCACCAGATGAACAGTCCTCGGCCTCCTTTTACCCCCCACATGAGCCTCCACGTACACACGCTCTTGCCAAATTCACTTATTTCCCCTAAAGATGGCAGCTAAGTGTTGAGTTACAAGTCTATGCATGTGTGTGCGTGCTCTCTGGTCACGCAGAGCTCTTGGCACAGGAGAAGTTTCTTTTTTTTAATTCGTTAACTTTAATGTGATATGACTTTATATTAAACTGTAAAAGAGTAGAAGGAGGGGTTTGGGCTTGGAACCAGATCACTACGCCAACCAAAGCCTGATTTTATTCCTCCTTGAGGCAGGCCAAACGGACAGGCCGTAAATTTGAAATAATGAACTGCCTGGCCTAACTCGGTGATTTGAGCAGGGAGGGAAGTGAACTGCAGAGAAGAACCGGGTACGGCCTGATGGAGGGAAGATAGAGCAGGGGAGAGAGAGAATGGGCGAAATAAGTAAAGAAAGTAACTCTGACAGATAGTGGCGTGAACAAAAGCAGATGAGCATAGAAGATGTCACTTGAGGACAATGCTTTGCATGGGAAGCAGAAGAGGAGTATTTTTCGGCAGAGCCAATGGTGGCTCTGATACTCGAAAACATGCATAATGTTAGCAGGTTTGGGTTTTTTAAAACTGCTTCTTCTGCTTCTTAGGGCAAATTTTTAATTTCTCCCTGGCGCAGATCCTGAGCCAGAAACTGGGGGTGGGGGGTTAAGATGTAAAGCCACCAGGATTAGGCTTATATGAGGGGAAGACATGGGAGACGAGGCTGGGGATGAGCCTTTACAGAGTCGCAGAGGCCACAGCTGACCGGGCTCCTCGGCGTTGCTCAGGCAGTCAACAAGGGGCTTTGCAGCAGCCCTGAAACTTGTGTGTCTTACTGCACACGCAACGCAGGGATGAGGAAGGGATGAGGAGAAGATAAGTTTGGAGATTAAAGCAGGGCATGGAGTGGTGGAGGCTGATGATGTTTTTATGACGAAAGTCCAGAAATGCTCGTAAGTCAGGGAGACTCAGCAGTTCAGTAAGATCTCATGGTTCACACCACATCTCCGCCTGCATTTCTCTTTCGTTCCCATTTGCTCCATCGCCTCGCTCGACCAAAAGACCTCCCGCCCGCTATTTTTTTATCCGTTTTACTGGCCTTCCTGTGTTTTAACAGCCTTTTATAACCGAACTGCAGCTGCAAAAGAAAGCAAGAGAGTTTGGTAGGGAAAGGGGTAGTTAGAGAGGGAGGGAAAGGGAGGGAGCGGGAATTGAATCATGAAATGAGGACCATATTTCCATACTGCGCTCAAATGTGGACTTTCCATTTTTGTAACTGGGGTGCTCTCTCTCTCCCGTCATTCCTTCTCTTCCTCCCTCGCCCTCGCTGTCAGTGAAGTGCTCGGCGCAGCTGTTCGTCAGTAGTTGTCTGTTTGTTTGTGTCTACCCGTCCCCCACCCCTCACCCCGCCTCCCCCCCACCCGCCGCCTCCCCCTCTGCCTTTAGCTCATGTAAACTTTGCTTTTCGTCATGCTTTTTCCACTGCTGAGCGTCTCTGCTTTTGATTAAAGTAAAAAAAGAAAAAGGAGCAGCAGATCCCACTCTCGCTCTCTCCCAACTGCAGCTAACAGAGACGCCATTTCATTTTTCTCCTCCACCCCTTCTTTTTTCGTCGTCTTCTTCTTTCCACAGCAGTTTGTTTAGGTCACATGGCTCTGTGAAAACTTCACTGCCAGTGTTTGTTGAGCTTTCCAGCAAGAGCATCTTGAACTGATATGACTTCCTCCTGTTTTATGACCACTACAAAGCCAACCTTTCTTTTGGTGTGTTAATATTGCAAGCCGCAGCGAGGCCGAAGCATCGGGCCCTGCCTCGCTCCAAGACCTCGCAGCCATCGTCGTAGAACTAACAGACGCTCCCTCGTAACCTCAAAAGTCAGCATCCTCGCCCTACAGATTCAATCACAGCCTCGGCCCCGGCACGTCTAAATTTTGCCACAGTCTGTTCCCGCTCTCATTGCCTCTGACCTCAGCGTGCTTAGATCCTCTTTCCCACTCCCGCTGCTGCCTCAGCCAGGCGCACTATTGCAGCCGAGTGGGCCGCAAGCATCTGTTTACAGCGCTCCTTCTGCAGTGTGAGATAATGATGGCCAGATACAGCCCACAGTAAAATAAACACGCTGCCACCTCCCTCCTGCAGGCCTGAGTTAGTGCACAGCCTCACTGAGGAGGGTCTAACACAGATCCAAACCAAAGTGGAAGAACCCCGGCTCGTATTACTTCTGGAAGTCTTTAGGAATACATTCGCTTGATTGTTTTATTGGATGAAATAGTGAAACACGTGCAGAGAGATGACAGCCTCATCTGACCTGCAGTTGCTCTGTTTGATCCCCTCAGAGCTGTGAGTGTGTGAGGACTAGAGCAGGGTCGTATATAGAAATGGAGGGAAAGGGTTTTAACCTGCCTCAGATACCAGATGAGTGAGGGTTACTGTGTTGGCTGTGGGACAGAAAACTAAAGCATCTTAAATTCTTTCCACTGACTGTTGAATCATTCAGGTATTGTAGTTAAAACTGTAACGTTACTAATATCTGCGCACTTTGCTTTTAGCTTTGGTCCAGTTTTCTTATACAAAATAAGAATTAGACACTTTTTCCCTGAATAGTACACAGCGAGAGAAAGATGTGTTACATCTTCTACTTCTTAAGATCTATGCTGTGTTCACATTTAAAAATAATTTTTACTTGGTGATAATTTCAGAAAAACTGAAAACATTATAAAACATTGTTACAACACAGTGAAAAGTGGGCAGCAGTGGGGGGTCACTGTCCTGAGTGAGGGGATACCTGAGGGGCTTATTGGCACAAAGTGTGAGTGAGAGCACGAGTGTAGACGTAGATGTTTCATATAAATGGATTTCACTGCTCAAAATACTACAAATATGTAAAAAAAGTTTTACACCTTGGCCCACAGGCAACATAAAGAGACTAGCAATACTAGCAAGACTGGTGACATCATGTAAGATTGGCATGGTTTAATAGCACAGTGAGTGGGGTAGTGGAGAACCAGTGCAGGTTAATCTGGCTATGCTGGAAGAAAACTAGTTAAACTGCCTGAATACTTGCAGATAAACACATATAATACGTCCCCTATGCAAACACTCAAAGCAGGCATGTCTGCATTAGCAGACTTCTGCAGCTAAGTACAGGCCTGTGAACCCAACAGTCATGATTGACAGTTTTATCTCCCCAGCTACTGATTTACACATTACTAAAGCCTTTTTCAAAGCATTTAATTAGCTTTTTGCAGCACGCCTAGTTTAGAACGTCTCCGTAGTTAATTATAATAACTTAGCAGATGCAACCCAAACCAGATGGTGATTGTAAACATATCTTGCTCATCTTTAGTAATATCTGTGGTCAGTGTGTGCTCTCCTCAGGCTGTCACATAAAACACAGATATTACAAAGTACTTAACTTCAAGTAACTTTATTGGTGTGTGGAACCTTTTAACCTCCTCTTGATGTCCTCTTACTTTATAATAACAACCACACTTTGAGACAGAGCACATTCAACTGCTCTGCCTGTTGAAGAAAACTCAATGCCTGGATGTATGTGAAAGTGTGTGTCTGTGAGTGTGTTTGTGTACCCTATGGTACGGCTATAAATCGCCATGTATTTTCTCAGCGAGCTGACAGGAGGCAGACAGTGCAGGCGTGGTGACAGCTGAGACGGAGACCAAACCAACGATTGGGCTCTGGGGAGCGGGTTTGTTGTGGAGGACTGGGCTTGACTGAAGGCAGGGCCGGCTGTCACATGTTAATCCAAGGAATACACAGGCGTTTGTGCTCTCTTGCACTACATAAAATATACACTTACTTTCATGCAGCATTGCACATGTGGTTTAAACTTACAGACACGTATACAGATACCATTGTCCTCTGTCCCTAAAGTGTGTAATTACCACATTCGTAGCAATGTGTTTTGACATGTGGTCACACCTGTTCCTCACCTGAATCCACTCGTAGATCCTACCAGGGGCCCTCGGGATCCTCGGGGGCCTCAGGAGAACCCCTGCACACGCACCACAGGCAGAGTGGAAAACATCACATCATCCTCTAAACCGGTTCCCTTTCTCATTTCAGCTGTCCAACCTCCTCCTCTCTGCTATCTCTCTTTCTGTCGTCTCATGTCATCCAGCTCATTCTTCTCTTCTAGCCCCCTCCCGGTGCATTTCTCTCCTTCCTGGTTCCCTCATTTCCCTCACACTCTCTGTTTTTCATAAACTTCTGGCTGAGCTCAAGCCAGCGCTCCCAGAGGCGTAGTGTGAAACGCTAGACATTTCTGAGCGACTGCCAAACAGATGCAGGCTCCTCTGGTCTGCCCCTCAACGTGAACATCCTCTCCGTTTAACACCGCAGAGCCCATAGGCAGCAGGGCGGCCATTGCACTGACGTTCCAGCCTTGAACAGAGGCAGAACACACTGACAGGGACACATTTAAATTAATATACTTATTGGTCATTTTGTTCTGGTATGTTTTGGACATTAGCAGAGCTGCACAGCACAAAACTAATGTGCTGTAATGGCAGAGGAAGACTGTCCTCCCCCCGAATGCCTCTGCAAGCTGTTAGTGAGATATGAGGATGACTTCTTTTTTTCAGTTTGGAGGCCACCAGTAAAGCATTGCCCTGATTCACTCAATAAAAAGCTAACAGCATTTTTCCATAGGTTTTTGGATCATCATGGAAATTGATGCCACTTTAGCATCCTCACTGCTAAGCTCCTGTGGTCAGTGTGATGATGTTTATGTTACCAACTCTAGTCTCGCTTGTTAGCAAATGCTTTTCCAGGACACTGTTATTCTTTATTTTAAGAAAAAAAACATTAACCATGACTGTTTCAGGCGTGTACCCAAAAACCCGTTCAGGAAACCTGCTGGGTTTAGCATAAGGGAACAAAATGTGCAGAAATGCTAACTTATTTCCATGTTTGGGGACTCGCTCCTGCACCACCCTGTTTTGTATTTTGAAGTTAAGTGACCTCTAGTGGCCGTATTAATAACCAAACATTCACCTGTGCTTCTTCTAACTCAGGTAACCTAGAAAAGGAAACTAAGGGACTGACTCACAAAGTGTGAGCTGCTGCCCCTGGTGGTAGTTGAGGGTACTGCAGGTTGTCTTCAAGGCATTGTTTTTCAGGTTTAGAAATAGTAAACAGACTAAATAAAACAAAGGCTTAGGTGTGTTCACGTGTTAGTTGAGAAACACTCCACTTTAACCCAAATCCTGCTTTTTTTGTTTTGTTTTGTTTCGTACATGGATCGATCGCGGTATCAGTGCGATCGCTAAGTTGGAACTTGTTGAGTAAAGGCCTAATTCATTTGGACATTTTCATAGCAGATGTATTAAACGTCTGATCCATGATTACCAGTCACGGCGCACTTATGACATAATCACAGTAAATGTCACGGGGGAAAATGTCAGTATTAAGATTACAAAGTGTTAGTTAACTGTGAGCTCATTTTCGGAAGAGGATTTTCTTCCTCTCAGTGTGAATACTTAACTTAATTCTGCTCCACGTTTTTTGTTTTGTTTGTTTTTTTCATTTTTCATCCTTTTTTTCTTAAGCATGCAATTTCACTGCTTTTTTCCCCTCTCCCTGTCATTATCACCCAGTGCGTGTCGGATTTTAAAGTGCAGGCAGAAGCTGAGATAATAAGAGCGAGGTCAGCGATGCTTATTGATGAATATGTTTTTTGAAGCTGCTAAGTGGATTTGCATCAGTTTAATCTCACTTTGCAGAGTTGGATCTGCTGAGGGTGGGGAGGATGGTTTTAGAGATTTTCTCTGGGTTAATAAGTTAATAGATGGATTGATAGATGGTAGGAATAAATCTCCAATTATCAGCTTGACCAAAGAGAGAGCCTGAGTGGAGCCATAAGCTGCCCAAACTAGGCTAATCCTCTGTGTGTGACATATAGGGACATGCTCTTTGATTCATGTATGTTCTGAGAGACGTGAGGCTGCTGCACAACCCTACCTGTAATGTTATTAACAAAAGATATTATAATGCTGCAGTATTTCCCTCCCAGGCCTTCGGCTGCAGCTGGAGCCTGGGACTAGCCTGGCTCACTTGTCCCAGCACCCCCCCGCCGCCAATACTGGTGACTGCATAGTTTATCAGCTAGCATGTCAGACGGGGAGACCGGGGCAGTTGTTTACTCACCTTATCAGCCTGAGAGATAAAGCCAGCTTTGACACAGATAGCAGGCAGCTCGTACGCATGGACACGCACACAAACACTGGAAGGCTCCCTAATGCACGTGTGCACAAGTGTGCAGCAGCGTGCGTGCCCGCACGGAAACGAGCCGCGCAAACACACGGCTGCGCTGGGAGCCACTGACCCTTGGGCCGGGTTCATCTGGGGACACAGACTGAGAAATGCGGCTGGACGGTGACTCCCAGACAGCTGGTGGTCAAAGGTTGTCTTTCTGTCTGTGCCCTCATTTGGCTGATTGTTTTTTCTCAGGCCTCATCTGCTTCTGTCTGTCTCTTCTTCCTCCTCTTTTCTGCTGCCAAAAAGAGTAAGTCTTCAGTTCATGCTGTAGATGTGGCTGATCCTTCCCCAGAAACACAGATTTGGACCTTTTCCGGTTTAGTTGGGAAAAATATCTTTTAAAATCTGCTTTCTATTAATTTCTCTTGTTTTTACTTACTTCATAGAAACGTTTAGCCGGTACCGCTGTTCTTTGTGTTTCTGTATGTCGCCCCCAGATCTGGTTCATTATAGTTTTGGATCTGGTTTCCTTATTTGACAGCTGAATGAGGTTGTTAAAGGAGGAGCAAAGTCACTGGTGCCCACACACATGCACAAACAGAGCAACGCTTCCCCCTTACTCCAGCTAACATATCATATGTAGACACACACTCACAGTACTACTCACAAATCATGCACATCTAACATTAAGCCTCCATCGGCATCACCCAGGGAGGATGTGGACACTTGCACAGCCATTCATCGCTACCCTAATTCATTAGTCCAAATGAGCATTTATGCAGAGCACACATTATTTTTACAGGCCCGCTTTATGTGTTTGTGTGGAGTTTTACAGCCCTCATAAAACACGTTCTCCAAGCCCCAGATAGATTTGGGAGCATTTATTTGCATAGTTCACCAAACCAAAATAAATCTTTAGTGCGTTCAGGCTGAAAGCCCATTGGTGTAAATAAAGAGCGAGATGCAAATCGTGTTGTCTTATAAACTGAATCATATTTTGTTGATGTTGTATTAAAACATGTGAGGGATTACATCAGCTGAATACTGGCTGCACACTATTTGAATCACTGTTGGTGTGAATCCTGACAGGAATGTTAGAACTCGGACGTCTTCAAGTGAGAATGTTTTTTAAGCTTCGTGCTCCTGGATGCACAGCATACCATCACAACCTTGCAGTGCTAGAAGAACGTTAAATATAACCGTATTGCCTTAGGCCAGAAGAGCTATCTGTAGTTGTTATCATTGTTTATTTACCTTTGCATACATGCATTCCTCTCTGCTCAGAACTTGCATCCTGACAGGATATGAATCAACCTATCAACTTTCATGCCACATTGTGGCATTTTGTTGAAATCCACATTTACTCCAACAGAGCCTGTGGTTACCCCAACACATTCTTCTGTGTAGGTCTGAAGAACTTCACAGAAGCAGAGTTTAGGCTCAGTAGTACAAAACAAGTCACTTGGAGTATTTGTGCATACAGTCCAACAGAAGCCATCAAAACTAGCTAGCTTTGTCCGTTAACCTGCATTAATGAGCTCCTTTTTCATTTTCATGGGGTTTTTGCAACAAGCTAGCTGACTTGTTTAGCAATCAAACTGAATACATGACCATTAGCATTCATTTGGTAGCATGATTGCCCATAACAACAATATTCTCTCTCATTTTCAGCTTTATTATGGTCTTCAATAAGACATCGTTCACTGTTAATGCTCAACGTCTTTTGTTTGGCACAGGTTTCCAAATCAGGAAAAAGTGTTTAATGGGGATCATTATGCTCATCTGTAGCTTTTTATTCTTAGACTCTACTAATGTAGTTTTGTGTGATTCACAGTTGAAAATAATCCTCAGTCATGTTATAGTGGGTGTGTCAGTTCATCGTCTGTCTGAAACAAGCTGCTACAGTTGCTTTCTTCTGATTGGCTGCCTCTGGTCAGCAAAATATTTTAACAACAGGTCCGCTCTCTGTGACATCATACAGAGCCAAAGGTAGAAAACTGTCTGAAACCTGAGCTGCTGGCTGTGAGTATTTGTCCATGTTTAATGTGATCATCCACATTTGTAACAGCAAGTCAAGAAACGAGACAAAGTCTAAAAGGTGCCAAACAAGAGACTTGAAACTGCACAGGTGGCTGAGCTTGGGTTTATTACTGTAAACCAAACATCCTTCACGTTGCACACAGTCATTTGTATCACTATTAATATAAAATATTGATTAGCGTACCTTTAAGTGTCTTATAATTGCAGTTGATACTGTGATTGGGTGCATATTCCCAAAGCAATTTGCACAAATCTGTTGCCAGCTACCAAAATCAATTCTGATAATTGTACATGTGGGAGCCTTTTGGGGACATGGATGACGGTGTGTGCGCCTGGGGATGTCATTTCCCATCTTGCACAGGTTGCTTTGCCTGTTTTCCGGCGTTACGACTTTTCGCCGCATGAATTTGTCCACTGTGGGTCTGCTGCTGAGAATTTGTCACGAGGGGATTTGATGCAGCGGGGGAATGGCGATCAAATGTGAAGCCAAAAGTTCATAAGGTCACACTTTGAGCTTTCCCCAGTCCAAACACACAGGGGCGACGTTTGAGTGACAGGTCACCGTGATCTGCCCGGTGCTTGTCAAGGATTTGGGGAGGATAGTTTGCGATGTTTGGCTCCTGGCAAAACGATGGCACTGCCTTGTGGTGGCTGTGGTGCGCTGTGTGTTTGCTTTTCCTCGTCTCCCCCGTAGTGCCGGGTTTGATGGTGTCTGCTCCCTGGCTGGTGCCCGCCGTACGCTGCCTTCACTCCCCCTCCTCGTACCCTCCTCTGCTCTCCTCTTCTGCTCTGCCAACAAGTCTCTCTTTCTTTCTCATTCCTTCTTTTATTCTCTCTGCTCACGTCTTTCTTGGCGAGGCAAAACGTTCCCACAGCTCTCACAATCCCCCCAGCCCCCACCTCACCCCCTCCCTTTCTCTCTAACCCCCTCTTTCTCATCACTCGTTCCCTTTCTTCACCCCACTCCTCTTCTTCTTCTCTTTCATTCACTTTTTTGTCATTTTCTGTGCCCCCTTCTTCCCTCAGACTGCCTCTCTTCCCTCCCTTTTATTTTTGCCTTTTCTCCTTCTATTCCTCCTCCTCTGTTTCTCTCTCTCCTCCATTCCCTGGCACGAACTGGCATCACATGATGCCCATTCCCACTTGTGCCCAGACCCAGCCCCACTCACACACACAAACACCCACATGCATGTGCATATATCACAGGGTGGCTGATGTCTTTCATTCAGCCCTGTGAACCTCAGTGCTGTACGTTGTCTGCTTAGTTCTGTTTGTATGAAATTTAATATATACACACATCATCAGTGCAGTTTAAACAATTCTTCCTGTGCAAAAAGCCTGCATGGACATGGTGCATTTTTCACTATATGTTTATTGTCCGTGTCATCGCGCTGGCTTCGAGTATTATCAACATGTGATCAGAAACACACAAGAGGAGGAAATGCAGGGAAAAATAATAGTAGTTGTCAGTTTGTGGGTAGAGAGGTATGAAGCTAACATGCAGCACGTCCGCTGTGAAAAAGACACAGTTGTGCTGTATTTTGGAGACACAGATATTTCATTTGGTGGTCGTAGTTTCGACTAAAGTCCAATATGCCCGAGAGCTTTCACCTCCTATCTTTCTAAAGCCACGGCAGCCCTGCTGAAATCTTTCCCACTGCTTTCTCTTCCCCTTGCAAGAGGCAGATTTCTTTAGCATGTGTTGCTGCCTTGTGGCCCCCACTGCCAACAAGTGACATCTGCTGGCCAAATGGAGGAATGACACCTCACCATATGCATTTTCAGTTTCCACGTGAACATTTGGATAGGTTCAGAAATTCAGAGACAGACTATTATTCAGACAGAGAGACTAACAGCCACAGATTAGAAAACTAGCCTCAAATCGCTCGATGGTTTTCTTTGCCCTTTTTACTCTTGCGTTTACCCCGACAACAAGCAGGGCTCTTTTTTGTTTTTGTGTTTCTCCCTCTGTGTCGCCTGGTCCTCCCTCCCTGCCCACCTCTCCCTGTACATCGCAGCTCATCAGCATAGGCACAGATAAAAGATAAAAGAAACAGGGCAGAGGGAGAGAGGAGGGGGTATCCGTGGGCAGCCAGCCAGCCCCCTCCATCCCTTCTACCCCCTGCCCTCTTCTCTCTCCCATGGTTGATTCCCTTTAGGCCCCTCTCACCCCTTCTCACCCCCCTCTCACCCCCTGGCTCCCCGGCTCTGTGTGGCGTTGGCAAAGAGAGGGCGCAGGCGGCACACAGACGGCCACGCAGATGGGCAACGGGCAAAGCAGGGCTGCCTCCCCACACCTGCTCCTTGCTGGCACAGGGCTCGGCCAGGCGGCCACGCAAGCACACACACGTACACACAAGCGCACACACACTAGTGCGCACACGTACAAACACAGATGTGCATCTTACACAGAATTATCTCTCTTAATTTATTGAACTTTCACACGTATAGAGAGAATCGCGGGGAGCGCGCACATGCAAACACTCCCACGAAGCGATGCACGCACTGCACACGCGTGTTTTAATAAAAGAACGTCGTCTGCCTCCCACACTCTGCTGCTCAGCCTGTCAGTCACAGATGTTTACACGCTTATCTCCAACTGTGCCTCAACACGTGCGCTCCAGAAATCTTTGCACGTATACAATATCATAAACATATATAAGACACAATCTCACACGCAAAAGCCAACAAGTGAGGTATTTATAGTGTCACACCCACACATTCACACTTCAGCACTAGCAGCACTGAAACACATTTCACAATTAATCACATCGCCCCATGCTGCGCTGTCACATGGAGTTACATGCCAGACATTCAGAGATGCACTATTGTCACTTACACACTGAATGTGGGCACTAAGATTGATTTTATGTAGACTTGGAAAAATGTTTTTAATGTATCAAAAAGATGGGAAGTCGTAAGCGCACTAGCCTGTAAGAGGTATTTTGTGCACCGCCACATTGCCAGAGGAATTGCCAGAGCTGGAAGCTGCTGGTTTAATAGGTAGGGTGTGGATATGGAAGCCAAATAAACTTCCCAGGAAGGCGCCAAAAATAGCTGAAAGGAAAACCCATCCTGAAACAGCAAACCCCTGTGTTATTCTTTCAATTTCTAGAAACTCTGGCTTGATTTGTAAACAGAAACGTGCTGCTCCATTGACAGTAAATGAGCTGTCATTACAGTCGTATAATGCAGGGTAGTTTCACAAGGATGGAGGCGGCTTTTCATTATAAATCTATAAATCGTTATAAATCAGTGACTGAGCACTTTCAGAATCTTTTTCCTTGATGCGTCAAATGTTGCATTTTTGTGACCTTTTTTTGTTTCTTGTACTGTAAAGTCTGCCTTATTCCTATTTATTCTATTTATCCCCTTTGTATATTTTATTTATATTTGTCTCTGTATTTATATATGTGTGTGTGTGTATATATATATATATATATATATATATATATATATATATATATATATATATATATATATATATATATATATATATATAACAGTTCTGTAACTGTAACTTCGGTCGTTGCTGTGCTTTTTGGAAGTCGAATTTCCCAGAGGAACCCACCCGAGGGATTAATAAAGTTCTATCTTATCTTATCTTATCTCTTATCTTATAGCGTCAAGGTTTAACATGTTTCCTGTGTGCCAAACACTCCTTTAAAAAAAGACAAGGCAGTAAAAGCACAGCACTCGAGTGGAAAACTCCGAAGTGCCGAAACCTGCAGTTCCCCTCTGTCCACATGAGGGTGGCTTCCAAAGCAAGTCAGTCCCCACAGACTCCCGTGTTACGACGTCCAACTTCAGGTATGAAATCAACACGGTGCGGAAAACAGATTTCATGTTTAAAGTTCCTTTTGACCTCTAACACCTGTACAGAGGTAAATCACCAATGTTGACTTGGGTGTAAAGTTGTGGCTTCTGTGATTGATTGACGAGCGGCTGCAGATGCAGGCAGCTGTAGCCTGCAGGTGTTTTCGACATCTCACCTTTGCTAATTGAATTCACTGGTACAAGAAATTAGTACTCCAGAGTAAAAACAGTTTCTCCTTTTCCATTAGTCTGTCACTTAGCATCAGCGTGTTGAAGCTGTACAGCATTAGCTGATTCCTTAGCACTCTACTGTCTTGTTTAAATATGGTTGCTTCTGGCTCCACAACAACAGTCACATTAGCTACATCCACTTTTTTGACTCATAAATGGGCCACTTGTGCATTTTATCACTGCTTACAGGTCACATTGTCCTTAAACAGAAGATGTGGTAAAAGCACAGAGCTCAAGTTTATCTCTTTCATCAAGCAAACAACACATTTCTTTAGTAACTGGGACTTAATTGATACAACACTGGAGCACCGTAACCAGAGTTCATTCTATAAATGTAGAAACTTCCTTCTGCATGTAACATTTTAGAGATAAAGAGATTTCACATTGAGAGTCATTAAAAAGCGAAAGACTGGATTTGTTCAGGCTGTTCCAGATGTCCTAATAGCTCAGCAGGAAGAACCACAATGTTCTCACCGTCCCCTGTTATTATCCTGTTACACTAAACTGTACACTAATGAAACTAACTCCTGTTAATTATCCAGAGCGCTTTTTGGTAAAAGTGGCATCCTCTCACACACTCACGCTTTTTCTGAACCGAAAGGTGGCCACAGTGAGCTGAGGTCACTCACGGGACAGATGACACTGTACCAGCGCAGCCAGCGTCCAATAAGAAGCCCCCGTGGCTTAAAAACCAGGCTCAACATGAGCTTTTCTAGTGGAAGATTGAAACACAAGGGGGGGGTGGGAGCAGCGCCGGGGCGATCAGGAGGCAGTGACTAGTATTCAGAAACTGGAAAACGAATCGGCCTATGAAAACGGAGGGGAGGGGGGGAGATGTGGAGAGGATGAAGGAGGTGGTGGAGGAGGAGAGGAAGAAAAAAAAGGAGGTTGAAATGAAGTCCAATAAAAGAGCCGAGTGAACATCTGTGTGGGATAGCCGTGGGGATTAGGAGGGTTTGGAACATTTTAAGCGCATTAAAGATTAAAAAAAAAGGTCAGAATGTTTAGCAACACACCGATAAACCTCTTAAGCGAAACCCAATTGGGGAGGCAGTTCGGTTTCTTTATCCAGAGGCTGGTGGATGGGGAGTGCGGGTGGAGAGAGGGGTTGAGGCTGCGCAGCTACGCTTGTATATGTATATGTCAGTCAGTGCAGTCGTGCTTTCTGCTTTACTTCAGTCTTCCATTTGCAGGCAGCCGTACCTTTGTGCAGTCTCCGTTGTATTTAGTGTTTCTTTGTGTAGATCTGTGTTTTATCCGTTGCGGTCCAGTCAAGGCCTCGCTGAGAGCAGATCCTTTGCTGAACTCTGGAGGGAATGACGGGGTTTGTATGTACCAGCAGGCCTGAACTCTGAAGAGTGAAAGAGAGAGACATCCAGAAAAAAAGGAGGCAGAGGAAGCTGAGGTGGAGCGAGGGGGGTTACAGTGTGAGAGTGAAAGGCAGCGGCGAGACGGAGATCAAGGAGGGAGAACAGTGGTAGACTTGTCCACAGACTTCTGCAGTAGTCAGAGGAAGAGGCCCCTATCATTTGACTGTGAACTGAACCATGTCAGGGGAACTATCCTTAAATGACACGCAGAGGGTGGAGACAGAGGAAGTCAAAGGATCTCAGGCTGCAGCTACATCCACAGATTCGACTGTGGATTAGAATTTCTCACTTTTACTCTCAAAATTCGTTCCAGCTTCATTTAAATGAAACACTTTAAAGATTTAAATCTGTATTTTTAAGGTATTTAAAGGGAAGCGGCGTAGTATTGAATTTTCATTACCAGCATGTGGACTTTCAAGGCTGGAGCTCCGCCTCCTCAGTTTTCCACAATGCAGCTTCATAGCATCGCTTTGTTAAACCCTCTTTGCGCACCTGTACTCGTGCTTTTCTGTGTTTCTTTAATTGCATTTGCAACGAATTATTGTCGGTTTAACGTGAACGTGTGAAGACAGACGTGCTTTGTTAGGTATGATCGCTAAGCTAACGGCTTTTTATGATCAGTCTCTGCTAAGAAGTAGCATGTAGAGTTATTCTCGGTACATCTGTAGCTGTGTTTTTGTGTTAATCTGGTTATTTCTTTCTACAGATTTGGTATTTTAGTGCAGGCAGTCACAAAGACAGCTGAGTGAAGGCCCCGAAAAGCATCTGATTCTCATAAACAGGATGATAATACTGACTATTACAATAACTTGCTTATGGAAATATTTGCACTCGCCTTCGAGTTTAACATCCAAAGGACGTTATATTTTATCTCTAGTGCTGGACTGGTGATGGTAGCTTTATAGTCTCTCATCAGTCTGCAAAATCCCCCTCACTTAGTGCACATTAGATTACAGAGGGCCTGTTTGCTCACGTGTGCTTGTGATGCACAAACAAACACTCTAAGCCGTTCTGTAAATTAGCAAAAAGTGTGCAGCGTGCGCTCGTATATGAATATGCACGTCGTAAATGAGTCCATTAGCGCTGGCAGTGGCTGCCTGCGCACTAAGAGGGGAGCACGTCTATGTGATTTTACATTCAAGTGTCACTTAATGATTCCAGATTGCGTAATTGTGTATCCGTGCGTGGTGTTGTTTTGTTTTTACGTGTATGATGAATGGAGCGATTGTGCAAGTGTGGTTTCTGAGTGTGTGTACATTAGCCTGGGTGTGAGTTCGTCTGCGTCTGCAGTGTGACAAATGTATAGCCAGTGTTAACTTTTACATAGACTCTACTGGAGTACATTAGCAATAATTGTACTGTATGTTGAGCAGGAAACAAAGTGAAATGTGTGTGTGCATGTTGGTGATTAGAGCGATAGCATGGTGTATTAGATGGCCTGTGTGTGTGTGTGTTATCTCTAGCGGGGTGTGTGCAGGGGGCCTTGGGGCGACTGTGTGCAGGAGATAAGGGTGATTCATCTGTGTTTGAATGTTGTGTTTTTGTGTGTGTGTGAGCATGTTTGTGCTTTGGAGGCATGTGCATCCATGTTTGGAGTGTGCACATCCGAGCACTTGAACCAACACGTTAATAAAAGCGGTCACATGTGCTCCTCTGCGTGTTATAGGTGTGGGCACACACAAATGTTGCAGTGGGGATGGGAGGCCTGCTGGCAGTGATTTCTCCCTGCACGGTGGTCTTATATGACTGTATAATAATACACAACTGCTATTGTTTACCAGGAGCGTAGAGCGTCTTCTTTCTTTAAGGGCATCACACCCCCTCCTTACTGTACTCCTGTAGAGGCACCTTTGGGCACCTATTGTGCACCCACACAATGTATGTAAATATAGATGCATGCTTGTCACCGTGCCACGGATTACACTCCATCCATACACGTGCACATTTAAGAATGAAAGCACATAAAACATACAAGCACATACATATTGTGAAGTGCGTTCGTGCGTTAAATTAATATCAGACAAAGACATTTTTGCTTTATTGAACTAAGCAGAGCATGGGAATGACACATAATTATGCAAATACACAAACGGGAAATTAGGCAAGAATCAAATTGAACCAAAACTTAGTGAGACATGAACGTTTTTTTCCATAACGTCTTACAGAGTGGGATTGTTTTTTATAGCTGCTTTACACAACAATCAAGAATGCCACTAGATCCAGGATATTAACCTGCTAGTATCTCTGTGTGTACCGTAAACATAAGAAATGTTAGCAAACCTGGCATAAAATATATATTCATACATTATTTTTAGATCTTTATTTCCCGCGTTATGTAACTGGAGGCCGAAACGCTGCTAAAATCCTCTGGCTGACTAAAATATTACACTTTTAAAAAGTTTATTTTGGCTGTATCTACTTAGCTGTTAGATAATATTAGCCATGTGCTAAAAGCTGCTGTATGTTATCCAAATCCTCCTGAATGATCCACATTCCAGTGTAACACTGACTTTGGCTTATAGAAATATAGTAGCACAAACCTCATATTTGATTTATTAGTGACAGCGCGAATGCTACATCTGTCAGTGTTTTCCTGTAGTTCATCTTGCTCACGTCTCCTAAAGTGCTCATTTCTTTTGTTCAGAAGTTAATTAAACACTAAACACATTTTTTGTCTTATCCATACTTTGTTTACTGTGGCCCGAAACAGTTAATGACTTAGCAAAGTTGTAGCCTTCAAGCAAGTAGTGCAAAAGTGCGTTACAATAAACCAGCTGAGGACGTCCGGCCTGCTTAGGTATGAGATATTTCAGGAACAACAGATACTACGGTAGGCACTCTACATGTCTGTGTTTATTATGTCACAGAATGCAAAGCATGCCTGACTATGGGATGGCATTTAGCTCAAACTTGCAGCGCACAGCTGGTCGTTGGGTCAGATTAATTTGATTATTAAAAGCTCTGAGGTTTGCACCTCCTCCAAAGGGCGTTTGCTTTGGTCCGAATCAGAGTACGATGACTACGTTCATGTTGGCAGAAACAACCTGCACCAAGGGAGGAAAAAAACAGGGGTCAGCTCAAATGGGCTAAACAGTGAAGTTGTGAAAACATCCTTGGTTATGGGTTCCTTAGTCTGTTGGTAGGGCGTCCAACCACACATGTGCTATCAGTCACTTTGCAGCTTTTTGCTAGCAGAGAGAATTGACAGTTATTTTTCTCTCCGATGTGGGCACGTGGTCTTAAAGGAGTCTGTCAAACAACATTTTTCTTCATTTTCCAACTTTCAGCCTTGAATACAATTCCTTTTATTATAATTCTTTTATTCATGTAGCGCCAATTCACAAAAAACAGTCAGTTCAAGGTGCACAAACATGGTACAATGTTAGAAAGAAACCCTAATAATCACATGACCCCCTATGAGCAAGCACTTGGTGACAGTGGGAAGGAAAAACTCCCTTTTGACAGGAAGAAACCTCCTGGTGCAAATGAAGCACAGTGATAGGATAACCTTGGTTCATTTGCTAACTGTTGTTAAACATTGCACAAGTTTTAAGGATAGAAAGCCACCCTTCATTTGCTGGAAACCCTCAAAATCAGTTTAAAGTTTGAGAACTTGTATTGTAGTTGCAATCACTTCATTTACATTTGAAATTCGGTGTATATGTCGCTGTGATTTAACAAGAGAAACAGGAAAGTTCTCAAAGCCGAGCCTGGAGAGTTAAACAGAAGAACTCCTGATACAGTAAAGCAGGCGTGTGACAGAGTGGCTGTGCGGCCACCGCTCTGCGTTGTGCCAAGAGATACTTAAACAAAACAACACATTGAGCGCATGCCAGGAAGCTATATTATTATCTTCATTCGAACTAATTGCCAGGCCAAACAGCGACGCATATGCACACACAGGCTTCAACAACCACTCATCATTAGGGACTGTGGTGTGCCATCCACGTTGTCATGACAACAAGGCAGTGAATTTTGGCTTGGATGCTGTCACACAGGGCAAGAGATTTTTCTGAGGCACGCGGGTTTCAGAGGTTTTGACTGTTTGCTGAGGGTTTGTCGGGATGAGCGCTGCAGCGATGAGAAAGGCCTCAGGCTTCCTCCAAACATCGCCTCGTTTACCTTGGAGGACTCTCTTTGTGTTGCCCTTTGCACACTTCCTGTCGCTTTACGAGTGCGTCTGATATTTGTGATCAGCTGTCGAACTCTAACGGCCTATTAGCGTAGGCGACAGGATACTCACAGGATTGTAAACAAGCGTCCCTTTACTCCATCAGCGTCGCACGTCCTCCGTAGGTCTTTTTATCTTTAAGACCACTGGGGCTGTGTTTGAGAGTGAGTGTGCTTTGCAAGCATGTGTGTCTATTTCTGTGTGTGTGTGGGTGTGCCGTCAGCTAGCAGGAATGCATGGGTACCGCCAAAGCTAAGATGGCTGCCAAGCGCTAAGATGGCTGCCAGGATTCCACAGAGCGACAGCGCGCAAGAGAGAAAGAGACAAAACCAATGTGAGAGGAACTGAGGGAGAAAGACCTGAAGATGGACTCTTGTGCAGAATGAAGGACGAGTGTTGCGAGAAGGAAAGAAAAGAAGCTCTTCCTCGTGTTTCCCTCTTCCCAGAGCGATGAGGTGCTTTGGGTTTCTTTTTGTTTTCCTGCTTTTGGCACGCGACCGACAGGGTGAATAGTGCACCAGTTTGCTGGCACGTAACGCAACACTGCCACCCAAGATTAGGACACTGATTTGGGTTTAGAAGATGTTGAGATTGGGGGGCCTAGTAGTGGCTGCAAGGGGGCCACGTTTTGGATTGGGAGTCTTGGCCCAAGACGCCCTTAAAGGCTAAGTGCTTTGGAGTAATTGGCCTGAATGGTATATATGATACAACCATAAAACTCCACAAGGGTGCATTACACATCCGAAGAAGAATGGCAGCCAGCGAGCCAAAGAAAAGCAGCTGAAGCAGACGACTCTCTGAGCGCCTTCGTGTCCCTATAGATGGAAGCAATGCAGGAGATGCAATCCAGACAAAGTGCACATTTGACTAGTCAGTGTGGGCTGTTGAGGTGACACATCTGTCACTTTACCTAACTTTTTTACCTAGTGTTTGTAGCTGTGTGCACATGCAAACATTCAAGCGCCGAAAAGTTAGGTACACAAAGAGAGAAAAGATTTTTTAAGGTGATTCAACTCCAAATGATGCATTTCTAAAAGTTCTTGGGACCATTAGCACTCTGCCCAACATGAATGGTGAGTTTGAGTACTTGCAAGAAACAAAGATACAAAAACAGTTGAGTTATACACAGCAGTACCCAGAATACAGGAACGCACACGTTCAAAACCGCGACTCAGAAGCAGAGGTTTGTTTCTTAGGAACACTTGAGCCAGTTTACACTGTATTCAGATTCTATATTTTAGAAGGTCTTTCAAAAAAATGGCAAAGACGGTGCATCAATACCCAGAAATTACACGTACGCTGAGTTAATTGTTGGCATTAAAAATGTTTTGGGGGATTTGTAGCACTTTACCAAACATACACTAAGGCTGTGAGTACGATAATGACCAGATAAGAATCTACTAACGGTACTCTGAGCCTCGACCGAGTGCAAATATCTGCCTTTTTAATCTCAACACGTCTGTCCGTTGTCAGTGAAAAGAGTTTACCATATAGTTTCTCAGGAGACTCCTCTGTTCTTTACCTGCCCCCTCACCTTGGTCAGTGTCCAGACATCTGTCCACCTGACTCACCATCTTTCTTTCTTTTTCTCTCTCTCTGCAGAACAATCAGGACAATCAGACAACTCAAACCAGCAAGGAGACACAGATGTGAAGCCCCCACCAAACGGTAGGTTTACAAGTGCACGTTCCATTAATCTCACTCTACATGTGCAATTATTAAAAAACATACCTGTGCCTGCACGCAGTCACACCTATACAGTCATGCATGCACATGTATGTGCATTAGCCCTACACGCGGGCCTCTGTGCCTGTGCAAGTGCGTCCCAGCAGAGTTGGATCTAAGTTTATTATGGTAAGGCGAGCTGATGGTGCTGTAGCGTGGGGGCTGTGCTGGGTTTGTGGCAGGCCGCTCATAAATCACACTGACGTTCTTGGAAGATGGGAACCACATGGCCGCTGCCGAAGCTGAGCGCTGACCTCATGCGCTCTCCCCGCTGTGGTTAACCCCGGGCAGGGATGGAGTGAAGGAGCGAGAGGAGAAGAAATAAGGAGGGCTGAAAAGAACTGAATGAAAGAATGAGAGGCGAAGGGAGAAGGCGTGGGGGGGAGTGATGGACAGACAGAGGGAAGGGGGAGAGAAGGGTGTGGATTTAAAATGGATTCGGCCCCGGAGCCATAAAGCGATCCGCTTTACACACAGCGTAATACGACATGGACAACATAGTGTCGCATACTTAAACTTTACTTGGAGAACAGAAGTTCAGAATGCAGCACATTTAATTTGTTTGTACCACTTTCACCTGTGACGGTGTGTTTCGTGTGTAGACATTTCACTTACCTCGCTGTTTACATTCAGTTTAAATAAAATAAGAATCAAAGATCAGGTGAGTTCACTAAGCTTCATAAAAGCCTTTTTTAAAGACTTTTATGAAGCTCCTTATGTGAAAACAAGGTTCTTACCTGTTGTCAGCTGATACCAGAACATTATCAGTCATCAGGTTTCTAGACACCTGACAAATATCAGTCCAGTTTATTATGTTAGCTGCAAATTTATCTGCACGTTCTGCTGTCTGGCTCGTTGCTAGCTTAAAGTGATTTTGCATCTTACAGTATTTTGTTTCTTTTGTTTGTTTTTCTCTTTTTAGGCCTTTGTGCTCAAAATCAAGAGTTGATGGCTAAAATGTTAGATTTAAGATTTAGGCCAAGGGTCAGCATATTGGTCAATCGTCAGGCAGCAAGCGTCGAGGGTTTGTTGTAGCTCATTTGAAGTCGAGTATTGTTCATACGTGTTATTGTCGATAAAAGCGACACGGTGCTGGAAACTAACACAGCTGACAAGCAGTCAGATGATCGTAACGTTGAAACTAAGAACTGTTAAGAAAATGTTCCACTGACAAAACCCATCACAGGCTACAGCGCAGTGTAGTCGACTGAGAAGAAATGATGACTGTAGTTGTGAAACTTCAACACAAGTTATAATCAAGGTTTTGGTTACAGTCTCAACAGACTGAAAGGACAGATGTGCGAGGACGTGTGTATATCAGTGTTCCAGTACCTCTTATTAAACATGTGCACTTTATTATGCGTGCGCATGATATATACATGAAGATCGCAATGCGCAGCGCATCATCCATTACATAGCTGTCTGTGTGGAGATTACAGCCGCTTGTTGGATCTGATTGGTTGTGTATGTTGGACTGTCAACAGTCAAGAAAGTGAACACGTCCAAACCAAAGGCCTGTTGTACCTTATAGAAAACACATGGGCCCAGTGGATGACACCAGCAGTGTGTCAGGCCTTTCCACACGTGTTTTTCAGCCTCTTTCTGAGTGTGTGTGTGTGTGTGTGTGTGTGTGTGTGTGTGTGTGTGTGTGTGTGTGTGTGTGTGTGTGTGTGTGTGCATTCAGAGTGTAACTCACAAATGTCTCTTTCTCCCTTTAACCAGGCAACTTGAGTTTCCAGGACTGCTTTGTTACTTCGGGTGTGTGGAACGTAGCTGAGCTGGTCCGTGTGTCGCAGAGTGAGTCAACCACTGTCACCTCTCATTCTTAGTATATAGTTACTTATGTTATTATAAGTATATTACTCTATAACCTATTATAACTAGTAGTTTTGAGTAGCTGGATTGATTTGCATAATTATATCACTCGTACATTAACCTGCTAAGATCCGAACGTGCATTTTGAATTCCTCTTTGCTATCTGGCTCGATGGTGTTTGATAGAACGCTAAAAGTCACATTTGAGTAATGATGTGCAAAACTGAACACAGCAGCATTTTCCTGAGTACACAAACAAAATGAGAAACAACAAATGTTGAAAGAGCAAAATTTAGTATTGCGGTCTAGACCAGCCGCCCCCAGCCCCCGGGCCACGCACCAGGACCAGTCCGTGGGTCGTTTGGTGCCGGGCCCGAGAGTTGAGGCTCGAGTGTGAAATTTATGGTCTTCAGGGTTTTATCATTATTTTGTTATCATGTTTATCATTAACTCAGTGTCCTGTGTGTCATGAATAAATCTTTTTTTTGTGGTAGCTCTACTGGTTTTATTTTGTTGTATTTATCTGCGACACCTTAAAGGTCAGACATAAAGCGGTCTGTGGTTGGGGAAACGTAAAGGTTGGGGACCACTGGTCCAGACAACCCAAAATGTGATGTTCCCATATGTGGACACCAGGTCCTACGAGGTTGAATAGAAGTTTAGCAAAGTCCTGTAAACATAATCGTGTCAGTGTCTCCAAAAATGGACTAGTAAGGCTATAGAGACTTTGAAATGAGTACATTTGTAGTGCTACTGAAACGTCAGAGTTATCAGGAATCATCTTCTGCGAAGCTTAAACAAAGAACTGTTTCTGCAGTCGACGGCTCTCTCACACTTTCAGCTTTTAATTCTAGTTTTTTTCTATGATGTGTCTCTTTTCTCTCGTTTCCTCTGTGTGCATCCCCTCAGCCCCTGTGGCTACAGCGACAGGCCCCAACTTCTCTCTGGCTGACCTGGACAGCCCCGGCTATTACAACATCAACCAGGTGACCCTGGGGCGGCGCTCGATCACCTCCACCCCCTCCACCAGGTACACACGAAGCACTCGAAACGCTCCTTCTAAATCTAATTCTGCCACTTGCTATTCTTCATTCTCCAACCTCTGTACTGTGTTTCCTAATGCTTAGCCTGCTCTGCTTTTTGATCGTGATCTTTCTCTCTCCTTCCTCGTCACTAACCCTCCTCGTCCCCACTCATATTTCCCACCGATCTGTCTGTCACCCGTTCCTTGTTTGTGTCTGTTTCCCTCTCCTCTGCCGTCCTCTCCCGCTGATCTTACGCTGCAGGACTGAAATGGAGCTTTATGCAAGTCTCCCACGGAGGTAGTTACACTCATTACAGAATATCTCCCTTGATACTAATGTAGCACAGACCCCTGCATCACACAAAAGCCACACGCATGCTGTCCCACGTATACGCACACGCTGTACGTTCACAGCCCCTTTTATTTTATTGGTCACAGATGTATGCGTTTGTAGGAATGTGCAAACACACACAAAAATAGGCTCCGACATCACCAGGCACACTTTCTGCTTGCAGTTTCTAGCGCGCGGCTGCTTTGAGCCGCTGTAACATAATATGTCTGTAACATAATATGAAAACAAAATGTAGATAACTGAAGAGAAAAGGTGACTTTGTTTCATTTCCCTTGATTTAAGATGATATGACATTTATCAGTGTCCCCTGTACTAATTAGTTGTGCCTATTTATTTTAGTGGGAAACCCTGGCCTGCTTCAGATTGCTCTCATAATGAATCCCTTTTACTAATCTTTCTCCTTCCTCTCCCAGCTCCAACAAGCGCAAGTCCATTGACGACAGTGAGATGGAGAGCCCAGTGGATGATGTCTTCTACTCGGGCCGTTCCCCAGCGGCTGGCAGCAGCTCTCAGTCCAGCGGCTGGCCTAATGATGTGGATGCAGGTAGTCCCGCTGCAACTGCTGCATCAGATTTTGCACGCAATCCAGAAACTGTGCTGAGGTCCACATCAATTCAGAGGCAAACTTTAAACACTGGCTTCACCTTGAATCGTAAAGCCTTAAAAAAACAATTTGACATTTGGGGAAATACGTTTAGCTTCTGTAGTTTGATACTATTGTAATGTCTGTAGAGTAAACAAGAAGCAAGCACCAGCTGGTCAGCTTAGCGTAACTTTAAAAGAGGGAAACAAGCAGTCTGGTTTCAGCAAAAGGTCTCATTGCTAGCTGAGGTCATCAAAATGAGCATTATTATCTGATGTTATCTAGGCCTTGGTGCAGCGCCCAGTTCGTTCACATTATGAGGCAAGCCGCCTTTCTCCTGATTTATAAACAGAAGGTTTGGGCACTGACTTCGTTATTTGAGACAGCCATGTTTAATATGATCGTCTCCTCCTGTAACAGTGCATATGTGACAAAGCCCAAACTAGCCCCTCCACTTCCTGCTGTGTTTTGCTCATACTTACTGTGCAGCTATTAGAATGGTAACGCTCTAAATAACTCTCAGCAACGAGGCAAAAAGATGTATTTCCCACAAATGTTAAATTCCTGACTTGACATGGACCAGAAGCTAAAGCTAATTATGTTTCACCATCATACCCGCTTGCATCTATTTTGACTCTTCAATACTCGCCCCCCCCTCATTATCCCCACTTGCACCATCTTTCATTTTCAACTTCTAATCCTCTTATATGCCATACCTAAATGGACCCCCCACCAAAGCATCATTTCTCACATACAGCAGGGACTTAAAGAGCCAGTAAAAAACACATTTTCTCAGTTACTCTAAACAGTTTGTAGAGATTCGGGGGAATTTGCAGAAATTTCAAGGTCTTTTATTTCCATCGCTGGAAATTCTGCCATCATCTAATGCTTAATGCATTTGAAAATTGTGTTTGGAAATAGGAAAAATGTCTTTCCAGTACCAGTTCTTCAAAACAAACAAGGTTTATTTACATCACACCACTGTTGTGATGGGATACAGAAAGAAAGCTGATCCTGAAGCTATTGGATAAAAGACAGAAAAAAACTTTTTGTTCTGGCTGAACTGCCCCTTCAATCAGACCACAAACTGAGGATAGCCTGCTGTCTAGTGTTTGTTGTCTGACTGTGAGAATAGCTGCAGAGATGGACACATTTAGTTTTTACGGCATTAGAGCTAACATCTATTAAGCTCACCTCCAGGACTGAGTGCACGTGTGTGCGAGTGTCGTGCATTAGACTGCGAAACACAAACATCATCTGCTAAATGTTTAGCAACTTTGTTTTATCAAGTGGGTGTAACCGAGTCCTTTACAAATCTAACTTAAAGTAAACCCACTGTAATGACTGTAATGTTGCATGTGGTGTTCCTAAGGAGTACTTTGAGATTTTGGGAAATACAGCAATTTACATTATTGCACAGCAAAGAGGAAGCTGTGCTAGCAGCCAGTTAGCTAATGCAGTGCAGAGACTAATTGGTCATGTGACTGATGGGCTACTGTCACGTGACACCATTGTGTTTCTTGCTTCAGTTTATCTCGAGGTTATTAAATGAGAATAAGTGTTTGTTCTTTGTTTTGTGATAGGCTAACTGGCTTGTAAAGGGCCATGAGGGCAAATTGCTCTTCTCTCTGTTTTTGTTTCTTTATATTCATTTGTGAATCTCAGAGCTGTTGGTTGACTAGAGCCGAGCTAGCTGTTCTTTTATCTATTTATTTTTTACTGAGACAACATTAAGCTAACCAGGAGCTGGCTGCTTCAATGCTGACTTATAATACAGACATCAGAAGGCCACCAGTTTTATCATCCATCAGTATTTTGCTTATTTCCCAAAATGTTGAATTTCTAATTTTTGAGTATTCTCCAGATACCTAAAAGTTATACCAAAATCCTGAGCGGCACTACTCCAACCACCCATTCACATGCTGAAGTCATAGCCACTCACTCTTTGGGTAACCGCACTGTTAACCATCATGATGGTGATCACGTCAAATGTATTTTCAATAGACTTAACATATATCTCTTGGGTGTCGTATTTGGCTTTGGGGATTTTGTTAAATTGCTAAATTTTCATGTATTCTCCGTCCCTCCCACTCACATGCTGCCATTTTAATACTGCCAACAGTAATGATGTAACTATTTTATAGACACTTGCTGCACTCTATAACATTAAAATCCCCTATTGCCTATTATTTAACCAGCCCTGTTTCTCTCTCTCTCATTCTTTCCATCTCTTTCGATGTCTCTTTTTCTCTCCTCCCCTCTTCCATTGTTAACTCTTCCCTTCTCCCCTGTTTGGCCTTTCAGTGCAGCACCATTTGGCCAGTGTGCAGGAGAGGAAGATTAAGCATGAGAGCGATGGAGTGCAGTTTCCTTACCATGGTTAGAACAACATTAAACATTATACTGTGTTCATGTATACATGCTCTACCTCCGCTCACACCACCCTCAGCTTGTGTACATCTCTTTCTGTCCTTTCTTCAAATCTGTGAGTTCTCAGAGCGAATCTGGGTTATTTTTCATTTGTCCCTCTCTTCTCTTCTCTTCATCCCTCTGTTTGTGTCCTGTTCTCTGGCTATGCTGCTGCTGGGTGGGGTTGTGTTTCTACCAGATGTCTGCTGTTGTCCATTGTGGGTTCACCAAAGCCTTTTGGTAGCCCAGTAGCTCCATAACATCTTCCGCCTGTCTGCCTTAAAGATGTAAATCTGTGAAAGAAATGTGATGTCTAGGAGGATAAAGACGTCTCTGTGGCATTGAGAACATGTCTGAATGCTCTTATACTGATGTAAACCCTAGTCTACATATGCAATTAGGTGCATTATCATATCTGAAAAACCACAGACTGCAAACCGAGTTTGCGAGGTGGTATGAGTTTGTCAGCGGCGTTCAGCTGAGTGCCTTGGGTGTTGTAATTTTGTTGTTGAGCCCGGAGAGAGAAAGCGAGCACTGAAAGACACAAAGAAGGAGGAGCGGGGTGTGTGAATGGGGGTTTGCTGCTTCGTCCTGCCGGTTGTTTAGACAGAGCTGTTGAGTGGCGTCCCACCTGCTGTAGGCCTGACTCAACCATCTCTGAAAGACAGCGCAGGAAAAACAACATACGACCCAAACAAACAAGACTAAAGGCACTCAGGTGTGTCATCAATGCACAAGGCGCCTTCTGTCTGCGAGACATGCTTACTCACTAACGCGCACATTTACAAATGACATGCAGACACATGCGTACGCGCACAGAAAACTAAATTTAAGCGCCTTCTCTGATTTACATTCACACACACATAAGCACGCTCCCCAGTCTGGAGAGGAGCAGCGTTCCGGTCCAGATGGCGCCTCCATGTGTCTACAGCGAAGGGAGCTACTGGGTTACAGCAGACATCTGTTCTGGTGATGGTGGTGGTGGTGTTGGGAGTGAGAGATGTGGAGAGGAGAAGAGGGGCGGAGGACAGGGGGAGGGGGGTGGGGGGAAGGAAAGGGGAGAGTCTCCGCCTCTGCGTGCTCAGAAGGTGATTCTCTACCTGAATGAAAAGCTCTGAGGCATAGCAGGTGATCATGTAATTCATCATTAAGTCCGCTGTCTCCCGCTCAGCTCTGCTCCGCTCTCTCCTTCTGCCTGCTTGCTGCTGCTGCTCAGTGGTGGGAAAGCCCACTATCAGCCTTTCAGTAAGGGAAGGAGGGGGTGGGTTTCCCGTGTATTTGTGATTTTGACAGAGATTACAAGCTAATTATCTGGGCATTAAATCGTCATGTGTGTGGCTGTCTTGCGGAGGTGTCCTTGCGCTGAATCTTAGTGTTTACGAGCGCTAATGTTGCGCGTGGCAGCGAGTATAATGAGGTGCTTTGCTCTGCTGATGTACACTGTTGTTCCTCGCTTACCTGAACGAGGAGTGCACGAGATCTGTCGTCTCTCTGTTGTGCGCGCGCACATGCTAGTGGACCAGTTCTGTGACAGTTAGGGGGTTTGTGTGGTCGCCAGCTTGTTAGCATGGCAAGACTACAGGGTCATGGGAGCAATTGGCTGCCAGTCTGTTAGCGCAGCGTGCCAGGAGCAGGACACAGAAATAACGTAGAACAAACAACTGTGTATGTGTGCGTGCGTGCATATGTGCAGACACACACGCGCTCTCTCACGCACAGATTAAGAGAGAGATCAGAGTAACTTCTGTTAGCTTTATCAGACAAAGCTTTCATTGGGCATCTGGGCCTCATTTGCTGCTCCTCACTGAGAAGCCGCATAGATAGATATTTCAGCAAGATAGCGACTAATTAGGGAATATCACAGAGACTAAAAACAATATGTATAATTTAAGGCTGTTTGTGCATAATAAGCTGGTTATAATTAAAGTTGGGATGTGGCAGCACAGAGTCTTGCCTATACGTCCAACAGAGGAACTGCAGCCAAACAGGCTTTGCTGCAGGGACGCATTGAATACACAGCATGTTTACATTCAGTCTCTGTGGCTTTAACACCATTTAAATTATGTCTTTTCATGTGTGTGTGTGTGTGTGTGTGTGTGTGTGTGTGTGTGTGTGTGGGGAGAAAGTTGAAGAACTCAGAAGTTACAAATTCATTTTATAAAATTAGCTAAACCAATGCAGAACCAGAGAAATGAACATTTTCTAAGACTTCCAGCCAAAGACTAGAGCTGATCTACAGAGAGCCATCCCTGTTTAACCCGTTCAGCTGAACATGGCTGCAGATAACCTGTGAAGAGACAGAGCCCTGCTAAAACCATTATTTAAACTTGCATCTACACAAAAATGCCCACAAGTATCAGATATTAGTCAAAATTAGGCATATCATGTCCTTTTATTTCCATTACGTTGAAACCAATCGTGATGGGAGACGTTTTCAAAGGATAATAAAAATGAAAATTACATCAAAACAGAAACGCTGCTGTTTGTGGTGGTCAGCTGCTTTCAGGTTGCTGCTGCAAGAAATCCTGCGCAGCTGCTCATTTGATGTGTGAAATAAAAAAGACACATGCTCACGGTGCTACGACAGTGACATCTCTGATACTCCCAAATAGTATTTTATTACAATTTAAACCCTCAAATAAAAAAAATCTGAACATGGAGCCGTATCTGTGGTCTCGACTCCTTCAAAGATACTCCAGAGCCTGATTGATTCTGCACGTCTCCTGAGCACCGCTCATCATTGGGTACATCCTTACGTACTACTCCTTGAGATTTGCCACAAAACTAAAACCATCTGCCTAACATGCCAAACAGCTCTGACCTGTTGGGGTATGGACAGGGGACCTCATTGGGTGCTGTGATGCTCTGTCATTTTACAATTTTAAGACTTTGGAGGCTTGAAAATTTGAGCTCTTACGTTTCTTGAGCCATTCGTGAGGAGTTTGGCAGGCATGCTGCCTGCCAGCAGGGAGTACAGTAGTCATCACGAGGGAAAGGGTGGGCTTGGTCTGGATCAACGTCGTGGTGGGTAATGCATGTCAAAGTAACAGCCACATGTATGACATCATCCAAAGTTTCCAGCATAATATTACATTTTAATGGCATTATAAATGTTACTCACTTCACTTGCCAGTGATTTGAAAGTTCTGGCTGATTGCTGAATATTCCACAGTCTGTTAACAGTAGATTGCAGCTTTACTGTACTAGCTGTAAATTGGTTGTAATATGCCCCCAAGAAAGCATCACCAGATGGATGATATTTGTCTCATAAATCTATCGGTGAATAAAGTGCATCTCACCCTCCTCGCCGTGTCCGCTCCTCCCACCTACTCGTGAAGTCACGTGACGTGCCTATCTGAACATAAGTGCCAGCACCCACCTTTTTCTGTGCTTATAGGTGCCCACACAAGCACAGCTGCACCCGTGGTGCCTGTGAGCATTGTGGCTAAATAGTAATAAAACATTTCCCAGTTTAGCATTTAAGAAAAAGCTGTTTAGAAATCTGCTGTGTTAGACTTTACAAGCTCAGCTCATAAAATCTATTTCCACATCTCTCGGGCCGTGTTGAAATGATCCACGTCTTTATTCGAGTGTGTTTTTTTTATATGTGTGAATATTGTGTCGCTTAGTAGTTTACGGGCGTCCTTCTCGCCAAGGTTGTTTATCGCTCTATTCTTTCAACCAAATGTGAAGCAAAACACGAGCTCCGCATGTTCCAGAGAAAAGTAATGAGGTCTGTGTGTCCATGCTGATGTACTTTTCTGTACTTTAACTTCCTCATTATTCTCTGTTTTATGGATTTTTTTCTTTCCAGAGTTTTATTTCAGTTTATATTCAACATTGCGGTTCCACGCAGAGGTCAGATACACCATTTGGCACCGTTCCTCAAACCCAGAAAGTCTAAATTGTGCCTTTGGATTACCACACATCAAAATAAATTCCCTCAGCACCCACCACACAAGGCCTTGATCACAGAAGAGAGCCTCTTTTATCTGTAGCTCTCACACTTTTGGCCATGTTTCTGGTCCGCTGGTGAGCTGGGCCTATACTTTGTGTGCCCCTTTTTGCCAAACTAAGGGATATTTCATGCAGGCTTTTAGCCTCGGCCGACATTTATAGACAAGGGGGGACACTTTAATATGTTTGTCTGTGTGTGCCGGCCATGCCGTCACCGCTCCGCTCCTGCTTAACTTCTTCCATCTTTCTACAGCTCTGCCATCTAGCCTTTACTGGCAGTTCGCCCGGTGCTTACCACCCAGCCTGAGCAGCTTGTGTGTGTGCGCGCGTCTGTGTGTGTGTATATAAGTTCAAGCACGTCTTTATGAAATACTATAAGTCAGTAACATAAAATACCTGACAGTCAGATATGCAGAAGGGCACTACATCAGAGGATCCATTGATGTATGTTCTGGCATGCTCGTCTGCAGCTATATGTAGTTGCACAGCTCATGCTGGCATTGAATCGAAAGCACAGTCTGCCCCAGATATGAGGCCATCCAGAATCCCATTCATTCTAAAGAGGCATCCTGACAAGTGCAGTGAGTAGGTTGGTTGGCATGTTTGTTGACTGCGTTCCTGAAGTTCTCTGTAGCGACGCCGGGCTCTGAGAGCGTTGTCGTGTGGGATTAGTCGGGTAGTTTGCGCCTCACAAAGGAGACCGTTTGATTAGATTTCAGTGGTTAAAGTAAGCAGGGGGATTGCTGTGTTGTTCATACACTCAGTGGTGACCATAGTTGAACTGCTATTGCATTTCCCAGCTCTCCTCTGTCCTGACGCTGTGCCCCAGCCTCTCGACCTGAACCCGACCCACCCCTTCCCCTCTCCCGTCACCTCCCTTTGCTCTGAACCCCCGCTGCTTCGAACCATGGCCTCTCACCGGACCCTGCCCTCAGCCCCCAGACACGGTACAGCCCGCTGACTGTACAGACACAGAATAGACAGGTTGTGAGGACCCATCTGTATGTTAAGCCAATCAAACAAATCAATGAATGAATCAGTCGATCAATCCATTGATTTCAGTCGATCATAATCATTTGATTCTTGTAATCAAATCTGACAAAGTCTGATAAATTTCTTTTTCTTTTTTTGAGTAGAGTCAAAGTAAGAAAAGGAGCCATGTTTGATTAAAACCTCGTCTCTGTTCTGCCATTTTGTTGATCCCCTTTTTGCCAGGACTCTCGTCGCCTGGTTCACTTAAGAAGCCGGGGAAATTCGATTTCAGCGCCCTGTCCTCCCAGACGAGGTCCCCCCGCATGGCGTTCACCCACCACCCACTGCCAATGCTGGCGGGAGTGAGACCAGGTGAGACCAACCCAGCTCCCGATCCCCCCCTGATCGCCCCAACCCCTTCCTCTCCCCCTCCTCACCATCTCCTCCTACCCACTTCTCACTTTTTCAGTGCCCCCATCCCCCACCCTACCCCTCTGTGGTTTAGAGCTGGGGGCGTTGTCTTTGGGAGATGGGAGTGGCTGGGAAGCTGGCAGGTAACTCTATGGGTCTGTGCCTCGTCCTCTTCTGCCTCCTCCTACCTCGTAGGGTGCAGGTCTTGCCGGTGATGGAGCTTGCAGGGTTTCTGGGTGTGGTGTGTGGCTTCTCTAGTTCTGTCTGGTGGTGGATGGCTGTTAGTTGTACTCTTCTGTAGATTGCCTCTGTCTTCTTAGAGGGATTTGGTGGATATTGCAACCTGTTCTGTCAGATCAGTCAAGATGTTACATGAATAAAACAGCTTCCTCTTACCCATCCACTCCCAGTATTCATTTCAAGACTCCTGGATGGCAAACCAGTCTCAGGACCACAGGTGGAAATGAGTAATGAATAAAGAAGCTATTGTTAGGATTTTTGTTTGTTTGTTTGCTTTGTTTTTTTGGGGGGGGGGTCCAAATTCAGATTTTCTCACGATAAACATGGACAAAATTTCAAATGAATGAGGTAAGTGTACGCACGACTAATCCCTGTGAGCCAAAGGCCAAGGCTTCAGGCTGTTCTAAATACCACGTAACTCTTGGCTCTGCATGATGTCACAGCTTTGGCTGTGAGCAAAGCAACCTCACCTAGTCTTTGTTCGAGCCTCCTGGCAGCCAATCAAGGGGGAAATGAAGGCAGGTCGACTAGGCTATGACCAGGCTCAGCAAAAAAGAAATAAGCATTACTTCAAACTGTAAAAGATGCAAAGCTGCCCTAGTACAGTCCAAGAGCTGTAGAAGTAGAATTGTTGCATTTTTATTTTCTAGCTCTGAAACAAGTTTGACTCGTTGGGCAAAAAGACCTCGATGACTTCATAATGGGCCAACAGGTTATCTCATCCTGGCTGAACGCTTTACATTTTTACCAGAAAGTCAGAATTACTTGAAGAGTGGGTTCTGAAAGACGCTGTTGAGTTATGGGGTCTAGAGCTTCCCTCATTAGTACAAACTAAAAGTCACTATCTCAGCTTCTATTTGTTGGTCTTAAACATTTCCTTTTAATGTCTGACGGTAATGACGCCAACTGCGCAACTGCCATGGTCTCAGATCCCCAAACTCACTGTTGGTTTGTAACAATTTGATAAATTCCCGTTTTTGTTTTGTCTTAAACGGGGTCCTTTTATCAAAATCTGCAGGCTGCAAGGTCATACTGATACTTAGTGGTAACAGTAGTGAATATGTATCATTCCAGACAGGAAGGAAATCAGTCATTCATTCAAATCATTTTTGCTTCATGACCTTTAATTAGTCAACTAGTCACGTTACGGGTTTTTTTCTTGAAATTCCTATTGATTTGCTTCCCTTTGCAGTTTGGGAAGTCCAGGTTGAACACGTAATTCAAACTAGCACGGCCACAAAGTGATGTTTTGAGTCTGAGCTACTTTAAACCCTGCCACTTTATTTACACGTGGAGCTAAAGAGCTTCCAAATATAAATACAGAAATCATAATTTTTTACCAGTACAGATCAAATTAGAGACTTTCTCTTTTTTATGTACTTTTCTAAATTCACAAAGTAAAGGAGCTCACTGGAGATAATTACCCTTGTGCTTGCGCTACATCAAAGGATTTTTTAGTCACTGAGCAGATGTGAGGTTGACCGCCATGTCATTAAACCCTACTCAGCGCTTGTTGACAGAACCTCTTGAGATGTGACTACAGCAAATCCAGTCTCCACACACACATACATGCACTGTTAGTGTTCACACCATCGTGCACACATGTATACAATATCCCATCCTTGCGGTGGCCAGAGGTTCTAAGTTACACACTTTGGGATTTGTTTTTTTTATACAAACTGTGGCAGCGTGCACACTGGGAATGCTGCCATGCTAGTTTGAAAGTGGTTACCACATCATCAGCATTGTTGTTATTCTACGTAAAAGACAAGATCCAAGAGATTTAAAGGATTGAAAGTGGGAATAAGGAGCATGCAGGGCCCAGCTGTTCTTAGCAGCAACGGTGCTAAAGGGTGGCTTTCATGGAGTCTCTCCCTTCAGCCACGTCAGCCATGGTTCCACTGTTTTTTGCAAATTCCCTATATAAAAAAATCTGTGTTTGTATTGAAGGACCATGTGCTAGTTAGCAGATGAACCAAACAAATTATAGTGTATGTAACAGACAGTTTGGATGTACAGTTTCAAAAAGTATTTGAAACACTTAGCTAGCAGGAATGTCTAAAATGCTGGAAGAGCTCAAAATCATTTCTAAATGTTAAAAAATTACACAAAGCTAAATACATGTTTCTGAAATGACAGATAAATTCTTACACAGCTAGCTGAAAGTAACAAAGATTAGTTGGCTGACGTTGTAAAATAGTTAGCTAAAGTAGTGCAATAATGAGTGGAATACCTACAAAAATGTATATCTGTTATCTAAAAGAAATGAATAAATTGTTTCCACCATTAGCTGAAAGTAAAGGAAACGTTTTAAAACAGCTGAGGTTAAGTGATAAATATTAGCCTTCAAGTAGTGACCGTTTGGTTTAAATGTCCAGCTTCTACCACCCTGGATATTAGCATAGCACGGTTAGAAACTAAGCAAACACGGATATTTCAACTGTATAAGAAGGATTATAATGAATTTATTTAGCAATATTTTAATATCTTAACATTCTTAATACCTCTGTGACATGTCAGGTGGTATCAGTGAAGGGCTCGTTGGGCTTTGCCAGTTTAAAGGCAAATATGATGGGAATCAAAAGAAGGTGAAAGTATGAAGGGGCCACCACCACCCCATCCATACTCCCATACCCCCAGCATTTGGCCTTCACCCAGTGTCTAATGGGATTAGTATGCGACTATAGGAGCAGGGCGACTGCTTCACTTGGGAGCAGGCAGCCTGGCATGGAAGCAAGGTGCTGCTGGGCCCTGAAGCATAGGCCCTTGTCTGGGGGGAATGCAGCAGGGTTGGCACCCTTATGAAGTGCACTCACACACAATGTATAAGATGCAAGCACTAAAGAGCATTGGCAGCCCAACGTGGGCAGCTGGGGGGCCTGTATGGGATGGGGTGGGTGTTAAACTGGCACAGCTAAGAGAACAGGCTACTAATACAAAACAAGGAGATTTAGTAATGGATATAAGTCTGACAGGGAGGGCTTTGTGCTCGGTGTGGTAGGGCTCAACCAACTGCTCCCCTTTCGCACCTCAGACATATATTCATCTGTTTGGTGTGAGTTTCACTATTTTCTTTGGTGAAAAACAGAATGTTTTTTGTTTCTGTAAGCTTATTAGCCACAGAATACAGTTATATTTTGCATCTCCGCACCTGTCGTGCACATACACAGATATAAAGCTCACGAGCCATTTAGCAGAAAAAATATTAACTCAGATTTAGAGAGTATTTACAGATTAATTCTGTCTTAGAAACAAAATGTGTCAGATAAAAAAGGCTTTAGTATGTAAATGCCAAAATGCATCAACGCCAGTGAATCACACCCTCAAAAACAGCACACAGGAGCGCAGGCATTAAGACAGGCTAATATAAGACACTCCTCAATGATCTCTTTGTGTTTTTTAACAGGCTTTTTGGATCTGATTTCAAAATGCAGCGCTTTTATCTGCTGAATTTGTGCCCATTTAGAAGTGTGTGCAGTCTGAACGGCGTTGCCCTAAATTGTTACATTGTCTCAGTGAGTGTTCAGATGTGAATATGTGTGTGTAAAAATCTCTTTCCGAAAAGTTCATTGTGTTCATCTGGATGCAGCGTTTCATATAAATTTCTTCAATAAAGCTGTAAGGGTTTACTGGAGGAGTCATAAAAAATAAGCAATGCATACAATACCTATTAACTCGAAATTAGCTTTTCCTAGAAAAACCGAGTTCCTTTCATCTTAAAACCAGATTTAAGTTTTATTGTTTCCAGTTGCGATGTGATATTCTTGCTATCATTTGGTGGTTGCTCAGTTCATCTCTCCCATCTGTAAGAATGTTTAGAAACTCAGCGGTTCGTGTCCCGCTATTCCTCTGCTCGTGTTTCCTCTAATACCAAACGTCTGTGTTTACAGGGAGCCCCCGTGCTTCAGCCTCGGCCCTGCACTTCCCATCTCCCTCCATCATCCAGCAGTCTAGCCCCTACTTCACCCACCCAACCATCCGCTATCACCACCACCCTGGACAGGATCCCCTGAAGGAATTTGTGCAGTTTGTCTGTGCCGATGGCTCAGGGCAGGCCGCTGGGCAGGTAAGACCCGCCACCAATGAAAGTAAACATGACTTATGTAAATTTGACAAGCTGAACGCGTTCTGTACTGTGCAGGAGACACGGCATGAGATTGATTGACAATGGTCTGCAGCCAATCAGGATGCAGGACACAATGCGCTGTAAAAAAAAAAAAAAAAAAGAATGCAAAATTGCACACAAAAAAATCCGTGAAACAGCGAGACCGCGAAAGCCGAAGCGCGTTATAGCGAGGGACCACCGTATGTTAGTGAAACAGTGCAGCATACGGAAGCTGTGTGCATAATGAAATCTGTGTTTGTGGCTCGTCTTTCTCAGTTAATTATAACGTAACATGATGTCAGGTTCACCAAATGAGAGGTATGCACATTATCCCTGAGGTTCTGTTGGTTTTTGCTTTTTTTCTCGGATCATGTGACTGACAGATGTGATACATATTCAAGAATAGTGCTTGTTTTAGTTTTAATCCTTCATCTGTCATTTTGGTGCTTGGAGTTAACTAGTTTAATAGATTTATAGGTGAGAATTTGAGCAGCTTGAATAGACGTATACAAATCTCTTTCTTTTTGTCTTAATTTGGAAATTTTGTTGTAGTTGCACATCTTGATCATACCTCATTGGAATCTAATGACATATTCAAAAGTCTAAAAGCTAGTTCAACTGTAACTATGGTCCTAAATTTGAAATCATGAATGAACCATTATACTATTACTTTGAATAAACTAGGAATGGCAGAGAGCTTCTTTGACGATGTGTCCACCTACATTATAGGGAAATATACCCACGGCGACACAAATACAGCACACGTCACATTCGTTTACTCAGCTGGTCTACAAATCTTTGTACTGTCTTGTCGATGTCATTTTGCCGTTTCCTCTTTCAGACCCTGACGTTCCCCCTCCTCCTCTTTTTATTTCTTTCTTCTGCTCCACCCAACCCCTCAGAAATTATAACCATCAGCACGAGAATGAATCAGTCACGGCACACTTCAAGTCAAGCATCCCCGCCCTGTGTTGTGTCATCGTGTTTCTGTTTTCATTCTTAGCCGTTCTGATTTTAGTTGAAGTTTTGGTTGTTTGGTGCTGCTGTTGTTGGTGGTGTTGTGCTTGTGTAGAAGAGTATCCTTCCATGGTTTTGATTTCTTGCCATCTTCTGGACGAACCCAGTCAAACAGTTTGCTCACTTCCCTCCTCCACTCCTCCTCCACCCGACACGGACCACCCCTGTGGAACCTCTCACCTTTAGCTCCAACTCCTACTCCTTTCAAACCCTGTGGTGATTATTATTTTTCACACCTTCATGAAAGATGCCGTCCACATACATCATTCCTTTGGTTGTTGTTTCCCACCCTCCTCCTCTTCCTCCTTCCACCATCGCTCCCCCCCTCCCACTCCTCCTCCCGCCGTCATGGATATTTTTTTGGACCTGGCCTCCCAAGCTGCGTCCTGTTTTCATTCCGTGTCTGCGGATTGTCGCATGTCGCCCTCCTGACCCTATTTGTGTTGTCTGCAGCCAAACGGGAGCGGCCAGAGCAAAATGCCAGGCTCCTTCTTGCTGCCTCCACCTCCCCCAGTGGCCCGCCCAGTGCCCCTTCCCATGCCCGACTCTAAACCCAACAGCACGCCCCCTGACGGCGGACTCTCCTCGCCCGCATCTCCGTGTAAGTGACCCCGCAGAGACCGTTCTCAAAACCAAACCAACACCAAAAAAAAGAAATATAAAAAAACAAATCAGAAAATCCCAACCCTCTCCAGGCAAAGGACCTTTGTCAGTGTTCTTCCTCCAACTTCGCCCCATCATTGTGTATCCAGCATCGCATCTCCCTAGCCCCGTGGAAGGCAATAACAGCAAGCACAGAATATACTGTGGAGCACAATAGAGTAGATCAAGGCCATCAAAGGTTTGGCTCAAAGTAGTCTTCATTATGGACTTGGGTGGCATTCATCAGGGTTCTGTATTAGGTCCCATGAGTTTCAGGAGCTCTACATGTTGAACCCATTTTGCGTGGCCTGGTGTGAGAAAGCTACATCACCGCTCCACTTCTTCTACTTCTAAATCCTCTTTTCTTCCTTCTCTGGGCACATCGCTAAACCTCGTAAGAAGATTTTTATTTTTAACTTATTGTTGCTTATGAAAGGGCACAAATTTAGGGCAGTTAATTTATATGGACTCCAAGAACATTCCAGTAGAGATTGGGACACCTTATGGAATAACTTACTGGTACCTCTTTTGCTTTAGCTTCTTTTGTTGCATGGTAGTTGTTAGAGAGCAAGAACAGGGTGTGCATTTAAATTTTTGTCAGTCATACAGTACATTCTCTCACCTGTGGTAGGAGGGGCACTGGATGGAGCACTTTTTTTGTTTGTTTTTAGCTCTCCTTCAAATATAGTGTTTTTGTTTTACCCCCAGTCAGCGTCTCAAAGTCTTCTATGTCTTATCTATGTTATTCCAATTCTTAGAAACACATGGATGTATATCTATCTTCCTTCCTGTCTCTCATTCTTGTCCTCCCTTTCCTCCACTCAAACAGACACACGTATGCACAAGTCTACACACTACATCTCTGAATGCCTCAGTGAGATTCAGATTCTGGAGTCCGTAGGGTACCTCAAACTGCCCTAAATTTGTCAGAGACGTTGATGCCACTGGGTTTTAAATGTCCCTGACTCCTCAGTGTCAGAATTTCAGTGTGCATAATCGCTTCCAACGAAGTTTATCAAGTATCCTTAATCACCCGGGGAGATCTGAGTTTGCATGCCAGATTTCCATGGGGTCTTAATGACCTCAATGATGTATAGCTGTACTTTCGGTA
Organism: Aulonocara stuartgranti; assembly: GCF_965226115.1. Classification (NCBI taxonomy): domain Eukaryota; kingdom Metazoa; phylum Chordata; class Actinopteri; order Cichliformes; family Cichlidae; genus Aulonocara; species Aulonocara stuartgranti. Next base: position 34,560,392 of record NC_138942.1, read on the forward strand.
GAAGCAAGCGCCTGTTTCCTAAAATCTATTAGGTTTAATATATGCCATTTCATGTTGAAGCAATGACCATTTACAATGATTTGCTTTTTTGCCAAAGTTAGAAGAAGAAAAAGTTTAAAACATTTAAATCGCTCAATCACATGAAGGTAACGTCAGTTTGCTTAATTTAGAATCTCGGTTTTCAACAGGTATGGCTATGTTTTGTTTTTGTTTAGTTTTTTTGGCTCCAGTGGTTTTGCTAACTTTGGATTGTGCTAGCTATTTAGTCAAGTATCAACCTGCAGAGATAAAACAAACAAACAAACAAACGCATAATAAAGTCAACACTAAAATGCCAGAAAACAACTGACTCCAAAAACAAGCTAAACCCATAGATGTCCATGTTCCTTAGTCTTGAAAAAAATGGGTCCTGTCTTTATTTTATAATTATTAAATGAAGAGTGAATTGTACTCTTTTTAAAAGTCATTAAGAATTAAACAGATAGAGAGAAATTGTAATATTAATGGGTGCCGCTTGCTAGCCAAGGCGTTCTTGCTAGCGTTACCTGATAAGCTAGCACTCTATGCTCAGCCGTGTGTAGTCACTTGTTTCTAAAAGAAAAACAACAACAACAACATGGGAGCAGACAAAAAGATATTGTTGGAGCTTTAAAAGAGTGCTTTACAACCCAATAAGTGGTGTCACCGTGGCTACATTCATCACATTTTATCCAGCCTATGGTCAGTTTTAATGCTATGCTAAGCTAAACAAGCAGGTAGCTACATTCGGTTTAGCTTACAGTCATGAAAGTAGAACACCTTTCTTCACTGTACTTTCATAAAATGAGTGTACACATTTACTTCGCAGAATTTGCACCTTTCCAGTTAAGACTCCATGAGAGGTTGCAGTGCTAGCTGTTTAGTTGACACTGATGATTTTCTGTCCTCCTTCTGTTTCCGTAGCATACTCCACGCCAGGCGCCACAGCTCCCAACAGGTTTGTCGGCATCGGATCACGGGACAACAACTTTCTGAACATCCCGCAGCAGACACAGGTAGGAGTTGGGTGATATACTGGCAGTTTTTCTCGCTTTGTAGGAGAGTGAGGAGGAAACTCAGCTGTTTTCGCTGCAATTACTGGTCAAACTCTGGAAACTTATTAACTGCGTGGATGTACGCCAAAATATTTCTTATTCCCTCACTGCCTGAAACCTGCTGCACGGTTTCCTCCACCTCTTCTCTCGCACCATCCCACAGCTTGCCATCAATGTGTGCATTTGTACATCTGTATTTTACAGTACGTGTGTGGTTTACCATATGTGCTCAACTGTTTATTTGGCACACATGGAGCCTACCCTTCAGGCTCCTTTACTCACAGCTTTTTTTTTCTCTACTTGCTTCCTTTCCTTTCCCTCCTCTTGCCCCCCCCTTTTTTTCCTACTTCTCTTTCTCCGTCCTTTTAGCTTTACCACACTTTGCTCACTCTCTGCCTTTTACTTTCTCCTTCTCTCACCTTCTTTCTTCCTCCCCTTCACCACCCTGCACCTCATTCATGTGCCTCCTCCATTACCACCAGTACTTTTCTCATTAATGTCCAACCACACCCGCCTGGAGCCAGCTCAGCTCCACTCGTCGACACATGGAAACCATCTGAAACTGCTTTGCTGATCTCCTCCCTTGTTTCTCTGCCCTCTGTTCTCTCTCTTTTCTCCCTTTCCATTTCTGCCCCTCCGCTCATTATACTCTGCTCTTTACCCTTCATTGCTTCACTGTTCATCTCTTTTTGTTCCATCACTTCATAAACGTTTTCTTTGCTGATGAAATGTTTATGTTGCTTAACTCTAAGTTGTTTCTATTTTCTTGGAAGTTGAACTTTGCACACATCATGTGGCCAAACTGTGTGGACACGCGAACATCACATACAAACTGTATTTAATTGTTAAACATCAGGTTCAAGATCCGTGGTTATTAATCTGCTCCTCTAACTGCCTCTGCTCTTTAACCACAAGGCCATTATTGTGAGTTAAAGCACTGAATTCAGGCAATAAAGACTTGCAGTCAGAGTTCCCCTTAACGCCAAGTGAAGTTAATTCACATTAAAACTATTTCTTCATGGATCTGGCTCTGTGTGTAGCAAAATATCGGATTCCCCAAACTGTTGCCAACACATTGTTGTCAAAAATATTACTTACCGCTATGTCTTTGGTTTCATTAGGCCTAAACCATAAAAACATTAAAAAAATATAGCACCAAGAACACAGATGTATTTGGACAGAGGTAACCAAAAACTTCTGGCTGTGTGTCTCATAGAAAAGTTGAGATGTTCTGTACCGACTAGGACAAATTGTCTGAAATATGGTTTTACTTTTCAATGCGTAGCTAAAACACACACGGCACCAACTGTTTACACGTGTCTCTGCAGTGACATGAAAAGATTAATGGTCCACTTTAAAACTAAAAGATCAATCACAAAACAAAGATCCTCTCAAAAACGAGCCTGTGGCGGCTCAGGACCAGCGCTGGGCTTTGTCCTCCCTCTAGTGGCAAACGTTGGGTGCTACATCCAGGCGAGACGAGAAACTAGATACCAGCAGGGCAAGGCGAGAGGGGAAATGGAGGGAACAGAGCAACAGAGAGTTTCGGCCCCTATAGAAGTCACGTCCTGGCCGTCTCGTTACCCCCGGCAACCAGACATGATGTCATAGCCAGTTGATCTTGAATTTGAGAAGGGGTTGCTCGAGAGGGGGGCAGGAAAGAAAAGAGGGTGGTCACTGTCTGCTGCCAAGGATTTAGTGGGAGTGTTCACGGGAGATAGATGGATTGTGTGTGTCTGTAAGCACATACACAGAGGGACAGAGTAACTAAGAAGGGAGAAGTTACAATGCCCAAGGCCTGCTGGGACCGTGCCCAAGGGGAGTAGGGTAGCTGAGAAGGGCAGGAGGCAGGAGGGAGGCAGGGGGGTATTCATGCGACCTGTTAGAGTCAAACAAAACAAAAGGCTGCTTCCCTGGAGGCGCAGAGTAGTTTCCAAGGCTTGACTTCTAGAATGTTGGTGCACCAGCCCACAGTGCCAGATCCTGGAGGCCAAGCAGGGCAGCCAACAACAGTGGCGGTGACCCATTTCTGCTCCTTGCTCATGCTGAGGAGAAGAAAACTCAACGTGAAGAAGGCGCAAGTGACACAGAGCGCCAGACTGCTATCTCCCTGCTGCTGCTTGGCTATTAGGAGCTATTAACTACTCAGCCAAATTCAAGACATACTGTACTTCTCTCCAGAAATGAACAGACTCGATGGTAATAAGCTGGGCTAGAGGCCCAGATGACAATTCTGTCATTCACTGTATTTAAAAACTAGAGGAACCCCCTGAAGCCAAAAGCCAACACGGTGTGCAGACATTTTCAGAAACCATTTGTGGTGCAGTTGCTCTTTGGATGGGCATTCGTTATACAGCTGGTGACAGGTGTGGCTACAGGCATTGTTTTCAGGTTGATCATCCATGCTCCGAGGTGAAGGTCACAGCAACCTCATGTGAGAAAACACCTTTAATTTGGCAGGAATGTTCACTTACACTAAAGGATGAACTGATTTGGATTTGGTGCAAATTCTTGTGTATTTACTCAGATTATGACAAACTTTCACACCAGTGTGTTAGAATAAAAGATGATAGCATTTCATAACAAACAGGTTAAAGGATATCATCATATTTTTCTTCAAACACATTTATGGGCATTATCCGGTTGTTCAGTGATGACGTGACGAATCCTACTTCCGGGCCTAAAGTAGTCTGTGTTTAATATGGCTTTTGTGTTGTTAACATGTTTAATGTTATGTATTTTCTTCTATTTAATCTCAAAAAGCTCCTAAAACAGTCAGTGATCCCTGTTGACCTCCCTCGGCTTTTATTACCGCTAATCATTTATTTAAGCTCAGTTTTTAAAACCTTAGGATGTAACTACAGCCCAGCCCATGCAGCAGTATATGAATGACTAACCTCGTATTGTGGATGGATTATCTCAGTTGTTCTCCTGGCTGAAGTTTGGTCCTTTTACAGCATCCTGCCATGCAATTACATTTGTTCCTGACCACCGAGAACACTCACGTTAACTTTTATCGAGTGGAAAAAAAGTTAGCTTGTTTATATTATGCTAACATAGTTGTGTCGCTAGCGGTCACGTAGCACATCATTATATAGCAGCTAGCCCAACTTCAGTAACCCTACAAACGTCACTGCTGTTTAGTTTTCTGTCTTCATTTATGTTGGAAGTGATAGCAGAGCTGTACGTTATAATTTGTTTCCAAAACCCCGCAGTCAGGACATGCTATATTGTATTTAGATAGAAGCTAGCGAGCTAACTCCCTGCTAACTTCTAACTCCGTTAAATGTCATAAATTTCGTTTTCATGGATGTTAAACTCAATTGTTACACCTGGTAGAGCAGAACGCTGATCATTTTATTAAAGATGAAAGACTTTAGACAGTTTTTCAACTCTCAGTAATGCCATAGTGATCGTTTGATATATGGACCTGCAGCGGAGTTTAGGCCCAGACACGGCTAGTGACGTCAGACTGAACAATCGGATTGATGCCATAACGGAGAAACAGAGAGAAGATTGTGGTGATGTTTAACATTTGGTAGGAGGCTGAAATGACTGCACTAACCTTTGGTGGCCAAGAGTCAGACACGCAGGTAAACTGCAGCTTCACTGGTTGGTGGAAGCTGCAAAGTAGTAATCCCAGTTTATTTTGAACAAACACAGTGGGTCACATTTTGTGCACATAAAGTTTATTTAAGCTGTTTACTATTTTTGTTAGTAACATAATCTCATCCCGTCTTTCCCTCTCTTTTCTTTTTCAGTCTTGGTTCCTCTGACAAGATCTGTGTGCAAACCAGCAACTAGAATTCTTTCTTTGCAATCAGAAATAGAAAAACAACAACAAAAAACACAAAAAGAACCAGAGAAACAACCCGCAGGATAATAATTGTCCTCCAACCCACCCACCGACTGGCCCTGACAGTATGTCTCACCTGATACAAAATGTAACCAGGCAACGCAGGAAATTACAGCAGCATGACGCTTTTAGTGGAACTCTGGACTTACTTACACACAGTCAGAGGCAGGACCCGTTTCAAGCAAAGATGGATACGTTGAAAGACGAATAGATGGACAAGAGGATGCCGGGATGACAGGGAGAAGGGGGGGTAAGGGGACGGCAGCAGCAAGGAGGCATCTCTCCTCAAACCACCGAACCAGCACAGCAGCGCAGGAGGAACCTGAGGATGAAAACCGTCGGCTTCTCCTACTTTATAAAGACGCATTGTGTAACAAATGGCTTAGAAAAATCAGTTGTCTAGCAAATACAAATTCAAGTCACAGTCTAATCAAAGCAATTCGGTTTCCAGGGAAAGCTGCAGTCCACGCTCCTGTGATGTCTGTCATCACTCAAAACAAAATCCAAATGACCAATGTTTCTATCCTTCTGAATGACCTAAAATAGCCCCTTTCACCCTACTACTAACTAGTGACCATGCCAAAACTTGATTAAGGGTTGCACTACAAGCTGAATCAATTAACACTAATCTTAAAGATGTGCACTATTTACCTACAAGGCATGGGAGGTAAACCAGACTTGCCTATTTTAAAAGTTTTAAAGAGGAAACAAACCTGAGGTACAAGAAGCCTTCACAAGTCCTCAGCCCCCATCTTTCAGTTCGACAGATCATTGGCCTCCACTCACTCTCATGTCTCCCCACATTCAGAACAATCACTCAGTCTGTGCCATGACCACAGCATGTATGAAAACACACACACACACACACACACACACACGTGCCCAGTCTCACATTTAGGTTGTAGTATTTATAGGTGGTGGTGTTGTGTTATTTCATTCTTATTTTTTTAAGCCCAGTGAAGTCTTTCTACCTTAATTAGATATCCAAACATTGTGCGCGCACACACACACACACACACACACACACTGAAAATCGCAGTGTGACTATATAATTACTGACAGCTTCACAGCTACAGGCAGCAGCTATTGGTTCCCAATTTGCCCTTATGTAATGTAGATGAATGATTTTATTATCTCTCGTGTGTTCTCTTATTTGAATTTATTCCTCTTTTGGATTTGTACTATTTTATAATTGTTTTGTATTTGAATGACAGCACCTTAAAGAGAAACACAGTCAGAAGCGGTATGTTGAAGCAGTGGAGACAGGGTGGTTAGCTTACCCAGATCAAGTAGCGCTTGCAAAAACATTTGGGAAATATGCTTATTTGCTTCTTTTTCCAGGGAGTTGAGATGAGTTGATTGATACCGCTACAGCTGGTTGGCTTAGCTGAGGTTAGCTGGCTTGGTTCTGTCCAAAGTTAATAAAACCACCAAACCTGCACCCCCAGTGACCGTTTTGATTATATGATGATTTTATATCGACGTATCCGTGCAGAATATGAGCAGTTTTAAGAGGGTTTAGACCCGAAACCCGTTTGGTCATTTTTTTAGGAATGTTGAAATCAACTCTGCGACGGTTTAGACGGCAGCTCAGGCGTTTTGTAGCTTTGCAATGCAGTGTCCTGTGAAAACACCGTTACTGTGAGAATCCTAGAAAGAACAAAGCATTTGAAAGTAATCCACTAGGTAACTAGTGTTGATTGTATATGTTAAGTCGAGCTTTTTGGCAGTTGGACATCATAAGCTAACTGTGGCTTTGACTTAAAACCCAGGAACACAGGGCAGCCACATGCAAAAGCATGACTGCTTCACTAGAAATTCAGAGTTTATATCAATGAAGACGTCAGTTTAGCGATTGAGACCATGAATTCATTACAAAAGTACTTCTTGAGGTCAGAAAGTGATACGGAGGATCGTTTCCTCATAGACTTGGATACAATCAGATTTTGCAAACAGGAGTCGCCCCCTGCTGGCCATTAGAAAAAGCCCAGGTTTTCAGCACTTCCGCTCTAGCCTCACTTTCCACCAGAGGTGGAGCGTATATTTCCTTAGTTGACACTTCACTTTGCTTTTATCCTGATTCTAGTACATTGGAACTACCCTGACTAATTCAATTTTATTTAATTTTATTTATATAACGCCAAATCGCAATGCCAATTGCCTCAAGGTGCTGAATATTTTAAGGCAAAGACCCTGCAATGATACAGAGAAAACCCCAGTAATCGCATGACCCCTGTGAGCAAGTGCTTGGTGACACTGGCAAGGAAGAACTCCCCTTTAACAGGAAGAAACCTCCAGCAGAACCAGGAAACCTCGGCGACTGTTTGGGGTGAAGGCAGTAAGATTCACACGAATGCGGGGACCCTCGTTACCTTTGAACAGAGCCACCTAGCTGCTTCATGTGAAGGTGACCCATCGAACAAGCATATTTTCCAGATGAACGTCTCCTGTAGAACAACACGATGCAGGGTTTTGACAATCACAGGAAGCTTATTTTTCTGGGAGATCGCCTGCTCGGCCATAACGGTCAGGGGAAGAAGACAAAATAGTCGCGCCTACTATTTGGATCCAGGTACAGCTAGTGGCTGCTGGTGGGGATGTACGAGTGATAGAAAACAGATCTGAGGAGGGAAGGTTGCTGAAGATGGGACCCAGAGTTAAGGAGAGAGTAGCTCTTCTTTCTGTCTCCCTAAAGTTTACCCTGTTGTTTACACTCCCAGACGAGCCGCTGCTCCAAGAGCAGAGGGGGCCACACTGCGGAGCAAAATGAATATGTGACATATCTGGCTGTTTTTGGAGAGGGGACGAGAGCCGAGGCTTAGCAGTAGGACGGATCACGGGTGTGCCCGTTTAAACGCCGGTGCACAGGATCACGTAAAGGCTGCTTGGTAGTGTTGGATATAGCATTCCCACAACACACACTTACACGCACACACACGCACCAGCACTCCCACTGAGCTACGGTGAATGGAAGAGCCCTTATAGATCAAAAAACTGCACTAATACAATCATGCCAGCCAACCTTATCAGACTTTTTTTTGTAATGGTTACAATAGATCGACCACCACTTAGTATTGCAAATCAGTGGATGTATTACTGGGATGGAATCACACTTGTAGAGCACAGATCGCCACTTCTTTAAAAAAAAACTCCACACAGACTTACGAAGACCACTCACTACTAACACGTCCCCCGTGCCCGACTCAATTCAAAGGGAAGTCTTAAAGATAGACAATCTGAGGAGGCCTTTATGCTTTCAATCATTATCTAGAACTATATAAAGAATCAGCCCACAAATTTAGCCCTACTAAAAAGCTAATCACCCATCCAACCTCACAAAATAACTGGACTGCCTGGCCACGTTCTTCACTGCAGGGAAAAGCGCGACATAGCTGGCCAATCGATGGCGATCATCTCATCAGCTTCGTAGAGAGATCTAGCTCCGCTGAGTAAGACATTAACGACGGCTAAAGGTGATTTCTTTTCTAATCTATGGAAGTGCCTCTGTATTCCCATTATGCAATTTGTCAAACATGAATTCAGGTTCTTTTTCTCACATATAAGCTATAGTGAATGGTGGAAAAAACATTTATGTCAGTAGGGGGAGAAAAAAACACGTTGACAGCTCACTAGATAATCACAAGCATCTTTATATATAATACACATATATATTTATAGATATATACTTTTTTTATTTGCAAGATAAGCTCTGTGGCAGTCTAGTTATTTTTTGAAGCATGGCGTACATCGCACAGTCATAGGATGCATCTCAGAAAAAAACCACACACACAGAAAAAGCTGATTTGAGCTAAAGTACCAGTTTGTAAACCCGCTCGCACCCGCGTTACAGGACATAAAGCTAAAGGACGGCAAACGCAACAGTAGATACATAGACAACAAGTGATGATGACGTAGTTGAGGTTAAAAGATAAAGCAGATTAGGTTTTGTTGTTTTCTTTCGTGTCTTGATGGGAAGTATTGTTCTTGAAACTAAATGATGTATGTTGATTGAGCCATGTGCAATGCCTTGGTAGAGGAATTGTGTTTGTTTGTTAGCGATTGTTTGAGGGTGTCACACAGAAAGAGGGAAACCCTCTTCTTTTTTCTTTGTTTTATCTTTTTTGGGGGGGAGGGGCTTTTGTTTGTTTTAAAGTCCACCTGCTCCGGGACTCTAAATATGAGAGCAGCGAGAAAAAAAATCCCAGTCTTTGTAAGTAAGTTTGGGGAAATTATTTTACATTTTTTTGTTCATTTTTAAAAACTTCATTTCTATTCATTTGTTTTCAAAAACCATGGGAGGGCTGAAGGAACAATTTTGCAACTCGTAAAATATATATCACTATGACAACTGGTGCTTTCGTAAAAGAATAAAGTACATTCAGTCTCTATTATACATAAATAATAATAAACAAGAACTAAGTGTTATCATAAAAAGCAAATTTTAGGAAAGTGTGCGTTATTCTATTTCTCTTTTTGTATTTACCGAGGGAGGGGGGCGGGGGGGTGAGAGGTTCATTGTAGGACAAAAGGCATTTTTCCTCCCCGAACTTTATCGCCACTGCAGGACAAACAAACAGGGAAAAAATGAAAATCACGTCAGATCTTGTTTCTTTTCTTTCTTTTCTTCTCCATCATGTTATGTCCAACACATCTAGCGTGGGACAAAGACAAGATCTTCCCCATTTTTGGGAGATGCACAAGTACGGATTCCCCAGTCCAAACCACCGATGATGACGTCCATAGAAATTAAAGAAAATGTTTCTTTTATTTTGGTTTTTTAATGTAAATGTCTACTTGTTTAAACAAGAAAGAAAGAAAGAAAGAAAGAAAGAAAGAGGGAATCAGCGGCCTCTGTCTGGCTGGGGGGGGGGGGGTGCTGTCATCAATTTACCAACAATGTGAACCCTACCCCCCTATCCCAACCCTCCACACACACATGCACACACACACACACACACACCACCATCCTCCCCCAATCCCCTTCCCCGCTGTAAATGATTATAAATATTTGTTTGGTGATGTAGTGCTATAGACTCAGAGCATCTTTAAAGGTTGTCCCTAAAAAGTGCCTTTTGTTCACAGATTCCATCTTGTAATCCTGAGTGCCCATCTCAAAAAAAGTCCCCTCCTTCATGCTTCTTCTGTATCTTTCTCTTCCTATTCTTCAGAGCTTTTTCAAGCAGTATACATAGTACTAAAGGAAATTGGTGTGATTTAGTTCCTCTTTTTATTGTTGAATTATTAAGAAAAGACGTAAAAAAAAAAAGACAAAACCTAAAAACAAAAAAAAAAGAATATTTTCTGTCTTGCTTCTCTTCCTCTGTATCTTGTCGTCTGTCTAACTTGGACACTGGAGTAGTCTGTAGCCGCGTACCCTTCTCCCACTTCCTTCCTTTTCTCCCTTTTCTCTGAACGGCGGGGTTAAAAAAAAAGAAGAAGAATACGCAAAGGTTTTTTTCTTTTGTTGTCTGAGCAGAATGCAGTTAGCTCACATGTTATTCTTGTCTGTACGCTTCACATTGTATTACCATACCCATCTTCTTCAGCTTCTCCATTCAAACAGCTAATGTAAGTGAACAAGTTACACCACAGGGCTCTGGGCTGTGCTGAGGACAAGGGCACAGGATGAGAAAAAGAAAGAAAGGTGGAGGGATAAAAGCACGAGGAATGTGATACTGGGCTTTAGGCGAGGGTGGTGACCAGCAGGACTGCTAGCGCAGGCAGGTTTGTTCGTTTGCAGGTTTCCTTGTTTCTGTTTTGTAATTGAATTTGAAATTTTTTTATTATTTCGTCTTGATGGACGATGCATCGTGACCTGGTTATGCATCTGGAGAACGAGTGAATGAGAATAGCTCTTGTAAAGAGAAGAAAAAACCATGAAAAATGACTCAAAGCACCTTAAAAACAGAGCGGTGCCACAGCACAGAGACTGAGATTCAGCACAATCCTTACAAAATGTGACTTATCGATCCATCACTATCCACCATGCGGTTCCAAATCCTGTAAACATTAGATGTAAGCACCGTGAGGCTCCACCAGCAAAATCGAGGAAGAAAAAAAAAGTATATGCAACGTTTAGATGTCTTTTTTTTGCATTAAGCGAATGAAGCCAGCAGCAGTATTATCAGTGAAGCCTTGACGAGTGAAAGCGCCATAGCTGAGAAGCCATATCAGAGACAAACAGGTCACACAGCAGAGCGAGTGCGCGTGTGTGTGTGTGCGTGAGCGTGTGCGTGAGCGTGTGCGCGCTTTAGTCGAGAGGCAGGCGTCTGCAGTATCCGACGCCTGCACCGTTCAAGAGCCCAGTCGGACCCTGTGGCCCAACCGTCAGCATGTTTCACTTTTACGTTTTCCTCGCTCAGTTTCTATCACTGTTTTAAGGATGCTGTTTAGCGATTTAGTGACTGAGCTCCCAAGCTAGACTAACCCCGCCACACCCTGAACCCCGCCCACCACAAGTGCCCCTCCCCCTCCTTCCCCTCTGTCAGAGCCGTCCCATCCTCAGACACACCTCCCAGAGCCCATGGTGAAATGCATGTGTTAATTACAGTTTCTTTTCCATAATAATAATAAAAAAACAGTTGATTGAATAAAAGGATGTTCTTGACTGTATCCTGCCTGTGTCGCCTGTCTTTGTTACCGTGTCCTCGTCAGCGCTGCAAGAGGAGAAGCACTCTGGACAGAAACGCTGTAACTGCCTGCTGGGACTGATGAGCTGAGGGAAGCCACACATGCATCTACTAGGAGGCCGAGGGGTAGGCAGGTTTTTGGAAACCAGATGTGACCAGATGTGATGCTGGGTAACAAATTCCTACTGTAGTATGAATTGGGTAACAACCAAAATTCACAGAGCTGTTCTAGGACTGAGCCCATGAACTCAACAGGAAGATGTTTGCAGAGGTCGGAGACGTTTTCCAAACATTTTGTAAGAGTCGGGTCAGATTTACTAACACGCTGTTCCAGCTCGAACTGGGCTTCAATTTAAAATACAAATACTGATTTAATTGATGTGTTACTACTAGAGATGGCATGATACCACTTTGTTAACGTCCAATACCGATCTCATAAATTTGTATAGCTGCCGATACCGATATGAATCTGATATAGTCTATGTTTATAATCAATAAAAAGATGTTTAGTATCTTGATGGATTTCGTATAAGTTCATCCTAAAATTTTAAAAGACAAAACACTAAAGCTATTCTATTCTATACACTGCACCCAAAATATTTCAGTTCAGCTATACTGATCTTGTTATTTAAACTCTTAGCAGAACTTTAAGTGTTTAAAGTAATATTCAAAAAATAATTTAAAATTTTATACAGGTTTCAAAAAGTCTTTGGCTCTGAAAAAAAGAAGTTGCAATATCAGCACAAAATAATGTTTATATTCGACAACTTGGAAAAAAAGCAGGTTGTAGAATGGACCCTTTTATACATAAATAGACATCCAGAGTGGAAAGCAGTGCAAATATGTGCAAACACAGCTTCTCACGACGCTCCTCTTTTAGCAAGATGAGTGCCAGTGTAAGCTGTTTCTATCACATTTAACCTGAGACAGAATTTTGTGTAATTTCTATACAAACTTAACACAAGTATGAAAAAAGTGTTTGTTTTGTTTGTGAAGACGTGAAAAAGTGTTGTTACATTACCATTCAGTTTGAGGGTTACAACAGAAAATGATGTATTTATCGTTCTCACGCAGACGGGATTATTTTACCAAACCAAGGAGATTTGGCCTGATAATTATTTTTATCCTCCTGTAACTTTATTGTATAAAGAGCTAAAACCTCCAAGGTTTCAGGAGTAGTTCGTCGTTATAAGAAGTGTTTGTCAACTAAAAATCAAGAATGTGGGAGTCTGTCTGTGATTCGGAAAGCCCAGCGTGTGGTCCCGACGCAGGGAAACACATTCTGTCTGCGATGCCTACCTTGGCAGCACATAGCGAGGCTCCAGATGCTTTCAGTGTGAACTCCAGACCCCCGACAGGTCTCGCACACAACTACCACGTGACGCATACTGCTCCGACGTGCTAAGGTCACTACCTGGGTTACGCCAAGTTTTGTGAGGTGCTTTTGTGATATTTAATGGATCGGATTACTTTTTTTTCTCCCCTATATCAGATCAGCATATCGGATCGGTCCATCTCTTGTTACTACCACCTAATTCTTTGATACTGCCACTACTTTTAAATACAGGTATATAGCCACAGTCTGTGGCACCATCAGATGGATACACTACATCACAGAGGTTCTCAGTTGGATTTAGGTCTGGGGACCTATGAGCACAGGTCCCAGTAAAGGCTGTTGGGCCCTTGGGCCACCCGCAGGCAGTATGTTTCTGACACTCTGACCACAAACATAACAGAACATTACATTACAGAGGAACCCACCCGAGGGATTGATCAAGTTTTATCTAATCCATCTAATCTAACATGCACGAGTATCCTGTTGGAGGTGATACTGTAGAGCTCTGGCAGTGCTCCTGTACTTCCCCGCATAAAGGAGCAGATACCGGTCCTGCAGCTGAGCTGATGATCTTCTACTATGATCTCCTGTCCAGCTCTTCTTAAGTAACACCCTGTCTCCTGGTGTCCTCCCCACACTCTCACAACTGGGAGAAACTGCAGACCTGGTTGCCATAGGCTTACCTTGGAGGAGCTGAACGTTCAGCAGAGGACTGTAGAAGTTTAGCCAAAAAACCAAACAAAACTAGAGCAAAATCAGTGAGGAGGGGTCAAAAGAGCGCCAATGGTTTGTGTTCAGAACCAGCAAAAGCATTCCCTTCATGGGCGTGTGCACCTGGTGTCACTTTCATTTACACCAAAGGAGGTGAAATGAAATGGTTTCTGATTTCTAACTGGGGAGATTGGTGTCCTTGACACTTAACTGACTGTATTTTGTACTGTGATGACCGAGAGTTGCCTTTATTTTCTGAGCAGTTGACTGAGTATAATGCCACACTTGAGGAACACCGTAAAATCACATAGAACTGAAGAAATCTGGACATAAAGACGACCCATCATACTACTTGGTCTGATGCTTCAGCACTTATGTGAGTATTCATTAATAAATGAATATTTACAGTTTTGGTCAACGTTAAATGTGAGTGACTCAAAACAGGTGAACGAAAACTTCCACCTAACGATGCACTACTATGGCAAGTCCTGCATCGAGAGGCGATAAAGAAGTGTTGATAAATGAGCCGTTAACTATCAAGATGTTTGTGAATTGTTGTCGTCTGTGGAGAGATGCAGTTTATCTTGTTTAGGACTACACGCCTTTAAAGGACCAAATCTGTGCAAAAATGTGGATTCAGTGTCATTTTCTGTCAGGTATCAGTGTCGTGACGTTCTGATTGCAAAGGCACCTTTTCCTTTTGAACATGAACTGCATAAGCAGCAGGCTATCACTGCTAAGGTGGGACGCACCAAGACAGTTAGTTGGAATTTTTTTAAGGACCATCCTGCGTGTTCCCCTGATCTAAAGCCAATTGAGAAGCTTTGATGGATTGATGGCAACAGAGGTTTACAAAAATGGAAAAGAGTTCCAGACAGCAGATGCCATTCGTGCAGCCGTCTTCACCACTTGGAGAAATGTTCCCACTCACCTCATGGAAACACTTGCATCAAGCTTGCCGCAACAAAATTTTGAAGTGATCAACAATAACGATGCAGCTACTCATTACTGAGTTGGAACTTTGAGTTTTGATTTGGGGTGTTTGCAGGGTTTTTTGAGGTGTGGTCTTACAACTTCCTAACTTTTGATCAGCTGTAAAGCAGCCTGTTTCCGTTTAAGCGTCGCTTTGGATAAGCTGGATACTCGGAAAAATGTTTTGTCTCACTCTCATTTCTTCTTGTTGCGTGTTGAAGCTCGAATTGGAACCTAGTAAAGATCCAACCACGCAAAATATGATTTTTGCCATTTTTCAAGTGCACTGTACAAAGTAGGGTGAATGAGCTTAATCATTTCTATTTCAGTGGGTGTTGTGATTAACATTAACTATTTAGTGGATTAAGAGGACATATATGACAGGATTAAGTGTGAGAACATGAGTGTTCATCCTTTCTACCACTGTTCTTTTCCCGTCCCGCTGACATTCCTCAGGTCTTGTGGTTGTCAACAACATTTCAGTTCACCCTCACAATCCAACATGTTTTATGTGAAAACTATCAATAAATTCAGTATTGGCTGTAGTATGGAGCATATTTAACCACTAGGGGGCACCTCCTGACCAGGTGAGTGCATGATGCGCGCAGCGAGTGAGATCCATGCTGATGCAAATGACACACAGAGTCAGAGGCCTGAAAGACTGCTGATATTTAATGTAGCACAGCATAGTCTAAGATCATGTTGATGCTGTAGGACAGCTGTCAGTATAAACTGCCCTCACGCACACACAGGATGAGACTGCAGTTAACAGTTACCGTCTCCTTGCAGACCCGCATCAAGGTTTCCACACATCCCCACCTCACACACCACAAACCGGGGCCCCGTTCTCCGCGTGTGGACGCCTCAAGTCGTTCAAGGTTAGCTGATAATTTGATACGAGACCTGGACTGTTTCGGTTCTTTGAAGCCAGAGTTGTGGAATCCCACTTTTGCACTCATTTTCTGATCCAAATGTCTTAATAAAATCCATAACTGCATCTTTAATCTTAACTGTATCTATGCATGACAAAAAACCCAAAAAGAACGCACAACCCATTAAAAGATAGACATCAGAATGACAATGTATCTTCTTAAACACTAAAAATCCTAAATTAACCTGCAGAACTATTTGAAAGCTACTGTGCTGATTGGAGTTCCGGCTCCAGCTCCACGCACTGAGAACTTCATCCGAGGTTATCAGTCCTCAGAATGCTTTCAGATGAAATTAACTGTGCGACAATTTGATCTGTTTTAGCCTGATAGCAGCATGTAGCTGGTTTTAGTCACCCCACACGTGTGAAGAACAGGGCCCGGGTCAGCAAAGCTTCAAAACAGTAATCTGTAGTGGGTCATGAGCCCGTGTGCACATACGGTGGGTATGATGGTGACGATGGATCAGATCTGTTCCTCACATTGCTCCTCATTAGCTGCTCTGTGTGCACTGGTAGCCTTCAATCCAACCCGTGCGCGCCTCCGTGTTGATCAACACTACTGCAAAGTAAGAGCACGGCCTTATGATCGGCGGCAGGTGTGCAAGGGCCAACATCTCAAGTGAGTTTGACTCAACTTCAGTGGGTTTTTGTTCTTAATGATAACTACACATTACACACGGTAACAGGAGGCTAGCTAATCAGACTATAAAGGGAACAGCAGCATGTTTCTCTGCGTGGCCCTCTCAGACTCCGTGTCACAACATTCAGACAATGACGGAGTGAATTTAGCATAACTGAATCTCTGCTTTATTCACGCTCCTATTTAGCCACATCACTTTAAATTCAGTTTGCCACAGACCAGGATGATTACAGGTCATCTGCTCCACGAGGAAGCTGAAGGCTTATTTGATTTCCAGACCTTTCCTTTCATTTTTTAGTGTCCGAAAGCTGATTTAGAAGGAAACTCAAATTTTAAAAAAGAAACTTTTGTAAACACCCAGACATGTCACTGTAGGTAGTAATCAGACAACGAGTTCACTTGTTCTTAAAGAGGAACTATCATGCTCACTTTTAGCACTGCATTTTTATTCTTGGACTCTGCTAGAGAGGCGACGGAAGACTCGCAGCTCAAAATAATCCTCATCTTAAACTAGACTCAAGTTTCCCCCAAGAAACAGAAGATCTGAGCAGCAGGTGGGTGGGGACGCCCCTCTCTGTGACATCATACAGAGCCAAGAGAAGAAAAACTGCCTGAAAGTGATCATTTAAAGCAGTCAGACACCTGCCTCATGTGTATATACACATGGATCGTTAGTTGAAACTCGTTGCTATATTTATTATTCCATAATTTTAACACTACATAAATATGACAGAATAAAGGAAAAGCATAACAAGTCTACTCTGATGCAACCTGTTAGAAAAAGAAGAGGTGGCTACAAAGCTCTGCTAATTAACGCTTTAGATGACGCAGTCTTCTCTGAAAGTCTGTGAGTGAAATTCTTTAACATATAAATTCGCTGCATTAGGTCATTCATTCCTCGTGATTATTGTAGGTTTTTTTTCCTTCATGATTGTCAATTTAGACGTTTGTCTCTTCGAAAGCTTAAAGCCTCATGAGTATGAAGCGATGCAAAGCGATGATGGTGACCTGGCACTGCTAATCCTCGGCACGCACACCTGCCACCACAAATTAAAGCCGTGTTCTTACGGAGAACACCACAGATGTTTACGAGTAGTGTTAATTGGCACAAGAAGCTATCAGCGCACATAAAACCCTCAGATGTTTGAGCGGGCGGGCACAGTGTTTGCAGGGACTCCTGACTGGGCAGCACAAAGTGAGGAACAGGAAAAGCAGATACTCATTTGTCAGTTTAGTTCTCATGTGGGCCGATGGTTCCCAGCAACGTCACGTCAGACAGAGAAAACAAGGGGGGCAGCAAGAACCAGTCCATCTATGTTGTTCCTCCACTGTTAGCTTCCAACACACGAGCAGCTTATACACACACGCACAGACACACAAACAGGCTCGCACACAGATTACGTGCGGTGAGGGGTAACGTGCTTCCTTACAATCGCGGCTACAGCATTAACAAACTTAGAGAATGCCAGATCGATTACTTTTTCAGCTTAACTGTATCGCATCCATCTGCACAGGCATACGTGGACACACACGCAGACACGAGCACACACTCTCACTGCCCCGCCCCTCCCCCCCCACCCGAATGTTCACAAAGCGCGTCTAAAATCAAATTATAGATCTCCCCTAAACAAACCCCACACATTCCATTGGAATTCACGTGGATTTCATAATTCTTCCACTTTTTTTTTCTTCTTTAAAACCGCCCCGACCTTCCTGCACACAACCGTCGACCTTGTGTACTTGTAATCCCTCCGAAACCTAAACCCTCCCCCGTCTCCCCTTCCCATCCCCCTGCCCCGCCACCCCTCTTCTCCCACCCCCCTCCACCCTTCTCCCATCACTGGCTTCCCCCCCTCCTGTTTGGGATGAGCTGAGGTTGTACAGTAAAATCTGGGGGTGCAGTCTTTATGCTGAGCTGAAGAAGAGGGGTGAAGGGTAGGAGGGAGGAGCAGGAAGGCAGTGACCCTCTGCCGTTCAGTCGTCTTCCAGTCCCTGGTTGAGGAGAAAGTTGGCCGCCAGGTTCTCGTTCTTCTCGCAGGCAAAGTAGGCCTGAATGACCAGCGCCTCAGGGAAACCCAACGCTTTTAACTGCTCCGTTGGAAGTCATGGAAGAGCAGAGGAAGGAGAAGAGGAAGATGGGCGTTTAAAACCAACCGCCTTTTTTTAATTAAAGAAAGTGCTGATGTTTAGCCTTTACTCTTCGCTCACCCTTTCAATGGCTTCCTTCTCCTGAGGTGTAACCTGGATGTAGTTGACAGGCGCGCCTTCCTCCCCTGCTGCCCCCATCTCTCCAACCTCTGGTGCATCTCCCCCCTCTCCCACTGGTTCGTTCAACATCTGGATAAACAGCTCCTGATGCTGACTGATTTGCTAGTTGGGAGAGGAAAAAAAGAAGAATTTAAAAAGCTTCTCACAGAGACGAGCAGCAGGAGGACTCGGACAGGCTGTGGTACCTGTAGAAGCTGAGGATTCTCCCGGCCTAGCTGCTGGAGGAGAGCGGGAAGCAGGGCGGGGTTCTGCTGGATGGCCTGTCTCATGTGCAGGAACTGGGGCTGAGTGCGCAGGAATGCAAGCGGGTTCTCTCCTAGAGCACAAAAAGAATGAGCAACAGTGAGAGTTTTGTCCTCTTTCAACATTTCCACCAGGAAACTTGTGCGAGCCTGCAGCTGTGACCCATGTGTGTGTTTGGGATTAGTTACATCAACAATGTTGCACACTATGACTGCAGCACGACCAGCTCAAACAGCTAATCACTTATTCTTTGATAGCAAAGACTGAACAGCTGTGCTGCATGCATTCATGTCCACAAGGACCGTGATGTCATTTTAACACCACTCTAGTTTTGCCTCTGCACACCACCAGCTCTGCACACCACCAGCTCTGCACACCACCAGTGGCTTTTAATTCAAATCTTGCATCTGCTCAAGCTGTCATGTAGTCACAGGCCTCATTGGGCCATCAAACTAAGTCATTTGTCTAATTATTTTTGAGGATCTGAAGATGGACGACTGTGTACAAGTCACCCAGCCCCCCCACAATGAACTGAGGAATCTTTTTGTTAGATGATGTAATATAGTTACTGATTTTTAAAGGTCATCTTTTCCAGTCTTACAATTATTACCAAAAACCTTCTTCCACTCAACCTCCTCCACAGCATGCAGAAATGTACACGATCTATCAAACACTGAACCCTTGATGTATTATTAAACATTAAACATGAAGCGATGCCACAAGTCAGTACGTACAGCTTTACATTATGTTTGTAACTAATGACTTCTCCCATAATCCCAAACAGGCTGCATAGTAAAGAGTGTATTTCTATCCATGCATGCAGATCCACGATGAGTCTCCTGGTAAACTAACTGGAAATCAGAAAGAGGCTACAGGTGAGCTGCAAGTCTGCAGTGATGTGATGGACGTGCAGGTTTGATGCCACCTAACAGGTTTAACAACACTTCATACAAGCCTGTGGTGGAGAACCGCTTAGCCACTACTGAGTCACGATGAGTCATCTTGCAGTGACAGTTATTAAGTGTAGCTGTGTCTACACCCCTGAAGCAGTCACACATTCCAGCGCTCTGGAAAAAAATCGTATTTTTGACGCGAGACGTGTTTTTTCTACCTTTTAAAATCAAAGCTTACACAGTGCCAGTGACTGTGCTGTTTGTCACACAGCTGCCAGAGATGCACAAACACACTTGACACCATGTTTGTGTTTGGATCACAGCGAGTCGGATGCCCTACCTTCTGGTACAGACGGAGCTTCTGTGGTTCCAGATGTGGGAGCCTGCGCTGGGGGATTACTCTCCTGGACTGGGCTGCTAGGGATACCCTGCAAACAACAATACAACTGTCAATCACACCCACAGACATTTAAGCAGGCTAAGACCATTAAAGTCTACGGTCATACGGTCATTCTGCAATAGCCACGCTCTGTGGCACACAGGCATATTTCACTCTTTATATACCACAACATCAACACAACAGCTAACAGCCACAACCAATAGTAGATATTCAAAGACATGTTTGGCAGTTAAAATCATCTATTATTTCTTGCCAGTTAGAAAGTACATCGACATCCTATGTTTTCACTCATAAATCAAATGCTACATTTTTTTAAAAGAATAAAAACATAATCAAAACATTGAAGTTTTTATTTGACATCATGCTTGAGATTTATCTGCCATATTGGACATAATGCAAACCAGTTGCTAGGGAAATGTGTGGTTGCTGGATGTCTCCAAATACTCTACAAGCTGAGCAGCAGCACAACGTGAGAAACTGACGCAAACCAGAGACGGAGAACGATGGCCTGTACAGTCAGAGCTGTTCCTAAGCGCTCCAGCAACATGTTTCCAAAGGAGCAACTTTCACTTTGAAGGCAAACTGTCTCCGCTTCAGGTTTATGTTGCACAGATTCAAAACAGCTCCAAGAGCAGCTGAACAGCACTTGTGTACACGTCTGTCACTTTCATTCACACTAGGACAGCAGCTATGTGCTACTGACCACTCAATGAATACTTGTCTTTCCCGAGGGACAGGTGGTTGCCAAGAGGTGACTGACCAGTGTGCAGGCCTGTTTGACGGGCTTCAGCAACATTTTCCCTCAGTACCAGTGGTTGCCAGATAGTCTCTAGGCCTGTGTGACTGCTCCCACTGTCACCATGAGTCCAAACTGGTTATTGGTCACATGTTTGCAAAACCTCAATACTTTTCCTGAGCCCATGTGAAGGATGAGTATTTCTGTCTGTTGGTCTGTTAAATTAGAGCTTACTGTAACTAATATTTGCAGAAATGCTCTGTTAAAAGACCAACATGTCTGTCTGTGCTGCAAACACCTGAGAGTGAGTCTCCTATACACACAGAAACAGATGAAAGCCATTTTAGCCGCACTTATGGCTACTGTGGCTGAATCACTCATCTCTGTATGCAAACATCTCCCTAGTGTCTCAGCGTCACCAGCAGCAGCAATGCAGCTACTGTGTTTTCATGCAGTATGCATTGTGGAGAGTGACGCCCACCACCTTGACTAGCTCGTGTTATAACGCCCTCCCCTTGATGTGTGTGACGTACAGTAAGAAGGTACTCCACGGCTCTGTGGGGGTTGTTGAAACTGGCCCGTAGCGCAGCCACAACTCTCTCCCTTTCATAGCCCATAGACATGATCTCCGTCAGCATCGCCTCATACTCCGCTCCGGTCACTGAAAGGGCACATGTAAACGTTTGAAACAAACATGGTATGCTTGTTTGCAAATCAACACATTTAAAAAAAAAAATCCTCTGAAATTTCATCAAACATTTATCGTACTGACAAATTAAATCCACTTTGTACAATCGAGACAACTTTCAGACTCCGAGCTTTTACCATGAAAACACTGAAATAGAATCTCAGCAAACTTTTTATTACAACATGATTTAAACAGAATCACTTTACGCATACACTCCCCTCTCTTATAATGGGAATCCCCCGTTACTCATAGGCACAACAAGAGGCGGCTTGCGTTTGTCAGAGCCTAAATATAGAAATGGCATGTAGCACACTGCAGCCAGTTAAGTCCCACTTTTACAACAGTAACAGCTTCTGGTAGTTCATGTAAGCGTTACACAACACAGGCTATTGTCTGTCTCTGTACAGTTCACTTTTAACAGCTACTTTTTAAATAAAGCTATTTCATTAAGACAGGCGCCAGCTGCTTTTATCCGATCCTGCGATGTAAGTCTGATAGCTTGCTTTACCTACCCAGCGTCGAGGATGCATCCAGGCCCTGACTTCCACCACTGGAGCTACAAAAAAGAAAGTTGGAGCGAGGGAAAAAATATACATTAGACAGGTTTCCTGTGATTTCATGTGAACGGAGGCTGTGCTGAGAGAGGCACCAGGCAATGGTGATGGAGGTGAGCTTGGTGATCAACATCTGTTCCATCCAATTAACAAAAAAACAAAACAAACAAAATCATACAGGCAATGGTTAAACTGGATTAAAACACATTTACAAAAAACAACAACAAAACAAACACGAACAACAAAACCTCAGTTGCTTCTAAAAGCCTGTGGACTTGATGCCCCACAGAAAGTCTAAAATATAATATTCACTCCTATACGCTTGGCCTTTCTTAACCTTCCTCACAGCATTAGCAATTAGCCAAGAGAGTCCGCTGATCACGTAACGTCAACAAGCAGACATTTCTCAAACAACCACAAATTTCACAAAACTCAAAAAACACAAACTCTGGTGTAACTTCAGACAATTTTATCACCAACAACACTGGAGATAGAGCAAGTTCAGATTAGTCAGGAGGCTGCTGCATTAAACTGACTGACTAAGCAGGTAAGCTAACATGATGAGCATAACTAAAAGCTGGTTTTAATGCCCATACAACCAACTGTATGGCTCAGTCAGGTCGAGCTTAGGATTTCTTTTGGGTAACATTAGCTAAAACTTGTTTGCCTGATTTCAGGCATAAACACTAGACTTGAACTACAGTGTCTATGCCAGCTAATTAACCCAAAGCACAGGGAGGCGATCTTTCTAGCAAACCTTTTTTTAATTGAATTATCAGATAACAGTATAAATTTGATGCTACCAGATTCCAATACCAGTTGTAGCTAGGCTAACTGTAGCTTTTTTCCTTGCCATCGTTGCTGCTGGCAACTCACTCCCAAGTGGAAGTCCTAGTTAAAAAGCTTTTCAAATCACTAAATGAGTTATGATGCTAAATTATTTATTATACCACATAATGGTGCATAGTAAGTAACGGTAATAATTAGTGGTACACAGATAGTTGGGCAGCTGCAACTCTGTTGAACAGTTTATTCAAAGCCATTGTAAGTATGTAGATTTAACTATACATGAGTCCAGTACATACAAGCAGGTCAACTCCTGCTCAGACACACTGGAAATGTTTAAAATGGTTTTATTACAGACTAATCATGCACATCTTTTTCCAAGGTATGCCTGCTAAATACAAAGCATAACATTTTGGTTTGTAATTTAGCCAACTTATTGACAAACATGAAGCCTAAGAGCAGATCCCACAGATTTAGATTCTAAGCAGCTGAATGACGTACAGGAAAACACAGGATGACACGAGACAGAAAAGGGGATGGCTCGCTAGTTATCTGCAGCTGATCTTTGACCAAAAAAAAGACAGGATTGATTTCCACTACAAATCTCACTCTAAGAGAATTTCTATATTTGATGGTGATTCTCTTAAATTGATAAATAGAATTTTATTTTAGTCACCAGATGAGGCAGCCCAACCAAGAGTGTGTGCATGGGAAGCACTCCAGTTATGAGTTGTGTGCTCGGGTTAAAACCCTCCCTATTCATATCTTAAAAGTTATCAGCTGTGATATTGACTTGAACAAGTCCTATAATATGTTTTATTACTAAAATGTAATACCTACAGTTGTTTTCATTATTGATTAATCGCGCCGACTGGTTTCTAACAACCAAAGACGGTCGGCTGTATGTCTACAACCAGACAGATATCCACTTAACATGATAAACAGAAGCATTAATCAATGGCTTATCAGCTTGGAGAATTTAAAAAAGGAAAAAGAAATGACTAATTTATGATTGTAATTTCCCACCAATCACTTAATTAATGCACAGTTCTTACAGCTCTAAACATTTCTCACTTACATTCTGGAAAATATGATGTAGTGACATCATCCAGTTTTCTCCTTTATCAGAGTAAACTTTAATGATCAGCATGGCCAATTATCACAGGCAATATTTGCCATGTTTAAAGCTATTGGAATTATTACACTTTGACACATTTTCCTATAAAATAGTTAAGAATGTGCAGAGCTGGCTCTGATGCAGGCCTGAAAAGAGCAGGAGGCAGGACACAGGATGTTCAATTGCTAGCTGTGACTTTGCCTACACTCTTCTCACACTGGCACAAATTAGGTGCATTCAGAAACCAGACAGACTCTATAATATGACACTGGCTGGTTAAAGGCTGTTTAATGTCCGAGCTGTCCAGATCATACAATTATCTCCACTTAGTAGTGTCTACACGAGTTCAGCTGGCAGTGCAGAAAAACAGCTTTAGTAATAGAGAGAGTGTACCTAGCTGGTTGTTGTGGTTCTGTGGCTACGGCACTTGACTCCTCTTTGGCCTCCCCGCTAGGAATGGGGACAGCTGCAGGGGCAGGGGCTGGGGCTGGAGTTGGGTTTGTAGTCGGGGCAGCTGTTGATGTGGAGCCAGAGTCCTGTACTGGGGGTTTGGGTGCTTCTGAGACTGATGGTGAGGCTGCAACTGCAGGCTTAGCCTTTTGTTTATTTAAAAAAAAAAAGTGCTATTAGACTATCAACATATTGTTAAATCTGTTTAACAAGAAAAGAAGCCAAATACACTGATGCCAGCCACAAGTATTAATTAGGATCTCACCTTGGACACCATCACTACAACAAAGTTCTTCTCATCAATTTTGTAGTCCTTAATTGGTGTGTCATCTTGCAAAATTTTCCCAGCATATATCAGCTTCTGCCCGGACACAGGAAAGTTGTCTTTTCCCCTTTCTGCTTCTATCTTCTCTTTCAAGGCCTTCACCTAATAATAATAACAAAACAAGAAACAAAAACCACCCCAGGACTCATTATTATCCATGACATGTCTTCCAGTGCTTGTAATACCAGAGGTTTAATATTAGATGGCCGGCTTTCCTTCAAGTCATTACAAAGCAGGGAGTCATCCTAGCTGACTTCAGCTTTAAAGTTAGGGATCCTAATGCTATAAAATGCAGTGGTCTATTTCACACCTGGTCTATTACGTGTTTACTAAAAACTAAATTTTGGAATGTCACAAGAATTATATCCACTGAGAGTATGCTCGTACTATTTCATTATAATATATCACTTAACAATGGGCCCTGCAACTACACCTTCGGATGTGAGGACATGCTAATAGAAAGAGTCAGTTTCTGAGTGAAGCTAATCGCAATTGGCAGTGTCATAGGCGTTAGCATTAGCAATCACGAGCGTAGTCCACAGCTTGCGTTCATCAAAAAATATTAGATTTAAATCCTAACCCATATCACCCTTTAACAAAGAGTAGTAGCCACACCCGCGAAACAATATTTAAATGATGAAAAAAGTCGTTTAAAACTGTGTCGCTATGACTTTGATAATGGGCTACTCTGCTAGCTAGCTTGCTAACGCTAACTCATCACAGAAGTGAGGCGTCGCGTTGTTTTGCGGTTTCTTGTGGGTTGCCTCTTTGTAACGTGTGCGACTATTGCGAAACCTCCAGTCGAGTCTAGTTGTTAGTCGTTCTTTAATGTGTAATATAAATGAATGGGAAGCTGTCGGGTCTTCACGCAAAGCCAAAACACAGGTCCCGCAGCTAGCACTGTTAGCTTAAAGCACGTTAGCTATAGCCACTCACCGTTTGTTCGGGGTCTATCTCAATCTGAATAGTCTGCTGCTGCAGCGTTTTAAGTGTGATCTGCATGGTAGCGGCGACTGACGCTGGGTCAGAGGTGCTTCAAACGGAGAAACAGCTGCTCGCTAAACAGTTAATTTGTTTTTAAAGTTGGCGTTTCGGGTAAGATAACAACTAGCCGAGAAATGTGTGTATCCATGAGCATTCAGCAACTCGCCATCTTTGGTGACAAGTTGGTGGTGCGGCGAGGAAAGCTCCGCCAGAGATCTCGCGTTCACGTGCTCTGCTCCGTGACTATGGCAAGCTATGGGGTTTCTATCTACACAGTCAGCGTGTCCACATGGGACAATTATTATGAAAATATGGCCAATTAGAGTTACAACAGGTTAAAGTCAGAAAACTTCATGTTATTGTAAAATTTAGTTTATATTATCTGAAATGTGACAATAACATTAACGAACTGGTAGTTAAATAACATGGTTTTGTTGCAAATCAATTAAAATAAACAAAAGAATCAATCTTGTGATTGGGTCACGGCAACTGCTACAATAGTGAGCACCCACAGACCTTTTTAAGCAGCAGCTGTTTTTGTATGACAGTCTGTAAATCAAGCTGTGTAATGATTTCAATTCTGTACCTACAGAGAACAAAGCGTTTTAAACGTTTAGTAACACCTGTGGCGTGGATGCAGTGTGTGTCCGTCTGTATCAAACTATAAGTACAAAGTCCAGAACGCTTAATAATTACATTGGGCTCATGAAGAAAATATTCAAGTTGGAAATGCTTACTGACCTAAACACTCACCGGCCAGGTCATGACTTTCATGTCAATATGGACCAAAGTCTCTTAGGGATGTTTTCCAGCACCTTGTTGAATCTATGCCGTGAAGACTTAAAGGAGTTCTGAAGGGAAAAGGCGGACCCGGTACTCGCAAGATGTACCTAAGGACACGGTGAATGTATGTTCAATGAGAAGAAAATGACATAACAACAGTCAGTGGAAACCAAAACCATCAGCCCTTATCAGACTGGATTTAAATTATACCAATTATGGAAACTAGAAATTCTCCAAGTGTTCATTTTTTCTTTTTCTTTCTTTTGTTTTGTTTTTTGAACCATGAGAGAAGTACTGTCGTTGTGTCTATTATCCCATTATTAATAGATTACCGAAGATATCCAAAGTTTGCCTTTTGCATGGCCACTTTCCTGTGGTGCTTCGATTAGAAATCTACCACATATCTGAACACAAGTACACGAAAGATCCACTTTTTAACTCCTTATTGAAATTGAAATATTACGTAGAGTAACTACAAAAAAGGCAAAATAAAATTCACATCCTTTAACATCCACCAGAGGGCGCTGCAGCTTCCTCTGGACCTACTTCCCAGGCTTTGCAGCGCTTTCAGATTGGCAGTGTCCCCAGCGTTTGGGCACAGATAGTTGTGCTACAATAACAGTCCCATATAAACTCAGCCCTGTATTGATCACAACTGTAAAGTTTAGTTACTCTATGTTGCGCATTGACAAAAACTACCTATAAGGTACACACACACACACACACACACACACACACACACACACACACACACACACACACACGATGAAAGCAGTTTGGAGAATGGTTTGTTGGCATCTTGTTCAAACACACACTGCAAGCACGCAATTTATCAGTAATCAGTGCAGTTTAGTGTTACAGTCACCAGAGGGCAGAGTTTGACCACTCCGAAACACATTCTGATTGAAATGAAGAGGATATAGAAAACATGGGACATTTTTGAGCAATAAAAACCAGCATGTGTGTGAGAGAGATTGTGTTTGTATGTGAGGCTGCTTTGGTTGTTTAACTGAAGCCTTCACGAGAATGGGAACTGGGCACTGTCATCAGACACATGCTGAGCCCGTACTACAGAGGGTGGATGCAAAGGTTTTACTCAGAGTTACACGACTGTGCCTTTTGAGAAACACGGGGAATGAGGAAATAGCTTGTTTCCATTTTACAAACCTTTAGATGAATGTAAAGTGTGGTAGGTGCTACAGTAATCTGTAATATAATAGCCTATGTGTGTGATTTGTTACAAATGCACACAACAATGTGCACATACATTGAGCCAACGATCAGTCAAGTCTTGAGCCAGCTTTGTGACATCAATTTTTTATCAAGTTACCCTCCTTCCATCGTTCACTGCCAGGTTTGCGAGGGTCTCCCTGCCTCTCCCGCGGCTCCTCATCCTCCTCATGATCATCCTCCTATTCTTCTCAAGATTTTTTCCCCCCTTTCAACCTTTATTATACTTGTATTTGGTGATTTTTGTCACACCTGATGCTACCTCTACCAAAGTGGCTTACCCTGTTTTGTGTGAAATCAGGAGAAAAAGGGTGAGGGCTACGAGGGGAGAGATCACGGAAGAACAGAGGGAAGTGAAGACAAGATTAGAAAGAGAGCGGAGAGAGGAAGGAACAGAGGGATGAGTGATGAAGTGAAAGGAGAAGGGTGTCAAAGGGGGAACGTCTGGAGCGTAAGAGATTGATGAAGAAGAATGAGAGACGGTGTGTGTGTGTGTGTGTGTGTGTGTGTGTGTGTGTGTGTGTGTGTGTGTGTGTGTGTGTGTGTAAGAGAGAGGATGGTGCCCTAAATGTGTGTTCATCTGGGTTAATTCTCAAGGACAGGAACTATTAAAGATTAACAACCAACCACCATGTTTTATTGAGACCAGCCGCATTTGCAGGCATATGGCTCTAAACACAGACCCACTTAAATGTCTGTGATTGTGTGTCCGCTTTTGTGTGCATGTGTGTGTTTTTCTGGAGGCTTTTATTTTGTTCAAACAAAACGACAGTCTTTTCTAGGAAGATATGACTGTAAGCTTGGCTGTTTGCTGGAGTGCTGCAGTCAAACCTCGATTACATCAGCCTCACTTAAGCCACACACCTGACAATAGAGTGCTACAGTATTATGGAGTTAACCAGAAACTGCAAATAATGGCTGTTAAATGATCTCTTGGATGTATGGAAGAAGCATTTACAAAGTAAATAAAACACTAAATCTTGGTGCCACTACTCACCAAATCTGACACCACGACTGTCTGGTTAAAAGCATCGAGGGGCAGCCACATTTAAAACGATATGTGGAGACCATAGAAAGCCAGTGCAAGTGTGACGCAAATTAGGTGTCCAGACTTTAAAGTGAGTGATTAAAGTGATTAAGCAATTAGAGCCAAAGATACAGCCGATTAACACGATAAGGTGGCAAATACATTAGACAGTTATCTAGGCAACCAGAGCATGGAGCCATCTTCTAGAGTGAAGCCCAACCGCTGATATTAGCCATTTGCTGACTCAAATTAAAAAAACTAAAGAAGGGATGGGAGAAACACCATTCAACCATGTTCGAGTACTGATTTAGCATAGTTTGTCCACCAGAGGGCACTCTGAAACGTCTCAGATGCCAACGCAGGGCGTAACAATCGGCTGTTCCAAGCAGTGTTGGGCAGAGCGTAAATGAGTGTGCCTGACATGTTATGATAATAAAACAAGCTTATTTTTTAAATTCCATTATCATATTATCTTGGTAATTACTCATAAGTAACTGCACATGACCAAAATATCAGATTTATCTAACAAATTCTATATCGGTCGGGCTCTATTCTTGAAACACTGTAGCAGTTTTTATTGATGACTCCCCAATCTAGCTGTTAACACAAGTGGGTGGCATGTATTCCTGTCTTATACAGGCTATACCAGCTATATTATTTCAACATGCTGCAGCCAAAAGTCTTATATACCAGCAGTCTAAGGAGCTTGGAAAGAAAAGCGTCTGGACTTCCTTAAGTTGCTTGAAGACGTTTCACCTCTCATCTGAGAAGCTTCTTCAGTTCTAGGGTGGGGAGAGTCCCAGATTTAAGTTGTAGGGGATTGTCCCCCAAGAGGGTCACGAACCTCCTGTTGATCCTCTACCTAATCACACAAGCCAAGGTGTGAAAATGGGTGTAGGTCGCAATCAGCCAAGGTTTCAGGTGAACTCATTGTGAAGCCTGGCCCCACCCAACTTGAGATTGCTTGAGGTCAGATGGTCCAGGATGTGAGTGACGTTAAGGTGTCTGGGAAGGATCTCAAAACTGGATTATAGATGGCAGACAGTTGGTGTCGTAAACCCCCGCCTCTGTTCAAAGATGGCTGTTCACAGACTTCTTTCACTCTTCTTTCAAACCATCTGTCTTCTCTGTCCAAATTGTGAACGTTGGCATCCTCAAGACAGATGATAGGGTGGAGCTAGGTTTCACAGCGGGTTCACCCGAAACATGGGACTTAAATCTGGGACTCTCCACCATTTGACCTTTGAACTGAAGAAGCCTCTCGGATGAGACGTGAAACATCTTCAAGTAACTTAAGGAAGTCCAGATGATTTTCTTTCCAAGCTCGATAGACTACCATAACCTGGATGACTGAGAACCTTCACAGATATACCAGCAGTCCTAACTTTAATGGTTCTGAAATACTGCAGCAAGACGGCTAACAAAAGCAAACCCCTGCATCCATACACTGCTTATTTGTATGATTTAGAACTGCTTAAGATTTTTTAATGATGTCTGTGAAGGTTCTCAGTCATCCAGGTCATCGTAGTCAAAGGAGCTTGCAAAGAAAAGCGTCTGGACTTCTTTAAGTTGCTTGAAGACGTTTCACCTCTCATCCGAGAAGCTTCTTCAGTTCTAAGGTCAAATGGTGGAGAGTCCCAGATATAAACCTAGTGGGAGTTTCCCCCCACAGAGGGACAAAGGACCCCCTGATGATCCTCTAATCGCCTGAGCCAAAGTGTGAAACTGGGTGTGGGTCCCAATCAGCCAGAGTTTCGGGTGTGTTCATTGTGAAACCTGGCCCCACCTTATCATGTGATTTCCTGAGGTCAGATGGCCCAGGATGTGAGTGGGCGTTAAGGCGTCTGGGAAGGATCTCAGAACTGGATTATAGATGGCAGAGAGTTGGTGTCGTAAACCCCGCCTCTGTTCAAAGATGGTCGCTCACAGTGGACATAGATGCTTCTTTCACTCCTCTTTCAAACCATCTGTCCTCTCTGTCCAAAATGTGAACATTGGCATCCTCGAAAGAGTGACCTTTGACCTTTAGATGCAGATGGACTGCTGAGTCTTGTCCTGTGGAGGTGGCTCTTCTGTGTTGTGCCATGCGCTTGTGAAGTGGCTGTTTGGTCTCTCCAATGTAGAGGTCTGAGCATTCCTCGCTGCACTGTACAGCATACACCACATTGTTAAGTCTGTGTTTTGGCGTTTTGTCTTTCGGGTGAATGATGACTTTTAAAGCACACTTGGGGTTGCCCCTAATTATATCTCTAACATGCTAATTCTTTATGAGCCTAAAAGGAGCCTCAGGTCTGTTAGTCATTCTTACATCTGGGGACATTCATTTTTCAACCTTGTTAAGGAGGGCCAGTGAGTTCTGTCAGCTTGTGGAGTTTTTTGTGTCCCATTAGATAAGATAAGATAAGATAAGATAAGATAAGATAAGATAAGATAAGATAAGATAAGATAAGATAGAACTTTATTAATCCCTCGGGTGGGTTCCTCTGGGAAATTCGACTTCCAAAAAAAGCACAGCAACGACCGAAGTTACAGTTACAGAACTGTTATATATATATATACACACACACACACACACACACACACATATATAAATACAGAGACAAATATAAATAAAATATACAAAGGGGATAAATAGAATAAATAGGAATAAAAAATAAAAATACAAGTGAATTGCACATTTCAAGTATTGAGGTCTATTGCACTGTTGACTATTTACAAAAAGTATTGCACAGTGAGGTGAAGAGGGACTACAGCTTAGTTGTTCCCTCCTTTGTCCTCCTGTCTCCCCTCCCTCTCCCCTCCAGAGAGGAGTTAAACAGTTTGATGGCGTGTGGGACAAAGGAGTTTTTAAGTCTGTTAGTTCTTGTCTTGGGGAGAAGCAACCTGTCACTGAACAGACTCTTCTGATTGTTTATGGCCGTGTGCAGAGGATGCCCAGCATTGTCCATAATGTCCATCAGTTTCTTTAATGTCCTTTTCTCTGCCACTGTCACCAGAGTGTCCAGCTTCATGCCGACCACAGAGCTAGCCCTCCTGATCAGTTTCTCCAGCCTGGATGAGTCCCTCTTTGCTGTGCTGCTCCCCCAGCACACCACAGCATAGAAAAGTACTCCAGCAACCACCGACTGGTAAAACATCCTCAGGAGCTTCCTGCAGATGTTAAAAGACCTCAGCCTCCTGAGGAAGTACAGTCGGCTTTGGGCTTTTTTATACAGGTGCTCTGTGTTGCATGACCAGTCCAGTTTATTGTCCACCCACAGCCCGAGGTACTTGTACTTGTTGACCACCTCCTCCCCCTCTATCTGAACTGGCAGTGGACCTTCTCTGGACCTCCCGAAGTCCACAACCAGTTCCTTAGTCTTTGAGGTGTTGAGTTGCAGGTGGTTTGTGTGACTCCATGCGACAAAGTTCCTCACCAGACTTCTGTACTCCTCTTCCTGATCATCCCAGATACACCCCATGATGGCCGTGTCATCTGCAAACTTCTGAATATGGCATAATTCAGAGTTGTAGCAGAAGTCAGAGGTGTACAGGGTGAAGAGAAGAGGGGACAGCACAGTTCCCTGTGGTGCTCCTGTGCTGCTGACCACTGTGTCAGACGTGATGTCCTTCAGCCTGACGTACTGTGGTCTGTCGGTGAGGTAGTCGGAGATCCAAGCCACCAGGCAGGGGTCCACCTCCATCCTGTTCAGTTTTTCCTGAAGCATACAGGGCCGGATGGTATTAAAGGCACTGGAAAAGTCAAGAAACAGGATCCTGACCGTGCCTTTTCCCCCATCCAGGTGTGAGTGGGCTTTGTGTAGGAGGTACAGGATGGCATCCTCCACTCCGACACCCGCCTTGTATGCAAACTGTAGTGGGTCCTGGGCATGTTGTACCTGTGGTCGGAGGAAGTTGAGGAAGAGCCGCTCTAGAGTCTTCATAAGATGTGACGTCAGTGCCACCGGTCGGAAGTCATTCAGCTCATTGGGCCGGTTCTTTTTGGGGACCGGGACGATGCAGGATGTCTTCCATAGGGCGGGCACTCTCCCCAGTCGCAGACTGAGGTTGAAGACTCGTTGTAGCGGCTCCCCAAGTTCAGCAGCACACGCCTTAAGCATCCTAGGACACACCTTGTCTGGGCCTGCTGCCTTTCTGGGGCGAAGCTTCCTCAGTTGCCTCCTGACCTGATCCACTGTGACACTGGGAGATGTTTGGGAGGAGGGGAGGGGGGGAGATGTCTTGCTGCTGAGAGAGGGATTGGAGGAGGGGGGTGTCATGGTGTCAGGAAGGGGGGGAAGCGAGGGAGGCAGGAGAGTGGGGAGAGGACTCTGTAGTGAAGGTGAGGGTGAGGGTGGGGGGGTTGTGGGCTGGTCAAACCTGTTGAAGAAGTTGTTGAGTTCGTTTGCCTTCTCCACAGTCCCCCCCACTGTGCTTTTCTTGGTGTTGTGGCCATTAGACACTAAAAAGATATCATAACATGCAAAACATTACAAAAAAATATTAAAAGGCAAAAAAAAGAAAAGAAAACAGTGTTTTAACATGGTACTTGGATGAATTTAGTTAGTAGGGGCTAATAAAGCTCCAGGCCAATGGAGCACCTTTAGTTTGTATTGTGGGGCCTACTATTTTTCACTGAGTCCCGCTATTACACGTACATAATGCAGAACTGAAGGCAGGGAACAGCAGCATAACAAATACAGATACCATGTGCACACATATGCCAGGATTAGACACCATTTGTTGCAGGCTATATCTTGGCTAGCTCTCGCTGTCATGTTCTCTGTTTTATCCCCGTTTGTGTCAAAATAAAAGAAAAAATCTGTTCAAAACCAAAAGATTCACATACTAACTGGTTATTAACAATACGCACCTGCTCATTTTAGAAAAATGTGAATTATAATTTATAACTTTTTTCTGCACTTATTCGTATAGAATATCAGTAAAACATATACGAAACACAACCACACTTTCCAAGAGCGAAAAAATGTCGTGTGATCAAAATAATTTTTAATTGGGGAGTAGCTGGCAGAGAAACTACTGACTGTGTCACTCCTCCTCCTCTTTCCTGTTGTGTCTCTGTCCTCTGAGAGAAATCCTTCTATTCTTCCACAGGTACACCCCCACAGTGCGGTATCATCTGCACACCCATGATATGTCACACTGCTCTGTGTGTGTGTGCATGTGTGTGAGAGAGAACTGGTGCTGTCA
This sequence comes from Aulonocara stuartgranti, assembly GCF_965226115.1. Lineage (NCBI taxonomy): Eukaryota > Metazoa > Chordata > Actinopteri > Cichliformes > Cichlidae > Aulonocara > Aulonocara stuartgranti. The sequence continues at coordinate 34,594,214 of NC_138942.1, forward strand.
CTGATACAATGAGTGACTCACGTACACAGCCCACAGGGATTCTTGCTAATATGAGACTTTTGAGACCCAGAAGGCCTACACTCCACGCACACAGGCACACGCTCACAATCTGTACCTAATTATAATGTGTTTATCTCCTTATTTGTGTTTGGCATTCAACGCTTTGCTTTCATTTGTATTTAAAGAGGATTGCCTTATTTGAACAACCCCCTGCCTTCTCTTTGTGATGTGCAGCTTAAACCGACAACTTTTAGTTGGCCCGTTGCGGCAACAGTCGTGATTACATGTAGTCGTCTACTGTCACCATCAACCCACAGTGAATAACCCCTTATGTATCTATGAGCACTACCACTGAAAGTATTTTAGCGTGTTTACATATTTGAAGCCAAAAGATTTCAGTGTTGAGTGCTACATGATGAGCTAAGCTAGCAAGCTTTGTTATCAAGCAGCATCGATAAACTTTATAAGTGTAGCACTGCTACAATATTAACATATTACAAGGCCTATACAGACTAAACCCAGAGCACGTATTTGGGGACATTAAAATCTTTACAAAACACCAACACACGTGCAAGACCCAGCTCAGAGACTCTGATTAGCTGAGTTGAAGCCCAGTAAATATCTATCTGCCACAGCTAAATGTGTCACCGAGCAGCTGTCACCGTGGCCACGCCCCCAAACATGCAAACTTTAAGACTCAATCCAATTTAAACAGCAGTTATACACAAAATACTCCCAGTGAGGTGTTATGGGAGGGAAATTAATTATGCTGAGTATAGCTATTTGTTTGTGCCAGGCTTAAAGGTACAGTGTGCAGCATCTCTGGAAAGAAAGGTGATAGGTCAGTGTGTTAGCCTAACTATTAGCCTAAAAATCCGTCATCATATGAATCATGAGATCAAAACACACTTACCTGCCATATTTTGGTTCCTGCAACTGATCCGTCAGATTATTGTCTCCCCAGAAACACTTCCCTTGTGCTTTGGGAAATCTTTTTTTTCCTATTTCTGTTGTGTTTTGTGGGCTTTTGCAGCATTTTTCATATTGCTGGTGTTTTCTTAAAGTTGCAGTCCGTTTGGCCTCTCAGGGCCACCGTACAAATAGCTTTGGCTGCCGTTCGTCTGCAGTGAGTCTAGGCTGTCAGTCCACTGTTTACCTCAACTTTCAAAGGAGTCTGTAAAAGTTTGTGAAAGGAGTCCGACATGAGTCAGTGAGTCAGTGAAGCTTACTTCTGTCCGATGACAGCGATACTGAGGTGAATTGTTGTGGATATCCTGAACATTTTTTGTTGGTAAGCCCTGCTAAATGTAGATGTAAAAACATAGGGATGATCCTTCATATATAAAGTGTAATAAAATTTAGTTTCCACAGCACAGTATTGTATTGTGTATTTTTTCCCAGATATTTTTATTTAGTTTTTTGCATCAGTTTTACAAAAGACAAATTGAACAGTATGCTGTTTTCATTTTGAAGAACGTAAAACAATATGAGTCACACATTCCCACCTCACAATTACAACAGTGCCAGTAGATGTAAAAAAAAAAAGAAAGATCCAAGCTAATAATACAAATAATAAACCCTGGAATATGAAATAACAGTTCCTGAGTGGACAAAAGAGATGTGCAAAGTTTCAAAACCCACACCCGTACGCAAAAAACCCCCCAACAAAAAACAACAAAAAAAGGTCTAAGATTTAAAATGAGTGGTCAGCTTAGTCATCGTAATAAGTCAAATCCGTAAAATAAATAAATAAATAAATAAAGTAGATAAATAAATGCCATCATAAAGTGCAGGCACAATAGAGTTTGTATAATTAAACATAAAATAAACTTCCCGTGTATTTTTAATAGATTAATTCAAAATTTATGATCATGCATCAATTTGTTGGAAGATGTAATTAAATAATAATAATATATATTTCTGCAAACAATACCCTTTTTCTGCTGTAGAGTCTGTGGGGATTTGTTGTTTTTGGAGTTAGCCTCATGTGGCCACTGGAGGAACTGCAATTTTTGCCATTTTGCATTGGCTCTATTTTTCAAACCCAGAAGTAGCCACTCGATTGACTCAGTTAGTTAATGCACCTTTATTATTCCTGGTAGAATATTTTGAGTTTTAGCTTTTCCTTGGAAATCTACATTTGCATCCCGAAATTGCAACAACACATGAGTTCCTTAACCGCTTTCAAACTTAGTCAAAGATCCTTGAACCAGTCCATGGCAGGGCCGACTCAAAAAGAACCACACCCTCTCACTTCCACACCTGCAGCCAGAATTACCTCCATGCATGTGTTTGGATGAGTGAAACCAGTATGTTCTGGCTGTGTCAGCGACAAATTTCTCACGACATAAATGTAGCACAAATCTAATTCCTACAAATAATTTAGTTAGTTGTTATTCATGCATCGGCTGACAAGTATCTAATATCGTATGCAGGTTGCATTTAAAGGTGACACCCATTTGGGCGCACTGCATGTTTTGGTTGCCATGGTGATGACGGATGCATGACTCCCGCAGTGACAACTCAGAGACCATGCTGGGTAAACACGGACTCCCCTGAGAGTGGGACAACCGGTAATGACACCTCAGAGGAAAAAACACAGATGAGCGTGCAAACACACACACAACACACAAGAATATTCAAACACACACACATACAGGAAACTCACAAGGGAGTGCAGCGCTTTAGTTGTTAACAACTCCAGAATCCCTCCCTCCCTCTCCTTTTCTCACTTCTATGTATATCTGTCCTTTCTAACCCCTGCCTCTCTATCAGGCCTACAGTATTCTCCCTTATTCAGCTAAAACTGGGCCACAGAGCACAACCCTCTCCCAGGTACACACACACGCTCTTTTCCCACGGACAGATACTCGTACACGGAGCGAGCTAATGCTAATTAGATCTACAAACAGGTCTCAGCGTGCTCTTGCTGTGTGTGTGTGTGTTGGGGTGAGAGAGGGGCAGTGTGCTGTTAAGCAACCAGTGTGTCAGGATTTCCTTTTCTGTCCTCATTTACGGAAATGAAGTTTGCCCCCTGTGTGACCCATATCTCCCGACACATGGAGCCTAGAAGCAGGAGTAGGAAGGAAAAAAAAACAGTGGATGTTTAGGAGCTGTATCTTTTGTTTTATATATGGGAGACGTTAAATGGGCAGAGGAAGATGAGGGATTATGTCAAAGTGAGGCAAGGAAGTGAGACAGAGACATAAAAATGGATGCCGACGTTAAGCTCTAGCTGAGATGGACTTTTCCTTCTAAGGCAAAGAGATGAGGCCAGAGTCAGAGCTCTGAAGCAGACATCAGATGCTGCTCAGAGCGTCTTAATGAACCACATCCTTGATCCTTTCTCCATTTATAGCCATGGACTGTAGAGTAGGGGGACCTTGACAGTTTTGCGGCATAGTTGTAGTGATGTTATCTCATGTGAGACGTCTTATGTCTTCTTGTGACACATAAATGAGCCTCAAAACTGATGCTGAGTGTCCCTTTACTTTCAGGTTAGTTTAAGGTGATGTCATAAAAATGGTCAGTTGTGCCAGCATAAAAACAAAGATGAACTTTAATGTTTATGATCTGTCTTTAGGTTTCATACGAGGTTTTAAACCATGCCTGATTTAAATTTGATATTCCTTCAGTGCTGTCGCTTTGTGCGGTAATTACATGTAAGGTAACTGTAGTGCAGTAAAGTGATGCAGTGTTTTCTTTTAAAACCTACAAAGTAGGTGATGTAGAAATAGAAAAGTATCTAAAAGCTGTGGTGCTGTAATGTTCTTTGATAAATGCATTTTCCACTCCATCTTCATCATGAGGTCTTGGCCTCTGTGAAAATAGAAAATGGTGGGTTGTTGTTTAACTTGAAGATTTGCCAAACTTTTGAGGAAAATCCATCACGTGAGCCGCTTTTATGCAGCTGACCCAGGTAAAAACGCTGTTGCTGAGTCGGAGTAATCCAGATAAATTTCCACAGGCGTGCCTTATATGCCTTTTACCAAATACGCACAAAGATGACCAAGTATGATCATCTTTGTTGAGACGGCGACAGTACAGAGCAATCACCGCTCAGGAATCGTGTGCAACAATAGTGGGCAGTTCTGTGTAGTAGTGCTAAAGTAGGCTACACCAGATGGCTACTGTGGCATTTGGACAACCTTTTTTCCCCAAGATTTTCTTTATGCATATTAAATAAATAAATACGTATATGACAAAAATAAATAATTAAACATCATCGACTCTCTTCTTGGATTTGTCTCTACCAGCTATCCTTGTTTTCTTGGTTTACACCTTTTTACTGAAGATGCAACATGCTGGCACATGCACTAGAAATTCAAAGTAAGTAAAGTGTGCAAAGCTGGCCATCATATCTCAAAATACATATTTCATGCCTCTTTAATAGGTTGCTGCAGCAGGAGAGGGAATGCATCGCATACAGTCACGATTCCTTTTAAGGCTTTCACTGTTTTATTGTCACATAAAATGAAGAGATGCAACATGCAACAGCGTTATTTTGTTCCATTATCCAGCTTACTGTGAAAATTCAAATTCAAATTCAAATTTTATTTGTCACACACACACAACCATAGACAGTATGACATGGGGGTGAAATGCTTGTAGCTGTACAATGCCCGACCATTAAATGACAGAAGAAAAGTTTTACAATATTTACAATTTACTACAAAAATTTACAAATTAACTTAGGAATTTACAGTAAAGAATGTGCAAATAGCAGAAGAGATTATAAAGATAAGGATTATAAATTATAGGAATTATAGGATTATAGGAAATGTGTGGTGGTGCGTGTGGTGACGTGTGTGAGAGTCCAGTCTTATAGTGACGTGTTTGGGAGAGTCCAGTCCTACACCTGGTTCAGGCCCCGAATAGCCTGGGGGAAGAAGCTCCTCCTCATTCTCTCTGTTTTGGCCTTAAGGGAGCGGAAGCGCTTCCCAGACCTCAACAGTGAGAAGAGTCCATTGTTGGGATGGGAGAGGTCCATCATAATCTTCCTAGCTTTGGACTTGCACCGCTTGGTGTAGATGGACAGCAGGTCAGGGAGCTCTGATTGAATGATGCGTTCTGCCGAGCGCACCACCCTTTGCAGATCTCGTCTGTCCTGCTTGGTGCTGTTCCCAAACCAGGTGCAGATGTTTGACGTCAGGACGCTCTCGATGGTGCAGGAGTAGAAGTTCTTGAGCACCTTCAGTGGCAGATGGAAGTCTCTAAGTCTTCTGAGGAAGAAGAGACGCTGACGGGCTTTCTTAACCAGGGTGTTGATGTGACAGGACCATGACAGGTCCTGAGTGATGTGGACACCCAGGTATCGGAAACTGTCCACTCTCTCCACTGGCGTGCCACTGATGATGAGGGGTTTGTAATTCCTCGCCTGCTTTGTAGTGAAGTCCACGATCAGCTCCTTAGTCTTGCTGATGTTTAGGAGGAGGTTATTCTCCTGGCACCAGGTCTCCAGGTTCCTAATCTCCTCCAGGTAGGCCGTCTCGATGTTGTCGGAGATCAAACAAAGTTTACCGTCATGGTAAAACCTGTGTATGCTGAAGCGTTGGCAGCGGCAGTAAAATGTGAGGACAGCCGAACTGAGCTGAACTCAACGACACGTCTTCGTTCTGTTTGACAAAGACAGGCGACGTTTTAGTGCCTTTTAGGAAGAATCTGCTGCTGAAGAACAAACTCACATCCGTCAGTAAAGATTTGCACAAGTGCTGCGATGAAACCAGTAAACAGCTTTTAAACTGGAATTTTCCATTAAATAACATGAACAGTTAGTTTGTAAAGTACTAAATTTCTAACATAAATCATGTACCATCTAGTCTATCAAGCTTGTTACCTGTCACTGTGCAAATGCTCATTATAGAATCATATATAAGATATAGATGTAAGAATATTTTTTAAATCAAACGATACACTGAGCACAGTTTGCTGATAGTACTTTAACTTAAATAAAATATAAATCTGCTGCCCATCGTACCCAAAACCCAGCGTAATGGAAAAATGACGGGTTAGCAAAGAATGTATCCATTTACATCGACAGTGCGCCTTATGTATGAATTCTGGTTGTGCTTACTGACCTTGAACTGATTTCATGTGGTACATGATGCTCAAAAATCCGTCAAAAAATGTTTTAGTCCGACTTTGGTAAACTACGAAGCCGCAACGCTTGATGGATTGTCGGCGCATTACAGCTATCGTAGTCTGGAGCCTCGCGGAGTAATCTGGGTCCTAAATTCCGTCTTCTTCAGGTCCCAAAGTCAAACGAAAACTGCGGCGTCACTGAGAGTTAAAAATGGTCTAAATTCTTTAATCTTTAATCAAATGATCAGCGTTGCTGCTTTACCAGGTGTAACAATTAAGTTTAACATCCAGGCATCCATGAAAACAGAATCTATTAAATTTAACAGAGATAGAAGTTAACAGGAAGTTAGCTCGCTAGCTTCCACCTAAACATGATATAGCACGTTCTGACTGAGAGATTTCTGAAAAAATCATAACGTACAGCTCTGCTATCACTTCCAACATAAATGAAGACAGGAAACTAAACAGCAGAGATGTTTGTAGGGTTACTGAAGTTGGGCTAGCTGGTATATAATGATGTGCTACGTGATCGCTAGCGACACAGCTATGTTAGCATAACATAAACACAGTGAAGCTGGAGGATGAATGCTAACTTTTTTCCACTCGATAAATATTAACAACTGAGATCATCCATCCACACTACGAGGTTAGTCATTAATACACTGCAACAACATGGGAAAGAGCAGCTGCAAAAGAATTCAACATTAATGATTCAATGGTACGGAAGTGAAGGAAGCAAGAAGAATGAGTTGAATAAAGTTTGACTGTTTTGATTCGCTTAATACGCCTTATAATCAGGTGCGCCTTATGTATGAAAAATACGGCACTAGTTACTAAAAAGCTTTCATATACCTGAAGATCAATGTCAACTGGAAAGAGGTTACAATGTCCCCTCGGGTTTATTTTTTCATTCCATTAATGATTCGACAGATTTATACACAAAACTCAGGTTTCGTTGTGTATTAGGTCAGAGTGCTTGACTTTGGCTACGTTCACACTGCAGGTCTTGATGCTCAATTCCAATTTTTTGATCAAATCCGATTTTTTTGTCTGCTCGTTCACACTACAGATAAAATGCGACAGCAAACGCGCTCTAGTGTGAACGCTCAAAGCGGCCGCATGCGCAAAAGAAGATGTCACACACAACGCGCTCTGTTTAGACCCAGAGCAACAGTATTGTTTGACTGATGGCCTTAATATAAAGACTTGTTTCTGACTTTACGTTTCACAATTTTTGCTTTAAGTTATTTTGTTATTTACATAATAATGTAAATAACCTAATAATGATCCTTATTGCTGTTTTAGAGGAGCGCTGCTTCAAAGGATAGCTGCAGATTTCTGTCAGAATCTGCAGATTATACAGTACAAAGAAAATGTTCACGTTGTCTTCCCAACAGTTTCACTAACATCTACACTGGATGGCCAGGAAGCGTTCGCGATGTCTTCTCTGGCGCTGATAATTGGCTTCAGTCTTGTGTCGGTGACGTAAAAGGCGGATTTAATGCGACATGACCGTTCAAACAGCAGTCGCTTTCTAAAACATCGGATATGTATCGGATTCAGTACCACATACGAAAGTGACCCAGATCGGATTTGAAAATATCGGATTTGCGCCGTTCACACTGTCATAGCATGATCGGATATGGGTCGCATAGGGTCAAAAAGATCGGATTTGATGCGCTTTCGCCTGCAGTGTGAACGTAGCCTTTGAGAACCTTTAGTTTTTGTCACTTGGCTGTTGGTTGATGAATATTTATAGAAGAACTTTACAACATTTAATTTACATCTCAATGAAAACCATCTTTGCTTTAACAGTTTTTACCTTGGTTTGATTTTCTAAAAACACATAGTGGAAAAGCAGTGTCTGGCAACCAACTCCGTCCCTGCATACATTGTGAATCCCCCTCCCATTGCTGACCTGACCCCACTGCTGATTTAGCTGTGTATAAACTGTGCAAGCGGGTTGTTTGCTCGCTTATTATTGATATTGTAGAGCTGAGCTTGGATTAATTCTGGGTTAATGGGTGCAGTGTTGATGGGGCTCTGAATATTAACTACTCTGTCATTATCTGAAATAGAAGAAAGTGAAGCAAACTACTGAATCAGACCATCTTTGGTTTATGTTCCCAAAATTATAAATGACTATATTTCTATGACAGTCATTTTTGCATCTGCAGTCATAAACGTTTTCATTTTAATGAGGCTTAATCAGTTTTGTCTGAATGTATACGTTACAAGAACAGTAGACATCGTCATAGTCCGCAGTATTATTTGTACCTTAGGTCTGTTGCAAGTGTCACATAATCAGTTTGGGTACGTGATAAAATTGGTGATGACATGTCACTGAAGTTGAATGTTAGTGGCTTCATCATAAAATGTTAGAAAAGTGAGATAATAATTAGTTTAATTAAAACATGTAGATGCTCCAGTAATGATTTTATTGGCTAGATTATAGGCTTCTTAACTTAATGACAGCTATTTAATTAGACTAGACACAACTGTAGAGGACTTCCGTGTACTATATGACTGTTGTTTTGGAAATAAGGCTGCCATGGTGCAGTCATGTCACTCTTTGTAATCCTGTAAATGAATACGTACACCCCAGCAGCTTTAGCAGCAAGTTAAATAATCATTTTCTGTATGACTTTATCAGTCTTTCACATTCTTATGTAATAATTTTGTGCCACTCTTCTTTACAACATTGCTTCAGTTCATTGAAGTTTGTTTATGCACAGCTCTCTAAGGTCCAGCCACAGCATTTCAGCCAGGCTGAGGTCTGGACTTTGACTGGGTCATTGGTAGTCCTTAATTCTTTCAGCCACTCTTTATATTTGCTGCTGTCCTTGAGATCTTTATTCTGTTGTGAGCCCCAATTTTAACCAAGCTTAAGCTGTGACACAGATTTTGACTCTAGAATACTTACAGAGGAGTTAACAGCTGACTCAATGACTACAAGGTATCTGTAACTGCAGAACAAGCCCAAAATCATCACTTTTCCATCACTGTGCTCTAAATGCAGAGAAAACTAAACATATCAAAGTGCAAAGGACATTTTTCCAGAAGTCTTGTGGTTTGTTCAGATGCAGCTTTGCAAACCGAACCCCTGCTGCCATGCTGGTTCTTGTTAGGAAGGCTTTCTCTTCCAAAATACACATTTCTTCATCCTTTTTCTAATTGTCCTGTCATGACCTTTAACGTGATAAATGGGGTCTGCTGAGCTCAGGATTAGCTCTTGGTTTTTGTAGCCTCTCTGAACATTACACAGCTAACCTTTGGTGGGACATCAGTGCCACGAGATTGTAGCACTAAATGCTCATTGAATTCACCTAAATTAACAGGAGCAAACTGCCAAGACTTGTGCTTTCATGGAAGTAATCACATTTGCTGATGATTAATTAATCAAGTGCATTTGATTAGCACACCTGGCTGCTACTTACCCTCTTTACTCCTGTGGAAGCTGTAACGGTGTCATTTGTGCTTCACAGGCCTGAATAGAGTCCTATGAAGCTGTCCTTTTCATGTGACTGTATATGCCTTTTTTAAATAAGGAAACGGCAGGAAATACCAAAGATTAAATTGTTATTCTTCTGTTACTAAGTGACTACATTGTTTCTTAGTGCAACATAGCTTCAAACCAGTTTTACACATTTTTTAAAAGATCCTTCCAGGTTTTAGTGACATAACTATCTGTTAGTCACAGGTTCCTCTGACTCCTCAGCACTGCCTTTAAATAGATTGGATGCTGCTGTCTTTTGATGCACAGATGAGCAACTGTAGCTCAAAGTGCCGAAAAACTGCTAATCAGGTTTCAGAATACACAGTCCATAACAGCTTAGGGTGTGGTAGTATGGGCCTACATAGCTACAGACCAGTAGGGTTTCCATGCACCCTGTACACCAATGAAAGCACCGTCAATGGGCACATGAGCACCAGAACTGCCCCACGGAGCAAAGGAAGGTGTCCTGGTCTGATGAATCATGTTTTCTTTTACATCACATGGAGAGCCCAGTGCATGTGCATCACATACCAACAGTGTTGGGTAAGTTACTTTAAAATAGTAACTTAGTTACATTACTAGTTACTTCTCTCAAAAGTAACTCAGTTACTTCAAGTTACTCGTTACTTTCAAAGTAACTAGTTACTAGGGAAAGTAACTTTGGTTTTACTCAGAATTCTCTAGTTAATGTGTTGCTTCCATAACTTTGCCAGTCTTCTAGCTTGCTTACTTGCCACAGTGCACTGTGCCACCTACCAATAGAAAGGATATGATAACGTGCATATTTCCACGAGAGAAATCCCACGCCTGGACCGTCATTGACTGCTGCCATGATTCTAGCCTACGTCACAGCGTCATGTGCGCCTTTTACATCCAACACAAAAACTGCAGTCGTGGTGCTTTCGATTGTACTCAGAACTCGGAAATTCTGCCTTCTGAATTGGAAGATGTAGGTAACACCAGACTGCAGATGAGCTGCATACAGGGCTGGACTGGGACAGAAAATTTGCCCGGGCATTTTGACTAGAGACCGGCCCACCATTATAGGAAAAATCATAAAGCCTTTGAATGAAAACAAACACTGTTGTGACAGTGATGTACACTGTCTTGATGGTATATATGCATCAATCTATCAATCGTTTGTTGTAAGATTCAGATAATTATTTTTTAAAAGCTAGACATTTTAAATGAGAATAAGAAAGAAAAGTATTTCTTTGTGCCCCCCTTTCCCTGTTAATGCCCTACCTGCCCCCCCTGGCAACACTTTGCTAGACCCGCCCCTGCACAGTTACCAGCTGTCAGCTACCTAAAAAAGGATCCTGGTGTTATTTGTCTCTCAGAAACAGTTCATAACTTCCCTTCAACTCATTCATGTCACCTAAAAGGTAAACCTGTTTCCCCATCACCTGTTCAGCTCTGATGATTCAGTAAGGACATCTCCTGGTTTCATCTTCATGTTTCCCTCTCACCAGATATACAAACCGACATCATGACCAGCAGCTTTACAGCTGTGGCTCCAGCAAACATCAGCTGATACTAGAAATTAATATTAAATAAATTCTAACAACAGCTGATCAGCTTAAACGTGCTGCTGTTGTTGTTGACATCCGCTGGTTTCCTCTTTCGGCGCAAAGTGAGCGATAAACAAACAAGAGAGCCGATCAGCTGATCATTGATCAGTTTTCATGATTGAAGTAGAAACAGGAGAGGGAGGGGGGAGAATGAGAGAAGAAGAGGCAGCTGTGCAGCGTAAACACAGAATAACTCCAGCTTTGTGTCTTTTTCATTGTAGCTGAAGTCCGGAACAAACTGTGTTCCTTTTCACCTCAACAAGAAATGCGTAATATTTTCTCTGAATACCAGACAGGACGGTTGGCAACTCTAATAACTTATGAACAAAATAAAGTTCAACATCAGTAACATAGCACCACCCAGCTGTATAGAAACTCCGTCATGCTAGCTAGTACCCAGCACGAAAAAGTCAGCATAACGAAAATAAACTCCACCTAAACTTGGTTCATATCTGACACAGATAGACTGCAGGTCATAACTTCTTACCTGAAGTTCAGTTCACACTCGGACCAGCGCCCGCCTCGGGTCTCTCCTCTTGCCTTCCTTTTCCTTCATCCACCTGCTGGCCTCCACCACTTGCTAATGTTACTGAATCTGTGGAAGCTCCGCGATAGCCACCACACGAAGTAACGAGTAACGAGCCAATCTAAATCCCAGTAACGAGTAACGCGTTCCTGATTTTGGCATAATAACTAGTTACCGTGCTCGTTACCACAATAATAACGTAGTTACTGTAACACGTTACTTAATAACGCGTTAGTCCCAACACTGCATACCAACATCTGGTACCAGGATGCATTATGGGAAGGCAAGCCAACAGAATCAGAATCAGAATCAGAATACTTTATTGATCCCTGGGGGAAATTATTTTTTGTTACAGTGCTCCATTTTAAACAGAGGCAGTGTGATGCTTTGGGCAATGTTAAACTTATGTTCTGCCATCCACGTGGATGTTAGTTTGACATGTAAGAACTACCTAAGCGTTGCTGCAGACCATGTACACCCTTTCATAGAAACAGTACTCCCCGATGGCTGTGGCCTCTTTCGGCAGGATGATGTGCCCGAACATAAAACAGAAATGGTTCGGGAATCATTTTAGAAGCACAACAACAACTTGACTTGCCCTCCAAATTCCCCAGGTCTTTGGGAGATCAGGAGAAACAAGTCCAAGCCCCACCTCACGACTTACAGGACCTGCTAACATCTTGGTGCAGATACCACCCCCACACCTGAGTGGAGTCCATGCCTCGATGGGTCAGGGCTGTTTTGGCAGCAAAATGTGGACCAATACAATATTAGGCAAGGGGTTCATAATCCTATGGCTGATGGGTGTATATCAACACACTAAAGGAGATTTAGTAAAGCTCGTCTCAACCATACCCAACAAATAAGCGGTTATTCAAAAAGGTGCTCCTCCTGTTTGCCACCTAGTCAGTTACTTTGCATGTTTGCCATCTGTGACGGAGGAGAATGCTGCTACGTTATCGGAGTATGAAAGTGACTCAGAGCACTAAAGCTGTGGGCTAAGCAGCTAAACAAGGAGCTGAAACATAGTCTGTGAGCACTTTATGAAAATGATCAAAGTAACTGATTAGGTGATTGTTCTCTATTTTCATCCTGCGTACTTGTTGTATAATTATCAGCTTGCTTCCAAGTTCAGTTACCAAAACCACAAACTGTGGAGTTAAACTGCATATTTCCTACTTTACACCTGCCTGTCTTTCAACCTTGGCATACTTCAGCTTTTTTCACATTATTACAGATGGAAGAAGCAGAGAACGTCAAATACATCTTGGAAGCTGAGCAAATATTCAGCAGTAACTGCTGCAAGCAGTCTCTGCCACTAAAAGCTGCCCAAATCTGGTGCAGCCTTGTAAAAACACTCGAGTTTCTTGACAGCTCCATCTGGATATGGCAGAGTCTGAGCTGCAGCTCGGGTAGATTAACCCTTGGTGCAAATGAGTGCTAATGGCAACCTAAAGATCAGAGAATCCACCGCTTCCACTATCAGCTCAGTAATCTCTAAGATCACACAGGAAAGGCTGGCAGATGGGCGGATAGAGACACACACTCAGGTCATATCTTTTGAGAAACCTGAGGCAGAACAAGAGTAAATATTTTGAGTAAAGGGAGACAGATCGAAGAAGAGCCAGAATTTTTTTTGAGCGCCCAAAATAGCCTTCGAGAGTGGAAAAACAAACAGATCTCTCTGACTTGTTTCAGAGCTGTGACACACGAGGGTGCCTTCAAAGCTGCCTTTGCTATACAAGAGCTCCAGCTAAATTAAAAAAGGATAATTTAGTGGATCATTTCATTGGCACTGTGATGTTGTGAAGCCTACTGCACGCTCTTTATAGCAGTTTGATGAATGTTCTGCATAAAGACTGACTACAAGTAAACTAACCCTTATGTTTTTGTAAATAAATACATAAATGAAAGCCTTGTCTAAACCTGGGGAACATTACCTCCAGTGTAATTAGGTAGGTAATGATGAGGTAGGTATGATCACGAAAATCTGAATTACTTTATGTTAATTGTGATCCCATAAAAAAAAATGATAGATAGATAGATAGATAGATAGATAGATAGATAGATAGATAGATAGATAGATAGATAGATAGATAGATAGATAGATAGATAGATAGATGCATGAAGGCAACCACCAAATACCTGCAGAGGGTCAGGCAAGTCCTGAGGAGTCAGCTGAACGGTAAGAACAAGACAAGATTTGGGCCATCAACACGTACGCCCTGCCCGTGATCAGGTACCCTGCTGGGGTAATAGGCTGGCCAAAGGAGGAGATAGAAGCCACTGACATCAAGACAAGGAAGGGGGGTCTGCTGAGTGTCAGCACCACAGTCCAGGATGAGACAACAAACATCCACAAATACGTCAGTAAGATTAGGGCTGCTCGATTATGGCAAAAATGATAATCACGATTATTTTCACTGAAATTGAGATCTCGATTATTTGACGATATTTATTTAACCCTTTAAGACCTACTATAGAACCAAGTCCACCAGAGCTTATATTTTTTTTTTTACCTGCTGTGGAGCCATTTTTGGGAGCATTTCAAGTTGCTATACATCAATACAACTGTTATAGCCCATATTTTAATAATATGTCTGCATTAAGTCCATAGTAATTACATTAATTACAAAAAAGTGCAATAAACTACAAAAAAATTGAAAATCGTTTTTGTTTTGTTTACATATATTTCTACTTGGAGAAATTTAAGAGGTTTATCCCTCAAAACTTTAAATACAAAAAAGTTGCAAAAAATAGTTTACAACAACAGGAAATTTATTTTGAGTGTCTTCATAGTTTTATTTTGGAGATACAGCAATTTTTATATACTGCAGGAAAAACAAAAAACAATCCTATGATGCAAATTTGCAAAGAAATCAGCAGGTGCATCAAAATAAACTATTTCCAGCAGTGCAATTCGAGTTCTAAGCATCCTAGAAACAAGTCAAACATGACTTATAAAAACACCAGTATAGGCTTTTAAGGCCTACAAGTAAAAAACTACATTTTCCGCGAAAATGACGTCACTTCCGGTTTCGGACAGGAAATGGCGGACATGCGATAGTTCGCGCTGACGTCTGTTTCACTGTGGGAAGTGTTACGAACAGCTGATCGGATCGGCAAAGCGTGTTTCTGGAATATTATGTTTTTGTTCCTGCAAGCGCTTTTTATGCAATTTTTGCAAAGCTTTGTGTGGAAGGAAACCGTGACCGAGGACAAGCTGATGGCATCAGATGTAAGTACAACTCCTCCGGTTTCATATGCAAAACAAATTATTGCGCTAGCTTACACGGTCCAGGTTCTACAGGGATTTAAAGGTTTAACAATAACAATGTATTGAATAATGACTTTAAAAAATAATATAAAACAGTGCAAATACTGATAACAGTGCAAATGTTTGCAATATAAAAAATAAATGAAAAATGTAAACATCTATGTTTAGTGAACTTTGCAGTGTTGCTCTGTGGTGCAGCTACACTGTAGCAAAGTTTACACACTGTGTCTACTTGATCCACGTCTGACTGAACCCATAATGTTTCCACACCACTGAAGTTTTTTTTTTTAACCTCTCTTTTCAACCAACAGCAGTCACTCTCCTCCCCAAATAACTTCTGCTTAGCTTTCTGAGCTTCCCTCGGGTCCTCTTAATTGTTGTGTTGCGTGTTCGAAATGCAGAGAGGTGCTCTCGATTTGCCACACGGAGCAGCGCGAGAGTAAAGCACGAGGGAGGGGCTAATAATCGGTTCAGTCATTTTTAACGATCGTTGAAAGCCCAGATCGTAATCGTGATTAAAATTCGATTAATTGAGCAGCCCTAAGTAAGATGGCCCCAACCGACAGCGTGCTCAGTGAATACCTCAGGCAGCAGAAACCCAAGAAAGAGGAGGGAGACGAGGAACCATCATGGAAGGACAGGCCCCTGCACGGTATGTACCACCGGCAGATAGAGGAGGTGGCTGATATCCAGAAATCCTACCAGTGGCTGGACAAAGCTGGACTGAAAGACAGCACAGAGGCACTAATCATGGCAGCACAAGAACAAGCTCTGAGTACAAGATCCATAGAGGCTGGGGTCTATCACACCAGGCAAGACCCCAGGTGCAGGCTGTGTAAAGATGCCCCAGAGACAATCCAGCACATAACAGCAGGGTGCAAGATGCTAGCAGGCAAGGCATACATGGAACGCCATAACCAAGTGGCCGGCATAGTGTACAGGAACATCTGTGCCGAGTATAACCTGGAAGTCCCGAGGTCAAAATGGGAGACGCCCCCAAGGGTGGTGGAGAATGACCGAGCTAAGATCCTGTGGGACTTCCAGATACAGACGGACAAAATGGTGGTGGCTAACCAACCGGACATAGTGGTGGTCGACAAACAGAAGAAGACGGCCGTAGTGATCGATGTAGCGGTTCCGAATGACAGCAATATCAGGAAGAAGGAACACGAGAAGCTGGAGAAATACCAAGGGCTCAGAGAAGAGCTCGAGAGGATGTGGAGGGTGAAGGTGACGGTGGTCCCCGTGGTAATCGGAGCACTAGGTGCGGTGACTCCCAAGCTAGGCGAGTGGCTCCAGCAGATCCCGGGAACAACATCGGAGATCTCTGTCCAGAAGAGCGCAGTCCTGGGAACAGCTAAGATACTGCGCAGGACCCTCAAGCTCCCAGGCCTCTGGTAGAGGACCCGAGCTTGGAGGATAAACCGCCTGCAGGGGCGAGTGGGGAATTATTTTTAATATATATGTTTTACCAGGCCTACACTGCTTACTTTGTCAAATGTGCTGCATATTTTGACTTAATAATCTTGCATGAACTGTCATCACCTAAATCTGTTTCCAAATGTATGTAATATTTACTGTATACGTTACTGTTACACTAGCACAAGGAAGGAAATCTATATGATAAATGGACTGGTTCTTACATATATGCTTTTCTACCAAACTTCTCAAACTAACACTAACACACAGTCAGACTTCAATGGATGGATTGGATATATATAATAAATTTATATATACATTTTTATAACACTGCCTGTAATCATATAACATGTTTAATGTCCTATTTTGAACAATATAAAGCAGACATATCTTAACTCAGGCCTGGGAAGAGTCTGAATCAGGATTGAAGTGCTGCAAAGAAACCACCACACAGGGAGACCGATAAATTAAAAAAAGATATTTGGTCTCCAGTTACTGTGACATTTGCGACACTCACAGAAGGTGAACGGATGGTATCTCTGTGTGTGGTTCCCAGCATGGAGGAGGAGCTGTGATGGTGCGTGGAGGCTGGTGACACTGCTGCCATTTTATCCAGAATTTAAGCAACACTTAACCAGCAACTTGAGGCTAAGTTGAACTTGATAAATAAATGGGAGATGTTCCTGTGGCTATGGCTGTCTTTTGTATACATTCTATGCTGAAAACGGGCTGTTTCACTAAAAGGACGGCTGATGGAGTGCTGCATCAGAGGACCTCACCCCTGCAGTCAGCTGATCTAAACCTAGCTGACATGGTTTGGGATGATCTGGATTGCAGAGTGAAGAAAAATCTGGTATTGAAGAAAAAAAAATAAAACAAGATCTAATTTGTTTGACATATTTTAGGTTAATTCAATTTAATATTACTGATTTTACACAGTTTAATTGTAAAAAAAGGAAAATGATGTTATGTGTGATCTAGCACTGTACAGAGCATAACTGCAAGAAACAAGATTAAACTTCAACATCTCTGTTACAGTAACACAAGCAAATTTTACAAATACACACCCTACACGAGAGCAAAACAAGTGAGCAAAGAAAAAAGCATTCATAAAAGAGAAGGAGTGAGAGAGCAAAGGTCACCAAAACAGTGGATTAAAGCTCTTAGATTAGATGACAAGTGGTGATCTCAGCAGCACAGAGTGCAGTTCCCCTGGTCTGTGTGTGTGAAAGAGAGAGAGAGATTATCACCACCGGCAGAATGTGCATTAGAGATTGCTTCTTGTTGTCTTTGTGTATGCGTGTGTATCTGTGTAGCAGTGTTGTGAGTGGATTGTTAATCCTAATCCACTCATGAGTGTGCACGCTGAGGACTGACAGGCCATTAGTGCCTGCAGCGTGCATGTGTTCAGTGTGTGACTGCATTTAGGTATACAGTATTGGCACATGTCCACATTATCCTGCTCGTGGATGTGCACGTTTGAGTGTGTGCCTGTGACCGCGAGAGTGTAATCTGAGAGTGGATGGAGGGGTTAGAGAGCCATTAGGCAGTGCATTAGTCCCGACTGCAGACAGACTGGGGAAAGGGACTGAGGAGAGGGCTGACATGTGTGCGTGCGCGTGTGTAAAGGAAAGACGATGGTTTGAGGATTTCAGGGCGAAAGGGACAATGGGGGTGAGGATTTAGCAGCGAGGGCGAGTGGGATTGAGTGCATTAAAGAGTCCGTGTGTGTGCCAGTGTGTGGTGAAGGGATTGAGGGGAACTGACCCATAAAAGGCAGACAGACACACCCTGAGCGGGAGTTGGATTCCCCACCATCCGCTTTTTGTGTTATTTAAAATATATATCAAACAAAAAATATAGAAATTGAATCTGACTCAGCTGCCCAAAGGTGCTTCCTGTGTTGTGTTGTGATCAAGGCTCCTTTACATTTGATTTACCAAATGTTTCTCTATATGCATCTCTCAGAAAATCCTCTGTCCTTCAGTACTTAAAGCTAGAGTGGCCACCAGGAGCAGACTCCTCTGGTTGTAAAGGAGTCTACTGGAACTCAGGTAGCCTGAGTCTGTGACCTCACTAAACACTTTTGTAATGGGTTAACAATATTATCACAATTATGTAATTAAAGTCGCCATTGGATACACAAAGGAGGATAAAACAGAGTATGCTTTAGCTACCTGACAAGAGTAGTTGCTAATGTAAGACTTCACAAACCGTGCGTGTTGTCTGAGGAATAGTTTTCCAGTTCAACTCCAAAATGCATCTCAGTGATGATCGTTATGATGCAGTTTAACTGTCATGTCTCAGTGTTCACGGTGCTCAAACACTAAGTAACAGTTTTTGGTTGTTATGTCAGACAGCAGGGTTGTGACTGTCAAAGAAGAAGCTTCATGTAGAGCCCAGACTTCAGCTTAACTTGGGAAAACACCAGCAAATAGAAAAAACGCTGCAAAAGCACACAAAACGCAGCAGAAGTTGAATAAAAAACAACAGAAATAGAAATGATGACGTAAACGTTAGTAAATATACCACACTAGCTTTCAGTAGTTTCCAGTGGTGCATGCTGGAGCAACTGGAGTAAATGTGGAAACCACCAGAACTCCCAACAAGGCGAAGAAGTCAAAGAGTAACTGTAACCTTTTACTACTTTAATTGAACAAGAGTATGTTTTATTGCTTATAAAGTGTATTCTTTCCTCTTTCAGGCACATGTTAAACAGAATAACTTTCTTGGAGAGTTTATTTTCTAAAGAATGTGAAATAGTTGCACACAGTTCTGGCTTTAGGTTCGTGTTTCCACAGAACTCTGCTCTAGGAAAAAGTCACCACAGACAGAAATAGGCAGACAGGAAGAAAGTTGAGAGTCCTCCTATATTATCCTGTTTTTCTATTATTCATGAAGTGAAGAAGCAGTGGAGAGGAAGGGGGAGAAGAAATGACTTTATCTTTCTTTCCATTTGCTTGTAGCCTTCTATATGACTACGTGAATCCGATGTTCTGACCACAGTCCATCATTACTTTAAGAACTGAAGGTCAGTCAGTCCATAACATTGCTCAAACTTTGAATGTGTCCCCAAGTGCAGCAGCAAAAACCATCAAGTGCTACAATGAAACTGGTTCGCATGAGGACCGCCCAGGAAAGGAAGTCCAAGAGTCGCCTCTGCTGCTGAGGATAAACTCATCCAAGCCACCAGCCACAGAGATCGCAAGTTAACAGCACCTTAGATCAGAGCCCAGATAGATGCCACACAGAGCTCCAGTAGCAGACACATCTCTACATGTTCAGAGGACAGTCCATGTGACCCATATGGTCAAATAGCTGCTAAGAAACCACGACTAATTTGTGCGATGCAGAAAAGGTGAACGGATGGTCTCTAGATGGTTCCCACCGTGCAACATGGAGGAGGGGGTGTGATGGTGTGGGGGGGCTTTGATGGTGACGCGGTTGGGGATTTGTTCAAAACTGAAGGCACGCTGAACCAGCATGGCTACCACAGCATCCTGCAGCGTCACGCCATCCCATCTGGGTTGTGTTTAGTTGGACCATCGTTTATTTTTCAACAGGACAATGACCCCAAACACACCTCCAGGCTGCGTAAGTGCTGTTTGACCAAAAAGGAGAGTGATGGAGTGCTAGCCAGATGACCTGGCCTCCACAGTCACCTGACCTAAAACCAATGGCGATGGTTTGGAATGACTGACGGCAAACGGGCTAACAAGTGCTCAGCATCTCTGGGAACGCTTTCAAGACTGCTGGAAAATCGTTTCAGGTCACTATATCGTGAAATTCATCGAGACAATGTCAAGAGTCTGCAAAGCAGTAATCCAAGCTAGGGGTGGCTGTTTTGAAGAATCTAACACATAAAGCATGTTTTGAGTTATTTCCCACTTTTGTGTTTACCACATAATTCCACATGTGTTCATTCATAGTTTTGAATCTACAACGTAAATTTTAGTTTCTCCAGCTTCTTGTGTTCCTTCTTCCTGATGTTGCTATCCCTCGGTACCACTACATCTTTCACTCCGAACACCTAGCTCTGTTTGTCTACCACCACTATGACCGGTTGGTTAGCCATCGCCAGTTTGCAGGTATCTGGAAGTCCCACAGGATCTTAGTTCGGTCAGTCTCCACCACCCTTGGGGGCATCTCCCATTTTGACCTCGGGACTTCCAGGCTGTACTCGGCACAGATGTTCCTGTACACTATGCCGGACACTTGGTAAAGGCGTTCCATGTATGCCCTGCCTGCTAGCATCTTGCACCCTGCTGTTATATCCTGGACTGTCTCAGGGGCATCTTTACACAGCCTGCACCTGGGGTCTTGCCTGGTGTGATAGACCCCCATGGATCTTGTACTTAGAACTCTTTCCCTGACATATTTAATGCCTCTGTGCTGTCTTCCAGTCCAGCTTTGTCCAGCTGCTGGTAGGATTTCTGGATGTCAGCACATACTTCATACATCTGAAACGCATCAACTTAAACATGAAATCAGACACAAGTTTGAACCTCGATTCAGATCGAACACGTGCTTATCTTTCTGAAAAAATGCAAGCGGACAGCAAGCACACATGCAAACAAAAACAAAAAATACACATAATCCACAAAGCTGACCCCCCACTAGCACACACGCGCTAGCATGTGTACACTTGACCTGGATAGAGACAACAGGGTGCCAATTCTCCCCCTTGACTGGGTCCATTAGAGGCCAAAGTGCAGCTGAGCCACATGCTGTACAGCCACAAAGAGACACACTGGATTACAGAAAGGCAGCCAGGCACACAATGGTGAGGGCAAGGTTGTGATGGGAAGCAGGGTGATGGAAACAGCAGGAGGGAGAGACGGGCAGAGGACTGGGATGATGGAAAAAAGGGATTAAATCTATTTTCATAAAGGTTCCTTTTTCGTAGTGTGAGCACATCAGCAGCGGGCTACTCTGTGAAACAGCCCCCTTTTTCCAATTGATTTGAATAATGCAACAAAGAGGCATATTAACAAACAGATTTTTAGATTAGGAGAGTACAGGGAAAGCTAAGAGCAGGAGTGTCTTTAGGGAACATGATGTGGAAGAGTGGATGCTTTTAGAAACAGAGCATGGAACACACAGCCGGTTCTTTCTCTTTCAGTCACATCCAAACACCCCCTTCTTCCCCCTCACTTCTTCTCTCTGCATCCCATTTATTTTTCCTTCTCGGTCGGTCATTTTTTAAGTCATGTAAAGCTGAGGTTTCTGATGTGATCTTCCATCCGAGGTGTGTGTCATGAATTAATGATGAGTGCTGAGTAAGGCCCTGTCTCTAAGTGCTGCTGGGGCTCACATCCTTACTCAAATTTGTGCGTGTGCATTTCGTAGTTTTGAATAAACTCCGCCTCTCGGCACGCAACCGCAGTCGGTTCAGCATTCACATATGAATATTAGCATGTAAACTGTTCAGTCGCAGAATCGAGACAGAATGTAAATCCATCAGCAGCCAAAGGAAAACAAATTCATGCGAAGGGATCGAGATGAATGTTTCAACCGCCAACAAAACAGCCTGAATATAGAAAGAGGACGTAGTCTCCCGATGTAAAAGGTCGATGCCAAAGTGCATTCATCCATGGGAAACTGATGGTTGGTTCCTTTGATTTGAAACTTTCTGGAAGAGTCTGTGAATTTAAATTCAGTTACATACAACATGTGTTCTGATGAGAATCAAACAGGAGGATAAAACAGAGTCTGCCTAGCTTGTGAATGACGAGTTGCTACTGTCAGTCAGATCCACCCTGAGGCCTCAATCACACTAGAGTAAAAGTAGCATGTGAATCTCTGTGCGACCAGGAAAAAATGGTGCTTGGCAATTGATTGCAATTAATATTTTTGCTGTTTGGGCCTCTTCCAACTTCCGCACGTAGTGAGGTTTAATCAGAATACCCTTCCCGTTCATTTAAATTACAGCAAAAACGTGCAAAACACCTTAAATGGATGCAAAATCACACTAACCAGAAGACAAGAGTTTGAGAGGTTAAAACAACCTTTTTTGCCATTTATTTTGCTTCTATTTGATTTTTATTCTACTTTTTCTGTTAAAAAAATGACGGCTTGGTTAAAATCTACAAGGAAATTCTCACTCATTCATTGCCTATATTACTGCAGTGGTTTTGTCTGCGCTATCATCATGCCTATTTCAGATGTTGTATGCATGTATGTTAAAAAAACAAAACAAAGCTGCTTCTAAAAGCGTTCTCAGAGGAAGCCCATAAATGATAATGGCTGATAAATGCAGTTCAGTGTAATGCACAGAACTGGTGAAGGAATCTGTGGGTCAGGTTAATGGGAAAGAGGAGTGGAGACTTTATTCATACAATCAGTGTCTCTTTGATTTTTCTACAGTAATTAAGGCAATTATATTTGTGTATAAATTATATTTGAGTGTCCCGGCTGTTTCTGTTTGGGATCTGCTTCAGTGCTCCTGATCACAACTGACTGTGGTCCATTTGAACCAGCGGACCCTCTCTAATGGAGCATCAGTAATCTGCTGGTCTAATCCCTGCACACATACAGATAAACGTGCAGTCCAACAGTGGCATACGCATTTACACAAAGAGCTGTAATCTAATCTAATCCAGACCCTCTTTACTGGCCTCCATCAAATATGTCACACCATTAATCACATCAGATTAATGAGAAATAAATGAAAGAGTGGAGACTTCCAGGATTAGAAACAGCCCATCAAAGGCCTAATGACAGATGTTTCCAGTGTGTGGAGGTGTGTACCTGTTCAGAAATTTACCAGGAGAAAGACAAAGACAGTTAAATGATGATACTAGATGTGCTAGGTGGTTTGGACATCTGAGTCTTCCCTAAAACACCCCCCTCAGGCACCAGTCATACTGGCCTAGAGACCAGTTGGCGATTCCCTGGCTACCATCACTTGTAGGTAAAAATGTATATTCCCCAACCGTCTGGTGAGTGTTAGCTGGATGTTCCAAAAAGGTCTGCAGTGCTGCACCAAAAACCTTTAGCTAAAGTGCTGGTACACACACTATTAAATCTTCAAATTGTCCATATTTTCTTATTTGAACCACAAAAGTAGGCGTTCAAAAGCATTTGAACAAAAAAATTTGAATAAAAACATTAAATTTTCAATTGAGGAGCACTAATAAAAGCAAACCAAGTGCTGAAAAGATCAGAGTTATCGAAATCATAGTGAATGTAGTACAGGGTGGGCCATTTATATGGATACACCGTAATAACATGGGAATGGTTGGTGATATATTAAAGTCCTGTTTGTGGCACATTAGTATATGTGAGGGGGCAAACTCCTCCAGATGGGCAGTGACCACGGTGGCCATTTAGAAGTCGGCCATCTTGGATACAACTTTTGTTTTTCCAATAGGAGGAGGGCCATGTGACACATCACACTTATTGGTAATGTCACAAGAAAAACAATGGTGTGCTTGGTTTCAGCGTATCCATACAAATGGCCCACCCTGTATAATCCTCTCTGCTCACATATTATCAGTGCGAGATATATCTGAGCTGCCCAGCTCTTTCGCTGACCTCCTGTCTTCTGCTTCTGGGAATCAATAGTGTCAAGAGAGGGAAAAAAAACTCTTTAAGGACTTTCTAGGACAGCGAGCCAATTTCCCAGTCATTTCACACCTCCTGTGAAAGTGGTCGACCACCTCTGCACCCAGTGTGCGCTCTGGCTCCAGCAGCACAGTAGTGGCAGGTACAGGAAATCTTCTCTTGTCCAATGGAAATAGATGTTTTTTATAAGCACTTTAAAGCGTGGCAGACTGTGACCCTGAGAGGTGAGGCGGACTAATTCCATCTAGCCAGCATCCTGATATTGCCGCTCCCTGAGTCGCATGTCTTAATGGAGACTGCAAAGTATGTCGGTTAAAGCGGGGGGAGAACATGATTTCGCAGAGAGAGTCATTTCAGAGAAAGATTTCCCAGTCCTGCTTTTGCATGTAGACCGTCAGCTGAAGCTTGGCTTGCTTGAGATTAGTATTAGCAGACCACATGTAACAATTTACATATCCAGACTGTGCATTGGGACGTGCTTACTGAAGTTGCACCCAAAAATCACTCATTTCGCTGCGTTTTGGGTGCAGTAATCTGCAGATTGCATTTTATTATTCGATTTGTTCGGATAACAATCATCAGCAGTGTAAACTGTTCTGTTCAGAGTCTTTAAAACAGAGTCCTGCGTCCTGACTCATGTTACAAGACATCCGCTGACAGATGGTGCCAGTTTACTCACATCTGCTGATTCAGCGCAAACTGGAATTTTAGATGGCAAGTTCAGGCACAACATGGCTAAAAGCAATTTGCTGGCGTTTGATGTGGTCATAGCAGGAACAAAGTACAGCCTGGGAGAAATGTCAGGTTTACTGTGCTGATAGCCACAAGTGAATGTCAGGTCTCACACAGGCCGGTTCTCTCTAATGTAAAAATCTCAAGAAGGTATACTGGTCACTGAAGTCTTACTTTAAAATTCTCAGGACAGACTATTTCGCTGAAAACATGTGGAGGGATTACGTCAGTGCATTATTTTTCCATTTAAAGGCGTAGATGATGATTATATATTTTTAAAAATCTACTGCTTTAGTGTTTTGTTGGTTTGAAGCTCAAGTTTCTGCAAGTGGAACTTTTGCAGCAATCGTTGCTTTGGAGCAGGATTTTGATACACAGTTTACTGCCTTCATATCTTAAACAGCGCAGCACCTTTAACTGACTAAACATGTCATCTCTTCAGTGTTCAGTCTGTTTAATTCAAACTCTGGTTCGTTTTCCTCCTTGGGGCAGTTTGTTTCTGCAGATGTCAACACAGTAATCAAAAGAGCTAAAGTGAGCTAGCGACTGCTGTTCTCCATGTTCACCAGCACTCTGCTTCGTTTGAAGTTCACTTGGATTTTTGTCTCTGAAAAGAAACCAAATAAAGGGAAAAGCTACATGTTTGCAGACTCAACAACTGATTCAGAAAGAGAGAAAGAGAAAAACACAAACTTTAATCGACATGATAATTCGGTGTTTTAGCTTGTTTCCACAAATATCAAGACACCCAGACTCCCCTACTGGGTCAAGTCTGACGGAAATCAAAAACAAGACATTGTCTGAGAACCCAAAGTCACAGGAAGATGCAAATACAGAACTGGGGTAGTCATTATGACACGGTAGATGACGTCACTCCCAATATGCTGTGATCCAGTTACCTTGGAATTCAGATGTTGGAATTCAGAAGTGAAAATCACCTGAGTTAGTGTGTTCCAGCTGTAAAATCTCAAAAACAAATACTTAGCAAGGTAGAGCCAGTCATGCATTGCTAGCAAGTCAGCATAATACTGGGAGGGGGGATAGGACCTGGTCAGTGCTGTGGAGCCGTATGGCTCATTTAGCGAGTCCCAAATTTACAGTGTACTACCATTTATGTTCACTCCTGCCGTCTTTTGTTGTTCACTGGGGGTTGGTAGAACTGCTCTGGCGTTTGAAAAACTGAGTTGAGTGGGTGTTGAAAATGAAAAACCCAATTGGGAAATTCTAACTTCCGACCTCATCTGGAATGCACCATACAAGAAGACAAGGGCTATAAACACACACAAGGTAATTACAGAGATAGGAAACACCAGAAGCACAGCTGCAACTAATCAAGAAAACTAGACAGGAAGTCTAGAAATATTACATACACGAGACAGACTACTAAAATGAAACGTAAAGGACCAAACAAGAGAACATCATTGATGTGCACTTGAGAATACACAGGGAACACCAGGGAGGCAGGGTAAACTGAAAGGAGTACAATATATACTCAACAGTAACTGAAAATAACAAGAAATGAAGACTTGACTATATACAAATGATCATACCCAATCAGATATGCTAAAGATGCAAGGAACAAAACATTCTCACAACTGAAAAGAAACATCAACTTGCAAAAACTTAAAACCCGGGGCCGTGACATGACATGTGTGGAGAGCATACAAGCTAGCCACCCACAGAAAACCAGCAAAGAAGAAACACTATCGCTGTAGGCGATTTTAGAAAAGCCTTTCAGGAACGAAGTGGTCAGCAGACCAAAACTGAGAGAAAGATCTCTGCGCAGCATTTTACAGGGGCTTGCAAAAGTATTGGGCCCCCTTGAACTTTCCCACATTTTGTCACATTACAGCCACAAACACGAAACAGTTTTATTGGAATTCCAGATGAAAGACCAACACAAAGTGGTGAACACGAGAGAAGTGGAACAAAAATCAGACATGATTCCAAACATTTTTTACAAATAAATAACTGCAAAGTGGGGTGTGTGTAATTATTCAGCCCCTGAGTCAATACTTTGTAGAACCAGCTTTTGCTGCAGTTCCAGCTGCCAGTCTTTTAGGGTCTGTCTCTACCAGCTTTGCACATCTACAGACTGAATCTTTGCCCATTCTTCTTTGAAACAGCTCCAGCTCAGTCAGATTAGATGGACAGCGTTTGTGAAGAGCAGTTTTCAGATCTTGCCACAGATTCTGGATTGGATTTAGATCTGGACTTTGACTGGGCCATTCTAACACATGGATATGTTTTGTTTTAAACCATCCCATTGTTGCCCTGGCTTTATGTTCAGGGTCGTTGTCCTGCTGGAAGGTGAACCTCCGCCCCAGTCTCAAGTCTTTTGCAGACTCCAAGAGGTTTTCTTCCAAGATTGCCCTGTATTTGGTTCCATCCATCTTCCCATCAACTCTGACCAGCTTCCCTGTCCCTGCTGAAGAGAAGCCCCCCCAGAGCATGATGCTGCCACCACCATATCTGACAGTGGGGATGGTGTGTTCAGAGTGATGTGCAGCGTTTTGCATTTTGGCCAAAAAGTTCCATGTTGGTCTCATCTGACCAGAGCAGCTTCTTCCACATGTTTGCTGTGTCCCCCACATGGCTTGTGGCAAACTGCAAACGGGACTTCTTCTGGTTTCTGTTAACAATGGCTTTCTTCTTGCCACTCTTCCATAAAGGCCAACTTTGTGCAGTGCATGACTAATAGTTGTCCTATGGACAGATTCCCCCACCTGAGCTGTAGATCTCTGCAGCTCGTCCAGAGTCACCATGGGCCTCTTGGCTGCATTTCTGATCAGCTGCTTGTTCGGCCTGTGAGTTTAGGTGGACGGCCTTGTCTTGGTAGGTTTACAGTTGTGCCATACTCCTTCCATTTCTGAATGATGGCTTGAACAGTGCTCCGTGGGATGTTCAAGGCTTGGGAAATCTTTGTGTAGCCTAAGCCTGCTTTAAATGTCTCAGTAACTTTATCCCTGACCTGTCTGGTGTGGTCTTTGGACTTCATGGTGTCGTTGCTCCCAATGTTCTCTTAGACAACCTCCGTTGCCGTCACAGAGCAGCTGTATTTGTACTGACATTAGATTACACACAGGTGCACTCTGTTTAGTCATTAGCACTCATCAGGCAACGTCTATGTGCAACTGACTGCACTCAGACCAAAGGGGGCTGAATAATTACACACACCCCACTTTGCAGTTATTTATTTGTAAAACATGTTTGGAATCATGTCTGATTTTCGTTCCACTTCTCACGTGTGCACCACTTTGTGTTGGTCTTTCATCTGGAATTCCAATAAAATTGATTCATGTTTGTGGCTGTAATGTGACAAAATGTGGGAAAGTTCAAGGGGGCAAAATACTTTTGCAAGCCACTGTAACTATTGTCAATACTTCCATTTGAACTCTAAATTCAGCTAGTAGTCAACCTTTGCACGACCATACTGCATCGCTGTACAAAACTTCTTTCTTCAACCAGAGTTCTGGCCGATAGAAGGACCAGTAAGCCACATCCATCTTTAGCAATAAATCTAAACTCAGTGTGTCTTCTGTCACGTGATGATGAGAGCCATTAAAGGTTAAATCAAAGGTGTAACTCAAGAGTTATACAGACTGGTTGGCAGTAAAATAACGAATCTCTCCTTTAGTTGCTGATACAAACCGTGTGATCAAACAGATTCTTCTGTTGTCTTAGAGGGTTTAAAAGTGACATAAAGCAAACGTGTTTCTTTTTTCTTGACTGGAAACCTAAATCTTTCTCCTGCTCTGAAGCTATAAGTGGCCATATTAGGGCAGAAATCCAGGATCTGGCAATGGGGGCAAAAAGAGTCCTCGTGCGCGCGCACGGACACGCGTGCACGCACACACACAGAAGTCTTCCCTTGTGCTGTACCTGCGCTTATACCCCCACCCCTTCCTCGCCTTATCAACTCTCCGTACGCATCCTGGGGGAACACACTCTTCCTCTCGCTCCTACACTCACGCGCGCGCGCACTGGCGCTCATATAGAGGATCCCAGCAGAGAAGCGGGCAGCGAACGACGGAGCGCGCACGGGACCAGATCGTTAACTTGTCGTTTCCCCGCCTCATTCTCGTGCAGGTTCAGCAGCTGCAGCAACAAACCGGACTACCGGCGAACAGCGAGACTCCTCCAGCGCTCCAGACAGCTTCAGACTGGTCGTCATCGCGTCTTTTACTCTGGAGACTGCGGATTTTATCCCTGATCTTTTCCAGCGGATACCGAGAGTGCACACCGCCTCTCCGAGATAAACTAAGTCTACGGACATTAAGTGCGCTATTTGTTTTCTAGCAGAGGGGGGAAATCAGTCTCCGTGAGTCAGGCCAGCTGTCTTCTCGCCCTCTCCTCCAGTTTAACTGCACCGGTCAGACTTGGAAAGAGCAACAGCCTCCGCCAGCGCATCAGTGAGGTAGGAGAGCCACATTATGCCACCGTACACTATCTTCTGTGGCTGCTCTGCCAACATAGCGGGGCCTTTATTAATATTACAGGCTCGCCTATTCGCATAAAGCACGGAGGTCAAACTGACCCCTAAATGAAACTGTGGATTTTATTTTAATCTGGGCAAGACGATAAGTACACTCCTTATGCATCTGTGTCATAGGCTGGGTTTTTTCCGTGCGTACTTCACAAACTGCAACCACGCAGGCTATACAGAACCCACGAATGTTACATAAAACTTATATTTGTCCTCTGCACTTTCTCTTCCTCCTCCTCCTCCCTTTTCTCTCCCTGGCCTCTTTTGACCCTGTTCTGGGGATAGATGGTGCTCCGGACGACGTTTTTAGGGAGGGAGTGAAGAGTTGTGAAGATTTTAATTTTTACACTTTTTCTTTGGTAATAAAAGGATAGTAAACTTAAAATGACCTAAAACCGTCTGGTTATGAGAACGTGGACCCCTGGATCAAGATATAAAAGCTGCACAACCCCCAGACTGAGAAGATCGTCTCTCCTTTTTATTTATTTTTTTTATTTTCCGTTTTATGGCTGAGTGCTTTGTAGTTCATTAATACCAAGCCTCTTCATTGTGGTATGTAATGTGTGTCTCTGTGGTACGTTTGCATCTCATTCACCTCTCTTTGCCATGGTTTTCTCTACTCACAGCTGTTTGTGTCTCTCTGTGGTTCATTTCTTTGCAGCGGATTTTTGCAGTTTTCAATTTCCGTCACAAAGAGATCGTCTTAAAACAAATTTACTATAGATTTTACATGTGTGTTGTTTTCGATCTCTTTGCGATTGCGTTCTATCTCTTTCTACACGTTTTATCTCTACTTATAGCTGTTGGTGCTCTCACTCCTGTCGTCTTTGGTGTATAGGTGTAAGCTTTGCATCTCTTTGCCGTTGTCTTGTGTTCTGGGGCAGGCACCGCCACCCCTAGTGTATGCGTGGCCCTGTGGGGAACACGCATACACCCAAACAAAAACATGCACGCAAACATTAATTCCATCCAATCTAGTTCATGCCTGCATTGATCAGGTTCCATTGATTGGATGTTTCCCTCATGCAGACAGGGCCCCACTAGTGTGATAACATCTGGACTGATCCCAGCCACTTCAGAGCTCACTGAAGTGCTGCTGAAGAGATTAGCTGGTTGTAAAAGCTCAAACATCATCTGTCAGAAGCTGGCATTTATTATCCTCAGCAGCATCTCATCTTCAGTTTAACTACAAGGAGCCTCTTCTTTCTTTCTTACTCGCCACTCTCAGCTGGTCAGAAGAGCTCTGCCTGTTCCTTTCTATTTTTAGCTTCTATTTACAATGCAGTAGCTATAGAGGCAAGAGGAGGCTCTCATTCTGTTTCCATCATCAGCCTCTCTGCCTCTTACTTATCCTTATCTGTCACAATTTATTTATTTTTGCTTTGGCCTTACCTTCCACCAACTCTTACACTTTCACACTTTTATCCTTGGCTTTCTAATTTAACCTTGAGCTATAATCATAGCAGTCAGAAGGACCACGAGTTAAGCATTCAACAGCAGTACCTCACAATAGACCTGCTCCACTCTCTCCATCACACACACACACATATCTATAGTATATGTGAGGGGCGAGATAGCAGAGGAGACGGGGGGTAAAGGTTAATCTCTGGATGCTTTTGACCCAAATCGCTACGTGACCTATATACCCTCTCTTAAAACAACCACCCCACTTTAACCTTCACACACACAAACCCAAATATATCTTTTTAAAAGCTTCAGGCATACACAGATATGTGACAGCCTTTTTGATGCAGACCCAGAGTCTGACTAAATGTTACATTTTTGAGGCACTGTGAGTTATCAAAACACTGAAAACAGATTCAGTTCATAAAAATAGTTGATTTTTTTTTATAAAGAACATGTAATTAACTTGTTCTTCATCTTTTATAAAACTTGAGCAGACTCTTAAGAAAAAGATGACCTCCATTCATGGCAAAGTGTCCCAGTTTAAACTTACAGCTCTGTATACACTGCAGTGAGCTCTGCAAAGACAGCCACACCTTGACCAAACACCATATATTACTGCTCTGAACTACCTGTGTGGTAAGAGCAAAGCCATCATCTCTAAAAGCCGGTCAACTCTTTCCCCCCTGGGAAACCTGTTAGGGGTAACCCTAGTTTCTCTTTTCTAAGTCATATTTCAGAGCTGCATCCAGGTCAAACATGTTTTTGAGGGTAACAGTGAAGGTGAACGCCATGTTTTGGAAAAGTGTTTTTCATGTTTCGAGCACCAAGAGGCAGAATTCTTTTAAAGAGACGTAAAATGAACAAAATCTATTAAAACCGACAAAGAAAGTTTACACCGCCTGAGCTACAAAATGACCACCGCATCCAACTACCGTATTTTCCGCACTATAAGGCGCACTTGAAATCCTTTGATTTTCTGAAAAATTGACAGTGCGCCTTATAATCTGGTGCGCCTTATGTATGAATTCTGGTTGTGCTTACTGGCTCAAAAATCTGTCAAAAATATTTTAGTTTGGTAAGCTACGAAGCCGCACCGCTTGATGGATTGTCTGAGCATTACAGCTACCGTAGTCAGGAGCCTCGTGGAGTAATCTGGGTCCAAAACTGCAGCACACTGAGAGTTAAAAACTGTCCAAATTCTTTCATCTGTAATAAAATGATCAGCGTTGCTGCTCTACCAGGTGTAACAATTAAGTTTAACATCCAGGCATCCATGAAAACAGGATTTATTAAATTTAACAGAGTTAGAAGTTAGCAGGGAGTTAGCTCGCTAGTTTCACTAGTTACCTAAACATGATATAGCATGTTCTGACTGAGAGATTTCTGAAAAATTCAAACGTACAGCTCTGCTATCACTTTCAACATGAATGAAGACAGAAAACTAAACCGCAGTGATGTTTGTAGGGTTACGGAAGTTGGGCTAGCTGCTATATAACGATATGCTACGTGATCGCTAGCGACACAGCTATGTTAGCATAACATAAACACAGTGAAGCTGGAGGATGAATGCTAACTTTTTTTCTACTTGATAAAAGTTAACGTGAGGGTTCCTGATGGTTAGGGACAAATGCAATCGCATGGCAGGATGCTGTAAACGGACCAAACTGCAGTCAGGAGAACAACTGAGATAATCCATCCACAATACGAGGTTAGTCATTCATATACTGCAACAACATAGAGCAGCTGCAGAGAATTCAACATTAATGAATCAATGGTACAGAAGTGGAGGAAGCAAGAAGAATGAGTTGAATAAAGTTTGATTTATCTGACTTCTTTGATTCGCTTAATGCGCCTGATGGTCCTGGTAGTTTATTTTACTTATCTGACTTCATTACGAGATAACAAAGCTGTGTTTCCAACAACTACATTGCCTACATTCCCCTCCTGGGAAGTGTGCAGCTTTCTTACACGATGCTTGTGCAAATGATCCACCTACACTCAGGATCATTCCACATTCATAAAAAGCAGCACGCTCTCTCGACTCTAACAATGCTAAGATGTATAGCCAAGTTAAGTGCTGAGCAAGTATTTTAACATGCTCGACTCCAGAGGGAATTTTCTCACATTCCCACTTTGCTTGATTACAACAAGGTCGTTTCCATCATTTTCAGGTAGCTTGTAATATCTGAGAAAACTGTGAGTGTCCCCATGACACTCTACTGCCCTTGGTTGGTACAGTAACTTGCTCCAAACGTGAAGGTGAACTGTTCCGACTCTCATCCTGACCCCTTCATGCTTTACTGCATGTTGCCCGGTTCATGCAGGCTGTCACGGCTCGATGAACCCGGCAGAACTACAGGATGAGCTAGTTAAAACAAAAACACACACATCAGACTTTGTCAACTAACTGACAATATCAACAGTGCTGTGAGCTTTGGCTGTGGAGTGCCTGTTTGGTTCTGTGACAAAAAGAGCGCTGTACATCCAGTACACACCCTTACGATATCCTGTGTGAATGTGAAGCTAGTCGATGGTGCTGTGATGGAGGGGGAAAGACTTCCGACATGCTCATCCTCGTAAGTGTGGTGATAGAAGCTACGAGGAAGCCGGGGTCTTCCCTGTGATAGTAAACAATGCAGGGCTTATGAGATTAGTTTAGAGTAACATTAGCAAGGGATCACAATAAATTTGACTCTGATTTATTGATGTTTTAATATACATCACAAGCACCATTACACGTGACTGCTGGTTTAGAGTAAATGGGATATAATTGATAGTTTTTTTCCACAACTGCCATAATTGGCCGGAGAACAAAAAAACGGAGACGACTGCTGTGAGAAGCGACAGATTAACTGCCTGAGACAGTCAGAAACAGCTATCAGAGAGCAGCGAAAGGACGGGAGCGAGAACGCAGCAGAGTTCTTGATCTTTTCTGATTCAAAGCCCACAGAGTAAGATATCAGTAAACCACATGGCAGTATAATGGTGGAGTCTTTCCATTATTTACTCTGTGTGGCGTTTAAAGGCTGTCTAAAGCAGAGCTTTACCAGATAAACACAGACATATTTACACAGTTGGCTATTCATCCAGTCCCATTCAAAGTAATTGGAGATGGAGAGAGACAAAGGTGTATGATAGAAAGAAAGAAATAGCTGGCATGAAGACGACGTTTGATTCTTGGGTTCATTCAATGACTGTTTATGATAGACGAATTTTTCTCATTACTTCTGGTAGTATAATTGTATAATTCAGTTTTGGCATTCTTGTTGTTCCCAGAAAAAAAGGCTGTAGTTGGGAGGGGGGTCAGTGCATGACTTTCCGAGCATAAGCTGGGAATTAGCATCCAAATTAGCCCTTATACACAATCGCATTTTTAATCTACTTATTTGTAGCAACCAAAATACTCTGAAGAAAATAAACGTTTTTTAAAAATCATACGCTTTTTTTTTTAACTGCAAAATGACAATACCAAATGTAACATTTAAATAATCACTGATGAGCTTTTCCATTGCTTTCCTTTGCGATCAGCTTCAGTAATATAATTACAGCAACAAAAGTAGCGGATAAAACATAAACATAAATAATTATGACTGAGTCGTCTCTAGCAGACTGCAGAGCTGAAAGATCAAGCCAACGTGGAAGTGCCAAACGCTGCAGTTCCTCTAACGGCCACTTGAGACTGACTCTGTTGACGAGTCAGTCCCCACAGACTCCATGTAAAAGTGACAATAAAGCACTAAAAAGCACGTTTACAGCTTTAAAAACGTGTTTTGGGATCTATGGATAGTTTCTCCCTTCATGACAGCTATGGCGTTTACAGTTGAGGGCATGGTTGCTTTGACAGACGCGCCAACACAGGGAGCTGTAGCTGTCTGCGAGGTCTCACCTCTGCTAACTGCAGTCACTGAACTTGACCTTTAAACTTCTGGTGCTTTAGGCGCCTTTTACAGTATCCTGATGAAATTGCTGGACTCGTTTAATGGCTTGAAATCTGTCTCGTTAGTGAAACTGCACGCTGACTGTGCCATGCATCTCGAAATTTGGCAGATTCTTGTAAACGTAACAGTTTGAAACAGCAGCCCCCCCCCTTTCTTTCTCAGCATTACCTGCAGGCAGTAAATCCACATCAGCAGCAGCGGTGGTGGTGGTGGGAGGATGGAGGAAATGACTTGTAGTGACAGATGTCTGTGTTCTCCACGCTTTCCAAACTCCACTCTCTCTCTTCGTGTCGGGAATATTGTTCCGCTTGTTGATGTTTGACGTTTCCAGTGAAATATTTGATACAGCTTGTACAGTGACGTTGCTACTGTAGCCACCTAAATGTTATCTTTAATTCCAAGCTAAGACTCAAACACTTTGTGATGAGCGACATCACGGGTTAACATTTCCACCGGGCATCATCACTCGCTGGTATTTTGTTCAAACAAAGGCAAATATTCCATTTGTAGCTTGCTATCGCCAGTGTGTGAATGTGTGTGTGAATGGGTGGATGACTGAATGTAGTGTAAAGCGCTTTGGGGTCCTATGGACTAGAAAAGCGCTATACAAATGCAGGCCATTTACCATATTCCATTTTCATTTTAAGACTTGTGCAGTAAAGGGAATCTACACCTGCCTTCCCAGGACAGGAGTAACATAGATCAGGGAAGAGAATAAGTGAAAGAAAAAAACCAGGGAGGCGATCAATAAGTGGTGCAAAAATAAAACAAATAAATAAAAAAGAAAGGAGTCAAACAGAGACGCTGCCAGAGAAGAAATAAGAGAAGGAGGCTGAGAGGAGTGGAGAGAGAAGGATGGAGCAGACAAATAAATGTGAAAAAGAAGAACAGGTAGAGAGTGAAAACAGGGATGAAGGAGATGGTGAGTGATAGAGTTAGATGGAGGAAAGCATCCAATCCCAGTGTTGTCTCTAGAGGATGCTGCTGAAACCTGATCTCAGCTGGGAACTAGCCACCGCTCTAGTCCTGTGTGTCTAATATTGGTAAGACACACACACACATTGTCGTGTAATATTGCACCTGGTGTTTTCCTCATACTCACACGCGTGTGCACCTCACCGACTCACCGATTGCGCATCTCTCCTCGTCTCTCTCAATCTTGCCTCTTTTTTAAAACCACAACCTTTTTACCCGTCTCTCAAATAGCAATGACGTGCTAAAGATAAAAATAAATAAACATGTTTTACATTGACGCCTGAGGCTTTCCCATGTTCAGAGTGATGATTGATTCATTCTGTTCCAGAGTCCTAAATATCAGTTTTCAGAGGGGAAAAATCATTAAAAACCAGTTACGGCTTTGTGTTGCTCAATATTACTGTCCTGATAGTATCAATCGCCTCTTGTACTAGTACATTTACTGTAATGCGCCAAAATGTCAAGTTGGTGCATATCTCACTCCAGGGTTTAACTACTGTTAGGGATAATTTTTCATTTAGGGAAATACATGTCAGAGCGATACATTTCAAGCTAGCCTAGCAGCAGCCATCGGTGGTATAAAAGAAGAACGCAGCTCTCTGGTGTGAAAAATGAAGCAAACATACAAGTGCTGTGTTCTTTTCATACAAAGTCAGAGGATCATATGGAACGGGATGATACTTAAGGTTGCTGGGAAAATGTACATTCCCTGGCCAGCTGGTGAGTGGATGCTGGAGGCTGCCAGCTGTTGCCGGGTGAAATTGGTCACAAAATCGTGCTGCACCAAAAACTTCCTTGTGATTGTGTTGGTCGCCAGGAGATGTGGTTCCCTGTAGTTAGTATGAAAGATGCTGACTTGTTGGTCTTCCTCAAGTTTCGCTGCAGTTTGGTGAGTAGTTTGCAGGGAAGCTGGGAACTTCCCTGCAAACTATGGACTGCAGCAGACCTCTGCTAGAGGAGCGCAATAAGCTATGCACAAGAGGAGAAACCAATGACGTCTTTATATTTTAAGTTCATAACTGTCTCTCAAAAGATAGTTGTGCATATAGCATATAGCAAACGACAGGCTTTGCTGGACAACTGACTGGATGCTTCTTTTGGATCCAGACCATGAAGTAGTTGTCAGATTCGGGGCGCTGTTTCCTGCCTGAATATAAGCCCTCACTCACTAAACTGTCATAAAGGACAACTGCGTAGTATCAACCATTATTCAGTGCCCCTTTAAAAATACCATAGCTGTTTCTATTCTGAAGGATCTCAACAAGATCAATTCTGAGTGCAGACTAGACAAGCACTCATCTCACCTGAATCCTCACATGACTCATAAAAGCACACACGGGGGTACATAAGCACAAGCACACGTACGAGAGGGGCTGCGTATTACTGAGAGAGTGGAGTGGACACAAAGCGTGGGAGGGGAGCAAGAGAGAGCAGGAGGGAGGAACGGACCAAAAAAGACGCTGCGGAAGAGAAAAAATACTCCACTTTTGTGCAGAGTTGGCCACTGAGAGATCCTGTAACTGATATTAATGTCGCATTGTTTATTAATTGTAAATCAGATGATCTGTACAGGTACAGATATATGTATACATTGTTTGTAAGGAGTGCCTCAGTGGGTTATGTCAGGACCTGAATATACTCTTTAATGGGAACAGATCAGCAGGATTAATGATTCAATTCAGTTCAGTTTTATTTATATAGGAACAAATCACAACAATGACCTCAAAGTGTTTTATATTATAAGGTAAAGACCCTACAATAAAGGAGCAACATTACCAATAAAAATAACTCATTCTATTACAAGATTATTGCAGAAAAAGTAATCTGTAAGAGTACTGTACATAAAAGATTAGCTTCCGAGATTGAAAAGTAAAGCCAGCAAGAAGTGGCTTAAATTTGCATTCTTTCCAATGGCCAGCAGGGGGCAAAAAGGCATGACCTGTAATTGCAGTTATCTCTTATCTCACGATAAAATACACTGATGTTTTTTGTCTCCATAGGAGTGATTCTGACTTTAGCTAATTGCATTTCTTACTTCCATGGATGAAATGGATATGACCTGCAGTGCATATTACTGATGCATTAGTCTCTACAGGTTGTGTAAAAGAAGTGCTGATCCCATTATGTCGGATGGATGGATCAGATTTTCTAATTGCATATAGTTTTAGGAACTTATTTCAAGATCTTTAGGAAGAAGATCGATCTGACTGATAGCTGCGCTGATGCTTGAAACCTGTGCGGATGAAAAGAGCAGGACAGTTCCCAAACATGATGACAACAGCTATCAGGAGCCGTAAAATTCAGTTATGCCTTTCAGTACTTTAGATGTCTCATACATGACTATGGCTGTGGATATGGATGATAAGCTTTGGTATTAGGTGCTTACAGATTTCTTTCAATACTCACCAAATCCTTGGGGGTGGCTGCTGGGGGAAAACAGAGAAAAAATCAATCAATTAATAAACAGGAAATATTGTTTTCCAAGCATGTTACCTCAACATCCTTGTTTGGTGGTTCATCAACACCACCTATATACAGTGGGGCAAAAAAGTATTTAGTCAGCCACCAATTGTGCAAGTTCCCCCACTTAAAATGATGACAGAGGTCAGTAATTTGCACCAGAGGTACACTTCAACTGTGAGAGACAGAATGTGAAAAAAAAATCCATGAATTCACATGGTAGGATTTGTAAAGAATTTATACGTAAATCAGGGTGGAAAATAAGTATTTGGTCACCTCAAACAAGGAAGATCTCTGGCTCTCACAGACCTGTAACGTCTTCTGTAAGAAGCTTTTCTGTCCCCCACTCATTACCTGTATGAATGGCACCTGTTTGAACTCATCATCTGTATAAAAGACACCTGTCCACAGCCTCAAACAGTCAGACTCCAAACTCCGCCATGGCCAAGACCAAAGAGCTTTCGAAGGACACCAGGAAAAGTATTGTAGACCTGCACCAGACTGGGAAGAGTGAATCTACAATAGGCAAGCAGCTTGGTGTGAAAAAATCAACTGTGGGAGCAATCATCAGAAAATGGAAGACATACAAGACCACTGATAATCTCCCTCGATCTGGGGCTCCACGCAAGATCTCATCCCGTGGGGTCAAAATGATCATGAGAACAGTGAGCAAAGATCCCAGAACCACACGGGGGGACCTGGTGAATGACCTGCAGAGAGCTGGACCAAAGTAACAAAGGTCACCATCAGTAACACACTACAACGGCAGGGAATCAAATCCCGCAGTGCCAGACGTGTTCCGCTGCTGAAGCCAGTGCATGTCCAGGCCCGTCTGAAGTTTGCCAGAGAGCACATGGATGATACAGCAGAGGATTGGGAGAATGTCATGTGGTCAGATGAAACCAAAGTAGAACTTTTTGGTATAAACTCAACTCGTCGTGTTTGGAGGAAGAAGAATACTGAGTTGCATCCCAAGAACACCATACCTACTGTGAAGCATGGGGGTGGAAACATCATGCTATGGGGCTGTTTTTCTGCCAAGGGGACAGGACGACTGATCCGTGTTAAGGACAGAATGAATGGGGCCATGTATCGTGAGATTTTGAGCCAAAACCTCCTTCCATCAGTGAGAACTTTGAAGATGAAACGAGGCTGGGTCTTCCAACATGACAATGATCCAAAACACACCGCCCGGGCAACAAAGGAGTGGCTCCGTAAGAAGCATTTGAAAGTCCTGGAGTGGCCTAGCCAGTCTCCAGACCTCAACCCCATAGAAAATCTGTGGCGGGAGTTGAAAGTCCGTGTTGCTCGGCGACAGCCCCAAAACATCACTGCTCTCGAGAAGATCTGCATGGAGGAATGGGCCAAAATACCAGCTACTGTGTGTGCAAACCTGGTAAAGACCTATAGTAAACGTTTGACCTCTGTTATTGCCAACAAAGGTTATGTTACAAAGTATTGAGTTGTATTTTTGTTATTGACCAAATACTTATTTTCCACCCTGATTTACCAATAAATTCTTTACAAATCCTACCATGTGGATTCATGGATTTTTTTTTTCACATTCTGTCTCTCACAGTTGAAGTGTACCTCTGGTGCAAATTACTGACCTCTGTCATCATTTTAAGTGGGGGAACTTGCACAATCGGTGGCTGACTAAATACTTTTTTGCCCCACTGTAAATACTGCTGAAACATTTTCTGTAAATGTTTGCTTATATGGACCCGTAATATAAAATTGAGCTGTTATTTTTTAGGCTGCTGTTTCAAGTTTCCGTTGAAACCACAGAACTAACTTTAGCTTTAACTTTTAGCTAACTTTAGCTTTAACTTTTAGCTAACTTTTAGCTAACTTTTAGCTAACTTTAACATTTTTAGGTTTCTGGATTTTCAAATGTAACCAATTATTCTTTAGGTTTAACTAGAAATGTTTATTCATTGGTATTACTTATTAAAGCTATATATCAATTACATTTAGTTACGATTTTATCAGCTTACCCACCATTTTTAAGTTAGACTCTGCTCGCTTGCTAACCCAATTTCACACATTTGATTGTGGTAAATATGGTGCAATATCATGTGTCTGTGGGTGTGTCTGTGGGGTGTGTCTGTGGGTGTGTTGGGACAGCACTGAACATGTACACACAATAGCACAGGAGAAAGATTAGATTGAGCACAAATACATGCTGTCCTTTTCCTCCTTTTGAGTACAGACGCAAAAAATTTTGTGACCTTAGTATGAAATTACCAAAGTATTCATTAAAGCCATGGAAGTGGAAACATGAAGCCCAAAAAACACAAAAGAAATCAAACGAATGTATCCTGTAGAGTTAAGAGAGTCTGTCAAATTTTTGGCAGCTCGGTTGTACTCTATGAACATACCAGCCTCTATTCTCCCTCCTGTAGGTGGAATCACTAAGCAGCAGTCATAAATCAGATGCACTTTGTGGTGTTCTTGCTGCAGGGCACAGATGTATTGAGCGTGTCTGCCTGCTATTTGACAGCGCTCTATATAAATATAACTGTGGCCTCCTCCCACTTTGTACAGGCAGAAAAGCCCTACAACAAGCTGCAGCCATGGATGAGATGGATCTGCCCCAGATGAAGAAGGAGGTGGAGAGCCTCAAGTACCAGCTGGCCTTCAAAAGAGAGAAGTCCTCCAAAACAGTGACTGAGTGAGTAGTTACTCCACTGCTGTGCTGCGCAGAGTTCACGACCCTGAAATCAACTGTGCACAAAAAAAGATAAATCGCTCTGAGCCTCTCAGATTGAAAAGGGAAGATATTTGTTTTAGCTAAATACGCCGAACACACTGGTAACTGCATTTACAGGAAGAGGCTGGGGAGAGAAAATAGAGCTATACTAGCTGTTACTATCTCTGGTTGTGTCGTCTTACTCATTAATTCAGTGCATTATTTTAAATTAGTACTAGTTTGTGTATAGTTTTGAGACCACGTTCAAGTTCCCTCATCAGCAAATGGGGCTCAGTCAGAAGTCAAGCCATGTACTTGCTTCCATAATGTGGCTCAGCACTGTGTATGCTCCCCCGCATGCCTGTATGCATTGTCAGTAACATCTGGGCATGCTCCAGATGAGCATGATGGCGTCTTAGGGAGTCTGTGAGCTGCTATAGATCGGCTTTGGTACTGTTTGGCTTCACCACTAAGTTTATCTGTCTCGCCCTCTCTCTGCAGTCCCATCAGATTAAACACCCAAGGAAGCATTTCATCAGCACTGGGCCTTTTCACACCAGACATGTAAAATCAAAAATGATTTTTCAAATCCAGATCAACAGATCTGACCAATCAGACTGCTTGTAGCCCAGAATACACACTGCTAGAATTTACTGTCACTTTTTCTCAGTGCTCTGTGTGTGTAATTGCCTTAATGTTGTTGTTCACAGGATGCAAAAGAATAAACAGTTATATATATATGTTATAAAATGTACATTCAAAAAGAGAATGAAACTGAGAACCTGCTTTTGTTTAACGTGTTCATTTTGAATTTGATGCCGACATCTGTGACATTATGGGATTTAAAGTTTAGGAGCAACACATGCTGCCATCCACACAGTGTCAGGCCTATTTCACTAAGACAATGCAAGACCTCCCTCTGCACTTATTTCAAAAGCATAGTCCAAACTGTTCAGCTAAGCATGAATGGGACAACATTTTGTGTTTCAAACTACTGCAGACACTAAAGAAGAGGTCATGCAAGGCAGTAGAAAAAATGCTTTTTTTATTTTATTTTTTATTTTCTGCTGGCTTCAAATTCAAAATCATAAACGTCTGCTCTTAATAAGAAACAGAGTTGTACGTTAGAACTAAAGTACACAAACAAAAGTTGCAAAATTGAATATAATTAGTTACTTATGGTCGCTCAGTTTATCCTTGTCCTTTTGCCTTATATGGGAAAGCGGATAGAGGACAGATTGTGGTAAGACTATACCACAGGAATTTAAAAAATGCCGCTCTTTCTATTTTTCTCTCCACACAG
The DNA here is from genome assembly GCF_965226115.1 of Aulonocara stuartgranti. Lineage (NCBI taxonomy): Eukaryota > Metazoa > Chordata > Actinopteri > Cichliformes > Cichlidae > Aulonocara > Aulonocara stuartgranti. The sequence goes on from NC_138942.1 coordinate 34,636,143, forward strand.
TTTGGTAAAATGGATAGAGGATGGTGTCCCAGAGGATCCCTTCCTGAACCCGGAGCTGATGAAGAACAACCCCTGGGTGGAGAAAGGAAAATGCATCCTTCTTTAGATTTAACCATTTAATGACCCTTGAATTTCAACACACATGCCCTACAGATGACCCCTGAAGCTGATCCTGTGAATGCACCGGCAGGACAGCGCCACCTAACCTCTCACCGTGAATGTACAACAGCTGGCAAACCTAACCCTCTCCCCAAAAACACACCCCAAGGGCACAGAAATACACGCTGACAGAGACACGCATTCACACACTTAACACTGCAAGTTTAATCCTGCCACGGCAATGCATCGTTTTTATGATATGACAGAAGTGATCGATACTTGTACTACGTGTCTTTATATGAATATACGACAACTTTTATTTATGCAGCTGCCAGTCACAAGCTTATTCCCTTTGCAGTTTTTTTCTTCCTAAATTTCCTAAATGCGTTAAAGATGTGTAATGGAGTCACGTTCTCACTGCCAGACTGACTGTAGATCTGCTGGGGGAATTTTGTTCCATACTGGAAATGGCCACCATTACAATATAACGAGTCAGACCCCTTTAAACCGAATTAATAAAGTCTTTGATGAAAAAAAATGAACTAAGAACTGATAAGATAGTGATTTGTAAGTAAACACATCTCCTTTTCTTTTGACAGCCTTTCAACCAAATACAAGCTAATATCACCATTAGCATCACATTTAGCTAGATTCACCATTAGCATGACCATTAGCATCGCCATTAGCAATAGTTGCGCGGCTTCCTTTTCCTAAGCTACATGTAAATCGCTTCCAGCTCTGCTCCAGTGCAGTGCAGGGTGACAGTGACGACCCTGTACCTGTTTATCCCGTCTTTAAGTATGACGTCATTAGCTGTGTCTGGGCCCAAACTCCGCTGCAGGTCAAACGATCACTGAGAGTTAAAAACTGTATAAATTCTTTCATCTGTAATAAAATGATCAGCGTTCTGCTCTACCAGGTGTAACAATTAAGTTTAACAACCAGGCATCCATGAAAATAGAATTCATGAAATTTAATGGCTTTAAAAGTTAGCAGGGAGTTAGCTCGCTAGTTTCCATCTAAATATAATATAGCATGTTCTGAGCGAGGGATTTCTTAAACAAATTAAGACGTACAGCTCTGCTGTCACTTCCGACATAAATGAAGACAGGAAACCAAACAGCAGTGAAGTTTGTAGGGTTTACTGAAGTTGGGCTAGCTGGTATATAATGATGTGTTACGTGATCGCTAGCGACACAGCTATGTTAGCATAATATAAGCAGTAACGCTGGAGGATGAACGCTAACTTTTTTCACTCGATAAAAGTTAACGTGAAGATTCCCGATGGTTAGGGACAAATGCAATCGCATGGCAGGATGCTGTAAACGGACCAAACTTCAGTCAGGAGAACAACTGAGATAATCCATCCACAACACGAGGTTAGTCATTAATTTACTGCTGCACGGGCTGGGCTGTAGTTACATCGTAAGGTTTTAAAAACTGAGCTTTAAAGTGAATAGCGGTAATAAAAACCGACAGAGGCCGACAGTGATCACTGCCTGTTTGTAGGAGCTTTTTGAGATTAAAAACAACAAGACACAAAGCATTGAAACATGTTAAAAACACAAAAGCCTTATTAAACGCAGGGTAGTTTGGGCAGGATTCATCACCTCATCACTTAAAGACCGGATAACTGAAAATGGCAGAGCAAATTGACCAATGTGCTAACACAAAGATACAGATGAAACATGTCCACGCACTACTTTCCAAAGTAGTCTGCACAGACACATTTCATTTCATCTGAAGTGCATGTTCATTTAGCTTTTTCAGTGTCTAATAGCTATCCAATCCATCAACGATGCATGAATGACTATAGGAGTAGCTTCAGCAGCACGTTTGCATTCGTCTGCACGGTTGGTGTAGCTTACAGAGCTTACAGTAGTTACGTGTTTAAATAAAACAGGAAAAAAGATGTAAAAATGTGCTTTGGGCTGCAAAGTATATATCACAGGTAGAGAGCATTCTGTTATGCTGCCTGTGTGGGCAGCTGGTATGGTTTAGTGTATCTTTCTTTGTATTTTTCTCCATATTCAAAGCTTTAGCTTGGGGGCAGTTGTAGTCCATTACACGATTGCGGAGCAGGCCATGACCGATATCTTGTCCTACTATAAACTGCAAGTCTTTATAGGTTCTCACGGGACACACAAGTCATCAAAAAGCTAATTTTATATCTACAAGTGTAATTAACAAACAGTTACAGATGAGACTTTTACACACAAAACAGACTCATTTAAATGATTTAAATGTGGAAACAAGCCTTTGCATGGTCTCTGTGACTCTGTGCAGAATGTCTGTAGAGGTTCAGAACTGCCACACTCGAATGCAGGGTGAAATCTGTATAATGGTGCACACTTCCTGACAGTCTTTTCTCTAAGGCACCCACAGTGTTCAGCTTTGTTAAGCTCTCACGCTAGAAAAGTGACGAAAGTAACAGAAGAATGGAAAGAAAGAAAAAATCAGGGAGAAGTGTGAAACTGGTGTACTTGTGAGCTTCGAAAGTCGGCGGACGGGCTCCCTTCTCAGCACTCTGCTGGACCACCTTAATGCATAACGTAACATAACACATGAAACGTTCGCAAAATATCTCCCACAGACTAAATTTACAGCCAGTGACTGAAACTCCAGCCTTTACGTGCGATAAACAACTTGCATGGACCCAAGAAGCTTTCACAGCTCTCCGCTCAGTGTGACTCCTGCAGGTTTTCATATGTAGTTTTAAAATAGCTCATAAAGCATGGTTATCCCATCTAGTCCTGCACACAGTGTTGTTGTTGAGTGTCATAGCAGCTCTGTTTGTGCTGTCAGAGCAGAACTCTGGGTCTCTGGAGGGGTTTGAGTTCCTTCTCCTCCGTAGCTACAGCCCCTAAAGGCTACACAATATAAGCACACACAAATACAGACATGACAACCAACACAGAAACATATATGCACATATTGTCTCTCTTGACACATGTACAGACAGACCAGTTTAACTTATTAACTTATTTATTTATTTATTGACAAGATTTCTTCTTCTTCACGTTTCTTTTTTTTCTTGTTTCCTGCGTCTCCGCTCCCTCTTCCTCAATCCCGCCCTCCAAGATTAAAACAAAATATATCACAAAAACGACCAAAAACGACTTCTTCACCTTGCCGGATCACCATCTACTACTGCCTTGTACACAGTTTCCTTAAAACGAGAATGTAAATATGTTGGCATGATGTCCAGACATCGCCGCCGACTGCAGAACAGGCGGCGGTTGCGCGTGCATGCGACTGTAACTGTGTGTTTGTGCGTCCATGTTTTACAAAAGAAATTTGGACTTTAGGCTCCCATGTGTACTGTAAAGCACACACGCACAGCTGCATCACACAGACACACACAGACACACACATGCAGGCAGGCCTGAGGAGGAGCAGATCAACAAAATACACACATACACTGCTTAGTGAGAATGTGTATGAGGGGAGGCGCGGCAAGGATGTGGGATTCTCTAAAGGACTCGGGACAGCGGAGCCTCAGGTCATCCTCATGAATCTCTTCTTTTTGTGTTTCCCCCAAATGCTGCTCCGTGATTGGATGGATGAGCAGTATTTTATTTTTTGGACATTAAAAACTCCATTTGAACACATGTGTTACCCATAAAG